>NC_056735.1:1653500561-1653820561 GCF_019279795.1 Protopterus annectens | reverse complement strand
ATGTCACCTACTGGTGACTGTGGCCTCAGCTATGCCATATGATTCCTGCCATACCACTGTAGAGACATGATGATCTGAGGTACATTAGATGTAGACCTATATGGCTAGGTTTGTGTGCCCACTTTTCACCCCTGAGTACATCACATGTTGAGACTGATGTGCTACTAACTGAGAACAATATTGTAGTGTCCACACACCGCACATATTTGAGCCATTACACATGAAGGTATGGATACACAGTACTGTACCCTTTGACAGTCACTGTATGGTAGGATGTGTGGATGCATTCATTGTTGTAACACCTATGCTGACAAGTTTTGGGTGTAAATCTCAGACTGTCACTGCTATAATGAATGTGGCAACTAGCACACCTATCATTGTCTGTAATGGCACCCTTGCCTTGTCACCACACAGGCATATCATACAACTGTAACAGCCACACAGGTGCCATAGCACACCAATACACAGTGCAGATAATATGTCCTATGGAGTCTGTGTCATGACTGTACAAATGTAGTCTATCTCCTAAATGCTTTGAAGGGGATGTGTATGTCCCCATACCGGGAGGTACCAGATCCCACTGTGTACCTCCCATGTTGTCATGACAGGAGTAACAGATGTCTCATGTGTTTTACACACCTACAATATCAACGTGGTATACATAGTACGTACCAGGGAGACTGCTGTGTAACACAGACAGTACACCATACATGAAACAGAACCCCCCCCCCATGCATGTAAAGCATACATCTGCTGTGACACACATCATGTGCAGGTTACACAATGGAATGCAGAACACGACAAGCATAAGTACTGTCAGCCAACTGTCTGAACTGGACACAGGATATTGTAGATGGGTCATCTCCATCACCACAGCTTGTAGATGTGTAAGTTCCAAAAACTCAGGTGACACATATCAAGGGTAGCAGACCTTATCACAAATTATAAATGCATGAGTACGCTGACCACCATTGCCCTTGTTAGACTGTTATACACATATGAACCTATGGAGCCATGCATGTAAGTTATTGTACCTTGCTGAAGTCATATTTCTGCTGTGGTGCCATGCCGTCCTGTGCCTCTTTATTGCCACTGTGCATCCATAGGTTATCCCCTCAGACTCCTGGAACAGAAACATACACATGGCTGTGACACACCTGTCATTGTATAACAATACCACCAGTACAACATCATACAACATAAGGTACACAAAAGTATGCTGCATACTCATGACACATGCCAGTATACAGTATCTGTTGGTGACCATTACAAGTGGCATGGCAAAACAACACTGCATTACACAATTACATATCAAGTAATATAGTCACCCTGTGCACCAGACACATAGTGTCATTTTCCTGCATCAATGGGAAGGATTACAGGGATGTGGCATAAGTATCATCACTCACACAGGGTGTTGTGTGGGGGTGCTGGAGGCCTAGGCTGGCCCAAACAGTTGACAGCATGTGTGTGAGTCAGGAAGGGGAGCGGGATAGATGGACCATGTAGAGGTGCCATGTGTGTCTGTAGGTGACCTGCATGTGACAGCGGTGTGTGAGTGAGTGTTGGACAGCTATGGATCATACATGGTAGAGTTGACAGTTCACTGTCTCTGGCCCTGAACATGGAAACATATCTCTCAACCTGGAAACATCAAAAATATGGACAGAGGCCCATGAAAAATAGGTACAAATCTGTAACATAAAATTTGCGTGCATAATTATGTAACCCCGCCCACTCCAAAGGAATCATGGGATATCAGCGTTCAAATGTAAACTGAAGAACAGACAACCAAAATATGCCTCAGAGACCAAGACCCTGTAGTAAATGGTAACCATTTTCTTTTAAATATGTAGCAATGATGTTCACTGGTAAGGAAGAAGATTAAGAACCTTAAGATTTTGTTTTCCGTGACTTGCAGTATGTGGGTTTTATGGAAAAAGTAGGGCATTTAATGGTAGGCAGTATTCTAATCTTAGCAAAAGAATATTCTAGTTTGCTAGGACCTCCAAAAGTCATTCTTCATGGCCTTCTGATCAGTGACATACCTAAAGTTTGTGCCGCCGGGGGTTGTCTTTGAGTTTGATGCCCTCCCCCCTCACAAAATCATGGTTGAGTGGGGCCTCCCCATATACCCTCCCCATATACAGCCCCCCCTGCAACCATTCCAATGTCCCATTAGTTGGCTATTTCGCCCCATTTACCATAAACAATGTAATGTGCATACTGCTTTACTTCTACGATGATTTGGATTTCATTTAAAAGTTTTATTTTACATTTTACAGCACAAACACTAATAGACATCTGCTAAACAAAGCAATACAGTCTCACAATGAAAATAGACTTAGCATTAAAACTTCTTTGCCCTTGAACTCACATTCATTGAAACAGCATTGAAACCCACATTCAAAGAAAATACATCTGGCCAGTGGCAGATGAAAATTAACTTTGGTCTGTTTTCAAATCATAGGCCCCTTGCACACAAAACATACATATGTTCTTTGATACACCTTCCTGATTGTAATAAATTATATTCCTAGTATAATACACTACAGTTGTTAGAAGGTATTTTAAATGTATTGTTTTGAACATTTTCCCAGTAAACAATGAAACAAAATGCATGCACCGATAATGACAAAACTTCCAAATTCAAAACATTTCTATCATAAAAGTCTACTCAAACTTCTAAAATCCACCAGTATCAGTAAATATGCACAATCTCTGCAGAAGTAAAAGTCATCTAAATAATTCCACATTAAAGAGATCTGTGACTAATGAAGAAGTCATACGTAACTGTGATGAAAGAGCTAAATAAATTTGTATTTTTCTGGCATCCAGCTCAGTCTTTTCATGTTAACTGTTCTTTGTTCATCGGTTTGTTTTGGAATGCATCTAAATACTGTGGGCGTAGAACCCACAGCCTTCTGCATCAAAGGCAAGCATTCAACCTGTTATGCTATTAACAATGCAAGCAGACTCAGCATAAGCAGCACTAAACTTCTCTTCCCCTGAAGCTTGCAGCTCCTTGTAAAATCCACTCAACATGCAATTATATCTCTCAACTTTGCAGCACAAGAAATCTGGCAAAAGCCAAACTTTATTGGGAGGGCGACAAAAGCCTAAAACCAGGGACACATTTTAAACATTGCTTGTATAATCTTGAAAACTTGCTAGAATAAAATGTGTTACCACCATGCATTTCACTGCCTGCCAAGTCTTAAACCCAGGACCCTGTGCACTACAGTCAAAGCAGCATACCACTATGCCAAATAAGCTGTTTGCTGAAAGATAGGAAGGTTGAAACTTAAATGGGTTTCATTTAGTGAATTCAGTTCTCACCACAGCTGTCAACCTCTTAACACAAAACACCTGGACAAAGCCAATAATAAGAGAATACAGCCCCCAGACATATTCAGTGAATTCAGTTTTCACCATAGCTCTCAACCTATAGTAAAGTCCAAAAAATGAGAACAGTCACCACGAACAAATCTCTTAAGTAGACAAATTCCAAAGTAATCACAGTTCAAACAATCATTTCCACGATAAAGATGTAGAAAACCGTTTATTTGGACCAAGGATGAGCGCTTTCGCATAGTTAGACTATGCTTCATCAGATACAATAACATAACAATTCTAGAACAAATAAATAGCCCAACTTTTGGCGGGCTCATTAAATTAAACCTTAATTACCTCTTAATAAGATTCAGCCCATCATGACATTTAAATTGATTTAAAAACCAAACACACTATTTCTTCACTTTCAATATTAAAAGTTGGCACATGACATTCCAAAGCATTGCTAGAATTTTACTGGAAAACAAGACACTACAAAGTTCAGGCAGTCATTAGAATAAAAGCTGTAAAAGCGTACTGCAAAGATGCTTGTTCAATAGAGTTACTAAACAGAAACGCTAACTTCACAACGTATAATGTTCACTTGCAGTCTACATCACTTGCATACTCTTGATTGTACAAACGGATGTTTCCACAATGCTCATAGTCTCTTAAAATATATATGCCTATGAATTCCGTACCTTAATTGTCCAGAATTCTACAAGAAGCAAGTCCTTATTCACAATTCCATCGGCGGGGTAAGCTCCACCAAAAAGAAACATTAACATGTTGTCAACTCCATTACGAGCTAAACCTCACTCCATTCGCTGAATGACATCACATGTCTTAAGTATTCTAAAGGGAGTGCATCCTACTCTAAATAGTTGTCCCCCCGGTCCTAGTGCAAGACACTTTAACTCGCACACTAAAAAGATACAGTAAACACTCAATATTTGTGTGCATACGAACTTGCACATCACAAAAATCTTGTTAGTATTTCAAAAATGTGTAAACAATTCCTACTTTTTAAACAATATATATATATGGAAAATATATCGTAATGGACATAAAAGATATAGAAAAATAAAGCCAAAATCATTATAGGCATGTATTTTTTGATAGTCCATTCATATACCGGAGACAATCCCTGGAGCCTCTATGGATCTCGTTCACTTTCATATGCAACAGGATATATCATACTGCAGTGTGCTTATTCAAACTAAAAATAAGCACAAAAACATTATTAAGTTAAACTATGGAAAATCATCAATTACATTATATATTGTAAATTTAAAAGATTAGCAAAAGATTCCATGAAGTCACTATAGTATTCATACCAATACCTCACTTCAAAACATATATAAAAAAATACATAAAAATACATAACAATATCGAAAACATGTAAAGAACATGTGTATCCTTAACACAAAAGATATATATATATATATATAAAATATATATACATGCATATATATATATAACAATAATAAGGGTACATTAGTCCCGGTGCGCACCTGAATCTATTTTAAAAATCAATACTAATACTATATGACAATATTACAGCATTCAAGGCAGCTAATCTTAACCTATGATAAGCTAAAGACATATCGCCCTATTAAAAATGTCCTTAATTTTGCACCTTGAAAAAATATATTGATACAAGATCAAAAATCAATATAGCAATCTATATATTACACTTATAATGAAACATCATTATATCAAAACTGTGCCCTTACAATATAAATAATGCCATAAATATTATTATGTAAATTTACCTCAAGTATATACATGGACATGTATAGTATTATAAAGTATATACTATGTTATTTAACCAAAACAGTCATCAAATGGTGCAGACCATAATGTTAAAAACCAAATTTCCAAAGGGGCAAACTACCCCTGTCATTAAATACTCATGTGTCAAAACTTATGTAGAACTATAAATAACAAGGGGACACACACCCACATGCTACAAGTCGAAAAAATATAACCTAGTGCTCAGTAGTGTCACCATAATCATTATTAGATGGTATAGTATTATATATTCCTCAAAGGCATATCATGAAGTAGACTACTACTTCATCTACGTTTAATCAGCACGGGTTTTAAGGAGATGGAACTATTCAGCCCTGGTGAAATATGTGCCGCTAATTTCAGTATCCAATGTAATTCAACCCTAGCCAATTTTTGTTCAATACTACCTCCTCTTACAGTTGGAATAATTATATCCAGGACCCTAAATACAAATGAATGAGAGGGGCACTCATTCACATGCCTGGCCAATGCATTTGTATCCTCATGTTTGCGGATCTCATAGAGATGATCATAGATACGGTCCCTTAATCTTCTCTTAGTTAGACCCACATAAAATGCTGTGCAAAGAGAACAGGTGGCCAGGTAAATCACATTCTTGGTGTTGCAGTCAACATAATATATAGGTCTGAAGACAAGATTCATACTCGGATGTTGGTAGATCTGTACCCTGCTTATACTATTACACCTGGGACAGTGTAGACAAGGGTATGTTCCTTTTCTCACTAAGTCCCCTAGTATTAAACTGGTGGACTTTCTTACATTCGTAACTTGTCGGTCATTACAGAGTTGCCTTTTAAGATTTTTACTATTACTATAGCAAAATGTTGGTGTAGGGCCTACAATACTATTGATCTCCTTGTTAACTGTAAGAACATTCCAATGCTTCCTTATCACACTTCTAACACTCTCCACCTCATTAGTGAATTTAATAACGTAACTCAGCCTCTTTCCATGAATATTGGAGCCAGAGGTAGCTTCCATCCTACGTCCACTCGGATTGGAAAACTCTGAATGAGCATCATGTTCCAGGTCACCAATGATTTCCTTCCTCACTCTTTTAACCATATTCATATCATACCCCCTATCTCTAAATAGAGATTCCATAATGCTGGCTTCTTTCAAAAGATCATCTCTGTGTTGACAGAGTCTAGATACTCTAATGAATTGACTGGTAACTATGCCTCTAAAAGTGTAGGCTGGGTGCATACTATCTGGTGCCAATAACGCATTTTTCCATACAGTTTTTCTGTATATCTTAGTGACAACCTTACCTTCTTCAGTCAGTCTGAGTGTGACGTCAAGAAAATTAACTTCATAACATGAGGTCTCTACAGTGAACTTCAGGAAATCAGTTGTGGTTTGTAGATAACCAAGGAAGTGATGGAAACTGTCAGCCGTACCTTCCCATATTATAAGTATGTCATCTACAAACCGTTTATAATATCTTATGAATCTAAAAGATTCATGGGTGAAGAGAAACAACTTTTCCCACCAGTATACCACCAAGTTAGCATAGGTATTGGCACAGGGGGTGCCCATGGCAACCCCCCATGCCTGTAGGAAATACTCATTCTCAAATATGAACACGTTGTTGTTAAGAACTAAGTCAAGTAACTGAGTTGTCAATATTATTCTGTCATTAGAGAATTGTGTTTCTTTATGCAAAAGCTCTCTGATATACTGTAACCCTTTGTCATTAGGGATCGAAGTAAAGAGCTTCTCTACATCCATAGTTATAAGTATGTATTCTGTGTCCCTCATTTCTAAATGTAGGTCCTTGAGGCTATCTATAAGTTGGTAAGTGTCACTAAGGATGGTATCACAATTATTCACTACTGGATGTAGGAGCTCTCAACCTCTTAGCACAAAAAACTTGGACAAAGCCAATAATGGAGGAATATAGATCCAAAAATAGGGACAAATTTCAAATATTAATCTTATAAACTTGGAAAATTCCTAGAATAAAAGGTTTGTGTTATCATGTATTTTCTGAAGAATATGAAGTCTGAAATTCAAATGCCTGTCATTATTTAGTGAATTCAGTCCTTCACTGATTTGCCACAAAAGTCCAGAAAACCAGAGTTTATGAGAAACAGAACAAAAATATGAGGCAAAAACCTGGACAGTTTTCACAAGTAGTGGTGAGTAGGGAATCCAGGCTCTTGCTACTTGTTCCAAAGGTACAGGGTTTGAGCCTGGGTAACTCTAGCCACCAGGTATAGTAACCTGGGTCATCACACACACACACACACACACACACACACACACACACACACACACACACACACACACACACACACACACACATACACGCACACACACACACACACACACACACACACACACACACACACACACTTGAAGAAATAAAATAATGGAACCTTGAATATATACAATAAAATAATGAGCCACATTCCTTTCCCTTCCAGCACCGCTCATGGAAGAAAAAGAACTGCTCATCCAGCATGGTACCATATGTTCCTGGACCCTCGCAGCTTGAAAGTAAAGCAGCCTTAACAGACATTCCTGGAGCCTTTCCCTTGCAGTTTAAGAACTATTCCCTTGCAGCACCGCTCATAGCAGCTGGAAATACGCACACCTCTTTGAATAAATGGAGCCTTAAATTTATACAACACACACCCTTTTGAAAAAATAAAATAACGGAGCCTTGAATATATACAACACACACCCCTTTTAAGAAATAAAATAACAGAGCACCTTGAATATATGCAACACACACACCCCTCTGAAGAAATAAAATAACGGAGCACCTTGAATATATACAACACACACACACCCCATTGAAGAAATAAAATAACTTAGCACCTTGACTATATACAACACACACACCACTTTGAAGAAATAAAATAATGGAGCCTTGAATATATACAATAAAATAACAAACTACATTCCTTTCCCTTGCAGCACCACTCATGGAAGAAAAAGAACTGCTCATCCAGCATGGCATCATATGTTTCCGGACCCTCGCAGCTTGAAAGCAGCCTTAACTGACGTTCCTGGAGCCTTTCCCTTGCAGGTTAAGAACTATTCCCTTGCATCACCACTCATAGCAGCCAGAAATGCTTGCATATCATCCCTGGAGCTCAATTCTGACAGGCTGGCAGGCTGTTCATGGAGCTGATGTCATCACATGATGATGTCAGGTCAAAAACAAAAATTTAAAAAAGAAAGCCGGGAAACTTGGAAATTAAGGGTTGCCACTCGGGAATCATGGCACTCCATTATTTGGACCTCAAAACCAGTATAAACCAAGAAATTTGGTATGGTTGAGAGGTATACATGGGAAATGGCTCTGCAGAAGTTGCACTGGTATCAATATGCCCAAGGTCAGACATTGTGCTAGTACCTGATGGTGACTGCTGTCTGATGGGACCATGTCCCTCACGGGACTGCCTAGGACCATAAGCCCATAGTTTGCCACATTGTGGTGTGGACAGCACACTCCCCTCTGTAGCTCTAGATGTATTGCCACTATGGGAGCATGACTGTGCATGACCAAGTGAACTCTCAGCAGATGGTGTTGCTGACCTATGTCCACAGGTCTGGCATCCAATACCAACCAGATATTCCAGCACAGACCATGTGCAGTCCAAGACAGACACTGTCTCAGACCACCATCTGTCCACTGCATCAGTGAACTGATCCAGGGTGTCCCCAATGTCAAGGAGTCAGTCATGGATGTCAGACTGTGCTGCATCCATAACCCTAAGCATACATCTGGTGTTCTTTTCAGAACATGTCTGTGCCTCCATGATGGCCTGAAACATGCGCCAAGTGACCTGTGATGTTGCACCTACAGCAGGTGGTGGATGGACACTAGTCCTCCTACAAGCACCCCTGTCAATCTGCCTGTGTGAGACCTCACCAGTTGTCTGGCTATGGCCTGTGTCTGCACTCACTGGAGCCATAGCTGTCACACTTTCCTGTGCAATGTCTCCACCCTCTGACTGTCCAATATCTGTGGCCTGTGAGAACTAGGTATGTCTAGGCATACTGACTGTGTGCAGTGACAATGGAGGCAGAACAGAGATGTCAACCTCTGGGACAGATTCAGCCCCCAACAACACCACCTGTGCCTCACTGTAGCCATCATCATCATTAGAGTCCAAGGAGACACTGACATCAGGTTGTGTGGGGGAAGAGACTCCAACCCACCCTCCAGTCACCTGTGCAAACTAAAACAAAAGCAGTACTACCTGCACTATTATGTATGGAAAATCCACCAAGAGTCATAATAATGAGAATCAACAACTGCATTACCACTGTCACATCTTCTCATCTCTGCTTTCATGCACAACAGACTTCCTCGCAGCAAAATACACATTTAACACAAGGCCTGTATAACAAGCACATCAGGTAAATCAAATAAAACTTGACCAGTACAATTTACCTTTTAGTTATTATTCAGTATGAAACTATACTTGATAAAACAACATATAAAACCCAGTACAGGTCTATATTATAATCTTGAAGGTTTAAAACTTTGAATCACTTAAGATCAAGCTTTAGTGATCAAAGTCTTAAACCATCGAAACCAAAAAAAAAAAAAACTAAATTAAAAAAAAAACTAAATAGTGTGTAGGTAGGGGGGCAAGCCCCCCTGCACCCCCCCATGCCCTCCCTACTTAAATATACCAACTCCAAGAACATACTACATTGAAGTAAACGGAAATCTCCCCCTATGGAGATTTTCCATTTAAACGTTCGATGCAGTACACTTTCGATATTCTCATGTCGACAATATCGTATTCGATATTGTCAGACTTCGGATTTTAATATAGACCCACCCAGTACACCTATCTTAACAAATATATACAAATACAGGTTTTAATGCCTAAGGTATGTACCATCAACCTTTCAGTTTTTAAAATGCATGTCTGATTAATTGCCTCATGTAGACCAGGAGGCTTATTCGCTCTTAACTATAACTGCAAAAGTGTTTCTGTTCATTCAGCTACACTCCTGTGATTATCCACTCTAAGAACCTTAGGTAAATGTTCCAGAATGGAACATACAAACATTCTACTCTGGTTGCACACAAACTTATGTGTACATAAGGCATTATTCTGGTCCTTAACTTTAATAGCACATATATCTTCCATAACAAAAAAAAAGCTACTGAGTTACTTGATTATTGGTGACATTCTGTATATGAGTGTACAACTGGGCTTAAACCCACCCCCCTCAAAGCATATAGACCTGACATTCATGTAAAAGTACAAACAGCCTGACACAATGAATTAAACTTACCTGCACACTTCTCTGCTGTGGACACTGTGGCACCCACCTCCATGATGTATGGGTGATGGATGCCTGAGAGCTGTCATGTGTTCCTAGATTCATCAGGAATTTCTCAGTGGCCGAGAGTGGTTGTTCTGCTGCAGGCCCTCCATTGGTGACAGCACAATCCCTGGCTATATCAGCTGCCCTTCATCATGCAGCATTCACCATGTCTGTTGCACTGTGTTGAACCTGCTCATGTGTCCTGTCCTGGAGGCCACTGGCATTCACATATATCTTCCATAACAAAATAGTATCAAGCTTACCAAAAGCAGGACCATGGCCTTGGACAACACCTGACAGATATGTAAAAAGTTGAGGCAGAGGTACTGCCAGTACCACTGCATGTTGCAGCACAACAAGGCAATATGTGCACGTATCTCACTTGTACAGTAGCTACTGTGTTACTTGATTATTGGTGACATTCTGTATATGAGTGTACAACTGGGCTTAAACCCACCCCCCTCAAAGCATATAGTCTTGACATTCACGTAAAAGTACACACAACCCGACACAATGACTTAAACTTACCTGCACACTCCTCTGCTGTGGACACTGTGGCACCCACCTCCATGATGTAGGGGTGATGGATGCCTGGGAGCTGTCATGTGTTCCTAGATTCACCAGGAATTTATCAGTGGCCGAGAGTGGATGTTCTGCTGCAGGCCCTCCAGCAATAGCAAATGCAGGTACAAAACTAGACAGAACACTTGTACATCATGTGGACTTCTATAACTACTAAGGTGTTCTATAAGCAGATTTGGTAATACTTTGCATTCCAGGTAATCATTTCTGTGGTAAGCCTGTGACAGACAGACTATGCAATATTAATTACAGTATGAAAAATCATGACTCTTGAAAGGTATGTTTGTGTACAGTTCATAAACTAGACAGCTGTCATGCCTTAGTTGCTAGGCATGGGAATAGAACCCAATAGCTGTGACTGCAGGGGACATCTGCAAATAATGTAATAATTGACTGCAGCAACTTAGTACAGACATGCAAGGAATACAGCCATACTGGAAGTAGACAGATTTATTTATGAATCAACAATGCTAGTGAATACATTATTCTTATTGATTTTAAAACTCTGTGAAATCTAAACACAATATCTGCTCATAACATGGGCTACCTCACTCATACACCTTTTGTTCCTGGGATGAGAGAAAATGTGAGCATTACGTGACTGATAGTTTGCTGGAGATAACCTTGAACCATACTCTGAGTACAGCAATACAAGTTACAGGACATCCTTTTTGCATTCTGGAACTATTACAGTGTTACAACTGACTGCACTGACAGTAGAATGCACATGCATGGAATACAACCACACTGTATATATTAAAACAGCATTATTTTAGTATCAACAATGCTGGTGAACATTTTGTATTGTTATTGCTTTGAAATATCTTTGAAGTACACACACAATATCTACCCATGGAGTGGGCTACCTCACCCGTATACCATTATTATTTGAAGTAGGAGGAACAGAGAGCATTATATGACTGATACTGGCCTGGAGACAGCCTTGGACAGTAATATGAGTTAAGCAATACAGTTTGCAGGTTATTACTTTTGCATTCTATAGCTATTACAGTGTTACACTTGACTGCAGCAAGCAATGCATACAACTCTACTGCCATGGTTATGACAACACAATCCTGCTGAACACCATTTTGCTTACTGTTATTGGTATTGTTTATTGAACTTCATTTGTTATTTTCATGTCTTGCACTACAGCTCTAACTGCCCATTTATTGCATTACAGTTCTACTTGCCCATATATTGCACTACAGTTTTTCTTGTGTATACATTATTGCAGTAAATGCTTTAGTTTTTCTTGCTTGTTGCACTACAGTTAGCATACTAAATATGTTCTTACCATGCTCACAGCACAACCAGGTCAGGTGACCGGCATGGGACTCGACATTGCAAGCCCTCTCAGCTGCAGCTATTTGGAGAGAAGCACACCATTATGCATAACAGTGTTGGAGACATTCAGCTTGCATATTGGTAAAATAGAGGAAAAATGACTTACATATTTGCGGGGCATTCCCTGCTCCAGTCTGTTGGACCCAGGTGTCCAAGGTTCCCCTCTTAGCCCTTTTCAGATTGTCAAAATGGTGATGACAATGCTCAACTGTGCAGGGGATACTAGTAACACTGGTGAGTTGCATGGCCAAATGGTCCTGGGCCTCGGCCTTACACTCCAAGCCCTGGCATCTGCCCCGCATCAGCTGGGGTTATTTTTTTTTAACCAGGAGCCCAACCATGACCCTGGACTTCTGAATACCTCACCTCTGCACCCAAAAGCGCAAATCTTCACCAACACCGCCAACCATACCAACAGTTGATTGAACTCCAATGAATGATGTAGAATTCCCACCTACTGGACTTAATCTAGGTTGTTTTTCCACCCATACACATCATTGAGCAACATTCAAAAAAGTGGCGCGTCACTTAGCAGAGTACAAACCAGCTAAGCAAAGCCAAGCAGCGTGAAAATTCACAGAACAGTGGTTTTAGCAAGGCTTAGCACCACGTAAACATTAGTAGCCAGTAACATGCTTATGTACTGCTTAGCATGAATCAGCAGTGCCTAGCAAAGCGCAGGACTGCCAAAATACACAATAGTTTAATGAAATTAAAGAAAAATAGTCCATTAATTTAATGACATATTCTGCCTGTTATGGACTCAAACCAGGACTTACCACACACAAGACCATTACTCTACCCATGTAGCTAGTTGGATGTTATAAAAACTAGTATACTTTTACATATACTAGTAGGCTACCTTTCTGCATTGCTGAGTACTGCGCCACTCTGTGCAAACATGCTTAAACACATCTATAAATAAATAATTAATTACATCCGGTTTCTATTTTTAGATATCTGCCAGGTGTCAGCTATCTATATGTAAGCACAGCTTGGCATTGCTGCATTCCGCACCACGATGCACAAACATTCAGTTAAAAAAAATTAAAAAAAACATAAAACATCATAAAAGTGACATATTATACATTTGACACACTTCACAACATTACAGCAGTGGCAGGGAGCATTACACAGAGGCTCACACTCATCTGCAGCCACGGGTAGCTGCTACACCTCTCCCTTCACTAATTCAATATCCATGTTCCTCAGCTCTCCCTTGACAGCGCACCATTACTAATATGCATGGCTCTCTGCCTAGGGAGAACTGTGCCCATATACACAGATACATTTCATGTAGGCGCTAGATGGTGCCTACACAGATTTTATTAAATCCTTGGGATTAATTCTAATTGAGCTTACAGTAAATAAGAACTAAATAAAAATTGCAGGTTGTGCTGCACTGATGCATTCCCTAGTATACAAAAAGCTAGTCTATCATAATGTAACAGAGTTTTTAAAATGTGCATGTTCAGCAAAATCTTACCACATACTGTGTATGACAGTTCTATATACACCAGGATTAAATGAAATGCAGATTAAGGCACACGACATGCCAGGGATAGGGATCTACCACAAGAGCTTATATGCAACATACTCACGATACACTTGCTTGGTGCCACTTGTTTGAATAAGCAAGTGTTCAAACTCCCATTAACTTGATCTTCCATAGCAACTTATCTTTCATAGCCTTACTAGAATCCTAACTCTATCCCTAAAACTCCTTTCCAGCCCCTAGCTCTTAAACTCCCTTCCCTCTACCTAAACCTAAAACTCCAACCCTCCTCCCTAAACCTAAATTCCTTGATGATTCCTAACCCTAAAACTCCCTTCTTACTCCCAAGGCATAAAACTCCACCACCCTCCCTAATCCTAAACTCCCTTCCTTTTCCCAAGCCCTACAACTCCCATTCCCACTATCTAAACCTAATACTCTGACCTCCCTCCCTAAATCTAAAAGGCCCTCCTCAATCCTAATCCTCCCTGTAGCTAGTTGCCCAAACTCATATTTGAGTTTGAGTTCAGACAGCACTCCCTCTCCGCAGCTGCTGGTCCAAAATCTTTTTTGGTTTTAAACGTGAGCAGTGTTCCCTCACAATGGTTGCTTGCCACGCAGATCTTTAACCTAAATTCATATGCAAGTCTGATCATGAGCAACAGCCTACATGAATTATAAAGCAATCCAATCCCAGGTTTCAAGTTAGGGATTTTCAGGCAGTTAAGGCTCAAGCTTCTGTAGCAAACTCCAGAAATGGTTTCCACCTTTATGCCTTTGGCAGCTTGCCATTAACATTTTAAGAGATTAATGAATAATGTAGAAAAAATATTAAAACCATACTCAAAATTATATGTCATACATAATTTAGGTTTGCACGAGTGGTGGACATTGCAAGATTTGAAATTAATGCCTGACTTACTAACTAAGCATAAAAGGGAGGAAACACTGTATTTTAAACACCACAGCACTTAGATACATGTACAGCATTATTAAATAAGAATAGACGTTGTGATGCATTATCAAGAGAACCTATGGAACAATCTGAAATAGAGTTAGACAGACTGATGCCAAATCGATTTCCTAGGGCTTCCTTCAGGCAAACCAAATTACACATCTCAGTGTTTCATTACTTGTGTTGCACAACGTACTGCTTACTTAAAATTCATTAATTAACCATCCCCTGAGTGCCTGATAGTGGCACCTCTAGGAGGCCTTGCTGAGAAGGTGGCAAACTTTTATATATGTTTCTACAGCCTTAAGCTGTAAAACCTTCCTCATATTTAGAAATGTTGAGAAATTGGTTAAGAAGTTGTCTGGACTAGTCTGTGAAGTGTGTTTTATACATTGTCTGATGAAGGAGTGACGAAACGTTTGAAGTGTGTTACACTGCGTATTGGATGTGCTGTTGCTTTTGGATTTCTGTTTTAGCCCAATAAATTGTTTGCATCTTCGTTGGTTCACTTGGTGCTTTGTTCCTGTTTATTAGTACTGCCAGCACCTTCCTTTGAACTTGGTAGTCTGTGAAGTTGACATGTTTGGGCCTGCGTTGATATTTTTCTGCATATTTCACCAAATTTGTGATTGGTTTCCAAGGTATTTGAAGTATTAATTCTTAAAGGCTCAAACACAGTTTTGTGCTTCCTTTTATTTATTTATTTTATGTTTTTTATGTGCCAATACCTTGTACTGTTCTCATGTATTTTATTATGCAATTACATCTCTCACTCCTTTGTTTTACTCTGAGGCAGTGGCTGAAATGGGTCCTTTGTGAATCAGCCTGCTGACCAGTCAGCTTAATTAAATAAAAAACTTCTGGAATTTTGCATTAAACACAATTATTTTGCTGCTCTAAAAATAAATAAATAAATTGAAAAGAGTGCACCTCCAAGCATGGTGCCCTAGATAGCTGCCTAGTTGGTCTATGCATAAAACCAGCCCTGATCATGATGATGTTGCAAAATTAACTCCTTCATCTTCATCTATATTTGGGATAGATAACCCTTACAGGGAATCCACATCTTTCTTCATATACTTGCTCTTCTTAGGTGAGGTGAGGAAAAACAGGGCTGATCTTGTCTGGAGGTGACAGGGCATCCTGCAGAGTACAGTTACAATCCCTCCTTCCTGCTCAGAAAGATGAAGCATGGTTGATATCACAGCTGCATGTGGATCTCTAACTGAGACTAAAGAGGGAGCATAGCAAGGGAAACCTGCATCAACAACATCAACACTAACACCAGTAACACCATCTTGGCTGACAGAGTTGACCATAAATGACCCAAGCTAAAACCAGAGAGGGCCAAAGCTGAAAATGAAGACGTTCCCATCCACAAGTATCATTGGTCCATCTCCAATCACTGCAGAAAGCCCCCTGACACATAGGTCAATAGTGGGGGCTTTGATACTCAAGGCTGAAAGTCCAACCTCAATAACAGGAGATTGGCCAAGTAAAGGATAAGGGCCAATGCCAACAACAAAGAAGTGATCCCAAACCCTGGGGCCAAAGGTTCCTCCAATGTCAATGGTACTGGTACTAAAAAACTCAACATCAGTGTTGAGTGCTAAGATCTGGGATCTAGACTGCAGTCAGTATTAAACCTCTAATCCAATCCAATAAAAGGGAATTAATGAGGTCTAACTATGAATGCAGGTTTAACCATGAACACAGGTCTAACTTAGGTCTGAGCTAGCTAAGTAGAAAAGTCTGGAGGGAAAGATTGAAATCTGGTTACCTCAACATTAGTGGGGAACAGGTCTGAGATAAAATTTTCTGAAGCACAATAAATGCCTGCTACATCTTTGGGTAATCTAGCGCCACATAATGTTTCTACAGGACCAGAATGACCTGAAAGAAGAAGGATATGAAGTCACAAACATTGGTAGAGGAGTAGTGGTGCCCACTGAGACCACATATGTAGCAGGTTTACTGACAATGGACTGTGAAACATCAGAGGCAGTAACTTCAGGGCTTGGCCTTTTAGCAGACACATCTGGATAAAGATCTCTATCCATTTCAGAACTATGATTTCACATATTCTCTTTGTTTTATGCTGAGAATAAAGTTCTAGGGGGGAGGGAATAGAAGCTGTGAACCTTGAAGCAGACATTATTGTCAAAATGCTGTCTCCTTTCCTGGCAGTTATCTCCTCATTTGAAGCTAGTATTGTTTTCCCAAGGCTAATATTTTCTGTCCTTAATGTCAGAGGACTTTAAGTCAGCACAAGTAAACAGTCATAAGAAAGGTTCTGTTCTCCTAAAGCAACCATAGCATTGTATGTTTGTCATGGAAGGGGATCTTCCAGCACCTACATTTCTTAGTCTCTCTTTTGACACTTTTTTCTCCATATTGAAAATAACAAACAAAAGTCTGTCTGATAGCTACAACATGTAATATCAACAGCAATGACAGCAAAAACCAACAAAAAATAATATTCTTGCCCCCCCGCCCTGTGACAAACAGTAAGAGTCTTGCAAAGTTCCCGAATGAACACATTTACACTAGACTGTAAGAAAAAGCTAAAGGCACATCAAACCAAGCAGAGCTACCAGAGTTCTCACCTCAGAAGACCCAGTTGCTACTGGTAGAAATCAACTTCTGAAGTTGGAATTTGCTCTTCTGCTTTTGAGCAGAGCTTGTACAAGTTAACACCAAATGTCTGCAAACTATCAAAGCAAGAAATTAACATTTATTTCCCTAGTAGAGGGATACGAAAAATATAAAGGTCGAAAAAAAAAAAAAAAAAAAAGCAACAAAATCTAATATACATACTCCAAAGCATAATCATGGAACATGCAAAACAAAACTTTGTATTTTTTTTTTAGGGGCAGGCCCCTTTACACCCCCAGGTCCCAGATGTAATCATATATACTTACTCTGAGATTGCATAAACTCTGGGGAAGAAGCACATTCCCCAACTTTAAGAACAGGTGTTTTTTTTTTTTTTTTTTTTTTTTTTTTTGCTTCCTCATAAAATGCATTTGTAGTCACTTGTCTAATCTACCTGCATGCTCTGTAAGAAAAAAAGATTATTCTTGCGTCTGATGCTGTAGAGTACGCTTCTGTACTATGTTTCTTTCTCCTAAAAAATTTTAGTGATGCCATTTTTTGCAGGTGTGCATCATCACATATTGTTAACATATCTTCACTATTTAACTGCACCAATCAAAGGCAGAACAGTGTGGGAACAGCTGATCAGCATCTGCAGGAAGCAGCTTTGCAAAGAAACCAAGCAGGCTTTCTTTACTTATTTTATGTTATCAAGAGGCATGCTCTACATTTATATATAATCTTAATTTTTCAAAATTCTTGGATATAAGTGTGCTTGCTCATCCTTTTAAGCTCACACAGTGAAATTTTACGTTACTGTGCATCTAACTGTAACTGACCAGGTGTTAGAATACAAAACTAATTGCTACCATACTCTCTGTGAAGTATTAAGGAAACACAGTCCCATTAGCACTCCCTCCTACACTTCTACAAGGAAAATGAAAACCAGCTGCCTAACGTGTACAGTATAAAGCACTGAAGATGAATAACTGAAAATGTTTCTGGAATAAGTTGCTGGACATTCTGCAGTTACACCGTAGTGGTAGCAGAATAACATCAATGCACATGCATGGACTGATTGGATCCTGCTAATATGGCAGCTCTGCCCACTTCACTCTACTCCAACTACCAATTCTCCAATTGCTCCCACATCCTGCCATACCTTTCAACCTCTTAGAGTGAAAGATCTGGACCAGGTAAAAAATAATGAGGGGAGAGACAGGGGCCTGAAATCATGGACATATTTTAAAAATTGCTCTTACAAACTAAAACAGATAGAATGACAGGGTCTGCATCAGCATGCATTTTGTTAATGATATGAAGTCTGAAATTAAAATGCCTGTTAGATATCTTCAAATCTCAATAAATTGCCAGAAAACCACAAATTATATGAGGAACACACCAAAAATGAGGAAAAAATCTGGACATTTTGTGAAAATCTTAAAAGTTGAGAGGTATGCATCCTGATTTATCACCATGTCTCCATACCTACTAACCTGCCAATAATCACACCAGAAAGAAATCAACACTAAATCTCATAGAAGTATTAATCCCATCAACTAACTATAACAAACTACCATCTCAATAAGTACTCCATCCTTCCACAGATTCCTTTTAGACCTGTACTGGAATCTCTCTATTATCAGGACAAAATCAAAATAAAGCTTGAATGACCCAGCCTCCATACATACAACAATCCACCCTGCACTTAACTGCAACCCATTAAACCCTCCAGTAATGACTGTATACTCAATAACATTAAGCTAACCTACAACTCACCACTCCAATTACAAAGCAACCACTATACATGTCAAAAAACTCACCACACCTATTCAGAAAACATGCTTTCTCTCAAGCCCACTATCCCCTAAATGTATCTATATCATATACACCTTCATCCTCTCAACCACCCAAACACTATGCTATACCTCCAGCCCCAAACTCCCAAAACAATTGCTCATTCTATCCAAACTTTAAGGTTACCTCAACCACCTCCATCATTTCCTGTCTATCATCAACTAAAAGTTTATTCCCCATCACAATCCATTCAACAGACACACATCCATCCAACAATCTCCCCACCCAAACCACCACCCCAACAACACCCAACTCTGCTCTCTCACAAATGAAACATTACTACAAAAAATTCATCAAACTCTGTTTCTGACATTACCACTCACCCAACCTCCACAGAAGCTAATCCAGGCCCACAATACCAGAGCCTCCCTGGTACTCTTCACATTGCAATGCTTAATACAGGAAGCATATAAAGATGACTGGAACTACAATCCTTTCTTAGTACACACACCCCCCAACATACTAGCCATAGTGGTTTTGGAAATGAGCACCCCCAACCTCAATTTTAACTTCCCTTACTGCTTCTATCTACATAATGCCAAACCAGGAAAAAACAGGGGACAGTAACCTCTTCCTTCAAAAAAAAAGAACACAAAACATATCATCTACCACAACAATAACAACTCTAACAATGACCATAATCCTAAGGAGACTAAGCATATTATTCACTATGAAGAAATTATATTCCTTACATTAGTAGTAGCCTTCATTCTCCCACCTTTCATTATCAACAGATTCTTATCCCTACTGTCTAACATCCCTACCACTTGTAAAATCCCCAAAAAATGTCATGTTCCTATGTGACTTTAACATCAAACTACTTAATCTAAAAATACTTATCAAACACAGAACACATACTTTCCAACCTCAGACTAAGCTACTTGTTAAAGATGCCACTCAGCCCAACATCCCCTACAGCAATCATTCCGTTCTAGAATTTTTAATCACCAGTGATCCTTTCTCCATCCAAAATATATCCATATTACCCCTCCTTTACCTACTAGTGCCCAGTGTTCACTCTTAAACCTTTCCAGCACAAGCCTCCCATACCCTAATCACTTTCCAACTCCATTCACATCAGAATATCAACACATTTCATTCCATTTCTCCCAATACAACTGGAACACACACTGTGAAAGTAGCAGACTCTAAATTCAACTTCAGACCAGTGACAAATGGAGTACCACAGGGTTCAGTCCTGGGTCCTCTCCTGTTAGGTATCTACTTCTCTGAAGTACAGGCTAACACAGAAGGTCTTTGGCTAACAAAGTTCGCAGATGACTGCAAACTAGGAGCCATAATCAAAACTCCTAACAATGTGGACATCCTACAAAAGGGCCTCACTGAGACAGATGCCTGGTATCAAGGCCATGGCCTCAAGCTCAATGCCAAAAAGTGCATTGTCATACCTTTTGGTAAAATCTCTGTACCCATGAACTACCACATAGGCAATAGTCTACTTAACACCTAAAGTGTGATAAGAGACCTGGGGACACAGGTAGACAGTAGTCTCTCCTTTGATAATCACATCGCCACAGTAATCAGGAAATCCTTCTATGTGGCACACCTCATCACAAAAGGTTTCTCATCCAGGAAAAAAGAGGTCATTGTTCCCCTTTACTCATCACTCATTAGACCCATTATGGTGTACAATGCCCCTTTTTGGTATGTACCTCACAAGACATCTACAACAACTGGAAAGGCCACAGAAATACCTCACAAAGAGGATTACCAGCCTCAAACAGATGCCCTACACAGACCGTCTCAAAAAACTCCAGCTTTACTCTGTCGCATATCACCTACTCAGAGGCGATCTCTGCCTAACATACAAAGCTATGTCAAACCCAGAGCTGTTGGACATGTTCCACTTAAAGAAATCCCAATCCCTCTGAGCTACATGCTCTAGGGACCTAAAGCTTGTCACCACAATAAACAGAACATGCTGTAGGGATAGATTCCTGTCCCAGAAGCTTCTCATACTCTGAAACAAACTACCTATCTATATCAAACAAAGCTCCTCATTAGCACTCTTCAAGAAAAATCTTGATGATTGGATGGGAGATAGGAAATTCATCCCGGGGATCACTTCTGTGGCTCTGCTTTACAGGGGCACAGGAAAATAATTTTCTTGGGTGGCAAAAGTCAGGATACCTTTTTGCTAGGCTTATATAGGCCTTAAGGCCAATAGCCTAGCACCTACCTATGAACCTATGAACCTATGAGTGACATACTTCATGTGGAAACCCAGATGATATAACTAACTCCCTCATATCCCTCCCTCCCCTACACATTACAAGAGTTTCACTTAATAACTAGTGCAAGGCTATTGAAATCCCCAAATAAAAAATAGCTTACTGCTGAACCAAAGGCTCTGCACAAAATGAGGGACATAGCCTGGTCCACATAGAAAAAAAAATTAACCCAAGAAAACAGAAACCACTTTACTCACCTAAGGAACGTCACCAAAATGGGCACTAAATAATACAAAGAAAATTTTCTAACCTCTTCACAAAATATAAATCTGCATAATCCAAAGAAATTTTGGAAACTGGTAGATCCCTTTTAACTATCCATTTACACGATACAAACATTCCATCCTCCAGGACCTCATAAACCTAATGACTTTCAACAAGAATTCTCCACCCTTCCAAACACTAGCCAGACCAGGATCACTAATACACAGCTTAATCACAGCAGTCCTACTGAATCTCCTCCCTTTTATTTCAGAGCCATTTCCAAAAAGGCCATTGCAAAAAGCATAAATAGTGTATCTACAGACACCCAACCAGGAAGTGATGGCCTCCATCCCTGGTTCGTCTCCCTCTGAGAGGACAAAATCCTTACACCTAGACAATTCTTCCCTCACTAAAGAAGTGCCCTTCCAATGGAAGAGTTAGACTTAGACCCATTCCAAAAAATAACAACCCTGCTAATGCTACCAGCTTCAAACCCATCTATCCAACCAACTTAAGGTACAATTCCTGAAAAAAAAAAAACTATCTACAACCTACTCACCAACCACCTTCAACCTTACAAAATAATATCACTTCAGCAACATGTATTCTAGTCAAGAAGTAGCACAATTGTCAATATGTATACCCTAACAGATACAGATCATATTCTTGTAAACATTAAAAAACTACAACTACATAGAAGCTGTTTTCACTGATCTTTCCAAGGCCTTTGGTACTTCTGTCCACTCCCTATTACGTAAGTCCCTTCTTAGAGTAGTAATTGGCATTAAAGTATCCAATTGGTTTTCCAACTTCTGCACTGATAGGTTTTTCTTTATGCAACTTGGTCACTTCACCTCCACCCCAGACCCCCTAAATAAGGGGGTCTCACAAGCATCCATACTGTCTCCACACCTCTCAACCTCTTAGCACAAAAAATCTGGACAATGCCAGACAGAATGAGAGGCAAAGGGCCAGAAGTAGGGACAGATCTTAAAAAATTGCTCTTATAAACTTGTACAGTTCCTAAAATAACAGGGTTTGTCATTGCATGCATTTTCTGAAGAGTATGAAATCTGCAACACAAATGTATATCATTATTTAGTGGTCAGTCCACAGTTTACCCCAGTGATTTTGCCAGAAAAATCACAAATTTTGTAAGGAACAGACCAAAAATATGAGGTAAAAATCTGGATGTTCTGTGAAAATCTGGACAGTTAAGAGGTATGAGTCTGTCTCCCATATTTTTCTAATTTTACATTAGCAAACGTACATCTAATCTCTTCAACCTATCCATTTTACTAAATGCCAGTGATATGGTAATCTATGATTCAGGCCTTGACCACTCTGATTTTTCTAACTTCTTCCAAACAGACCTTTCTCTCCTCAATCGGTAGCTATGTGAAATCAAAATACTTATAAATTCCAAAAAAAATAAAAACATGTCATGTGGAACAACCCAAAGACTCAGAAGAAACTCCACACTTGAAATATTACACTAAATAATAGGGACACAGCTGAACACATCCAAACCTAGAAATACATCGGACTGTGGCTTGACTCCTCACTGAATTTCTAATAGCACATTCAAGTAGCAAAGTCTAAAAGAAAGTCCTGTTCTTGTCAAAAAAATTCCAATTTCCATTTTTTTCCAAAGGCAGGGTTGCAATATGCAGATGAGTACTCCTTCTCCAGCTGGAGTGCAACCTTCCATCAGTTGACTCATCCTCAAAACAGAACAGATCTTTAATACAATCAATTGCAAACAATATCTGTAGATTTAACCCTCTCACCAAGAAGAGAACATAATTTCCACACCACCTCACAAGCTAAATGACTTCTCATTCCTCAATGAATCACCCTCCTGCTATGTTCCATTATCTTAAAAACTCATCTTCATGGATTCCTTCTCAATTTTTGCAAGCAGACTCACACAAATGGGATCAACCTATAACCTCAGACCCCTTTTCTCTTCACCCAAGCTCCCCACCACAAACACCTAGCTAAGAGTTACTGAACATGTCTTCTCAGTCTTGGGACCCAAAATCTAGTAATTTAAACCAAAACAAATAACCATCACACTTTCATTTACCACCATCAGAAAATAACTAAAACTGCACCTCTTCAAAAAATCAAAATGCAAGTAAACCTAACCCTCAGCTCCAATAACCTAATTACTACCAAAACTATGAATACTTTCTCTGCTGTGATTGCCATCCTCCACCGATGTTCAACTGCTTCTCTAATCAATTGTAACACTGCCACAGCACACATTCTGGAACACATTAAACTCGTTGCTATATACTCTGTATACTGTACAATATTTTCCTTGAAGATTTATAGTTTGTCGATTTAACTTTTACAGGTATTGAATGCATTCTTTATTGTTTTTACTTTTGTGTATTATACGTACATGGGCTGAATCTAAAACATTCAGGAACACGGTAAACTCATTGCTATATACTCTGTGTACTGTACAATATTTTCCTTGAAGATTTATTGTTTGTCGACTTCACTTTTGTTTATATTGAATGCATTCTTTATTGTTTTTACTTTTGTGTATTATATCTACATGGCCTGAATCTAAAACAGTCCATCTGGATCAATGTTCTACCCTTGGTTAACAAAGTCATAAATAAATAAAATATTCTATTCTCTCTAATCTTTTATCCACCACATACACTCAACACAGACCCTACCCTAGGGTATGAATCACCCTCCTGCTATGTTCCATTATCTTAAAAACTCATCTTCATGGATTCCTTCTCAATTTTTGCAAGCAGACTCACACAAATGGGATCAACCTATAACCTCAGACCCCTTTTCTCTTCACCCAAGCTCCCCACCACAAACACCTAGCTAAGAGTTACTGAACATGTCTTCTCAGTCTTGGGACCCAAAATCTAGTAATTTAAACCAAAACAAATAACCATCACACTTTCATTTACCACCATCAGAAAATAACTAAAACTGCACCTCTTCAAAAAATCAAAATGCAAGTAAACCTAACCCTCAGCTCCAATAACCTAATTACTACCAAAACTATGAATACTTTCTCTGCTGTGATTGCCATCCTCCACCGATGTTCAACTGCTTCTCTAATCAATTGTAACACTGCCACAGCACACATTCTGGAACACATTAAACTCGTTGCTATATACTCTGTATACTGTACAATATTTTCCTTGAAGATTTATAGTTTGTCGATTTAACTTTTACAGGTATTGAATGCATTCTTTATTGTTTTTACTTTTGTGTATTATACGTACATGGGCTGAATCTAAAACATTCAGGAACACGGTAAACTCATTGCTATATACTCTGTGTACTGTACAATATTTTCCTTGAAGATTTATTGTTTGTCGACTTCACTTTTGTTTATATTGAATGCATTCTTTATTGTTTTTACTTTTGTGTATTATATCTACATGGCCTGAATCTAAAACAGTCCATCTGGATCAATGTTCTACCCTTGGTTAACAAAGTCATAAATAAATAAAATATTCTATTCTCTCTAATCTTTTATCCACCACATACACTCAACACAGACCCTACCCTAGTAATTTACTATGACTACAGCTAAAACACTAATGCTGCTACCCTTAGTACCCCTGCAATTCATTCCTTATCACCTAAGCTCCTATGAATATGTACAGCATCTTGAAATCCAATACCCAAACTCTCAGACACCAACCCAGCATTTAATAAGTTTATCCACCACATAAGCACCCCCTCTCCTAATTCCATGCCCTCCCAGTTACCATCACCCGACTAAATACCACTACATTAGCTTAAAAACCAAAAGCTACGAAAAAATCATAAACAAATTTTTAAGACTCATAAGCAACTTAAAAATTAATCTTATGAAGGATGGAGACATCCACCCCAACCCTGGCCCATCCACAACAGTAGATCCAAGCACACCATCTAACAACCCAATGTGTACTACCCAGATTGATAGACCACCAAACTCACTTCTGGTCTGTCATCTCAAAATCAGAAGCCTAAACAACAAGATCCGTAGCCTACATGGACTCTTAGCTGTTCACTCCCCTGATATCCTCTGCCTCACAGAAACCTGAGTAAAACCAATAACCAAATATAACAAAATAACCCCCCCACAGTACAACATCCTTAGACTGGACTAGAAATCCAGGAAGGGTGGTGGGGTAGCAGTACTATACAAGTCTACCCTAACAATAACAATTGACACCCAACAGCCACCCCAGTTTGGCAATGTAGAAATTCTCATCACCAAACTAATAATAAACAAAACTAAATGCAGATACATTGTCTGCATTTATATTCCACCCAACAAGAATGATAATACTCTAAAAAATACCTTACATTGGCTAGCTTCTCACTATCCCCAGGAAGCCATTGCCTTGGGTGACTTTAACATTGATTGGAACAACTGTTCCTCTGAAACTCCCTCCACCCATTTAAACCTCCACGGGTTTACTCAGATCATTGCCACCCCCACCAGATTTAGCAAAAATAGAGTCAAAGATAGTATCCTTGATTGGATACTTATTAACAGCCACTCCCAAAAGTACAAGTCAGGTACATTACCCGATGATCTACGTGATCACTGCCTTACCTATATTATTAGGCTCAAAGCCGATATTCCCAACCAGCCCACCTACAAAACTATAAGAAACGTCAGGAACTTTAACCTTGACAACTTCCAAAAAGAACTCAAAGCATGTCTTGAAACGACTCCAATTACAAGAAACAGTGGAGTACTTCAATACCAAATTTCTGGCTATCCTTAACCAACATGCTCCTACCCGTGCCATCTGTGTAAAAGCCATGGTTGCACCGTGGCTATCTAAAGAAACAAAAACCAAAATTAAACTAAGAAACAACACCTGGGCCAGGTGGCATGTTACCAAAGCCCCTATGGACCAAGTAAGATACCGGCGGCTAAGGAACCATACCAAAAAATATGTCATTCAAGACAAAAAAAATCACTACACCCTCCTACAACAAAAATATCAGCTAAAACCACAAAAGTTCTGGGCTGGTATTAACAACCTTCTCCACTCAGGCCATTCTGCCACTCCTACCCCATCAGCTGCCCTTGATAAATCCCCTGTTGAAATTGCAAACAGCTTCAACTTCTTCTTTACTGAAACTATCCAGTCTCTAGCTACCCATCTCACTCCATCAGACACAAACACCAGCTCTGGCACATCTAGCCCTGATCCACCCAGCACCCAACCTACCTTTACCTTTCAAACCATACCTACCAACCTGATTCGGACCTTATTCAAAAAGCTAAAACCTACTACACTAGCTGCTGACCACCTCCCAGCTGAATATCTTCAAAAAGCAGCTGATGCCATAGAACTTCCCATTTCTATTCTGATCAACAGATCCATCTCAGAAGGATCCATCCCAGCAATATGGAAAATATCACATGTTATACCTCTCCATAAAGAGGGAAGTTCCACAGAATTATGTATCTTCAGACCTATAGCCATTCTTTCACCACTAGCTAAAAGCATGGAAAGATGCATACACAAACAAATCATGCACTTTCTTATTCAAAACGGAAAGCTCGCCAGCTCTCAGCATGGCTTTAGGCCATTCCACAGTACCACCACGACTCTTTTATCTTTCTCTAATGTCATCAATCTTCATTGTAACAACAACAAACTATCTTCAGCACTCTTCCTAGATCTCTCAAAAGCTTTCGATATGGTCAACCATCAGCTACCGCTCAATACCCTACAAATCATCAGTTTAGACCAACATGCAATACAATGGTTTCACTCCTACCTAAACAGTAGACAGCAGGCTGTGTTATGGCAGAGCAAGCTGTCATCCCAACTTCCTCTAACCCTAGGTGTCCCACAAGGATCCATACTAGGTCCCCTTCTTTTCTCTATCATTATCAATGATCTGCACACCACCATCCCAGGAGCTACCTGCATCCAATATGCAGATGACTCAGCACTAATATGCTCTGCCTCCACTCCTACACAACTTCTAACCCTCACCCAGACCACTTTCAGCACGGTAGAAACATGGCTAGCTAATCGCTGCCTGCTTCTAAATCCTAACAAAACCAAGCTACTACTTTTCGCCCCTAACCGTAGAATTCCTCCTCCTTCCTTCAACATCAAATCTAGTGATGACATCATTATCTCCCCTGATGACCATACAAAGCTTCTAGGTGTAATAATAGACAACAACCTTAAATTTGATAAAGATGTCAATCACACTATTATGTCCTTCAACAAAAAACTTGGCTCCCTGTACACTGTCAAACCTTTCCTCACACCCCTAGCTAGGGTAGCTATTGCAAGATCACACCTCCTTTCTACCCTTATGTATGCCTCCCCTGTACTCACCAACCTATCCAAAATCGATCTCAACAAATTATTAGGATGTTACAATTATATAGCCAGATTCGCTGCAGGCATGGCTTTTAGGACCCACCACTGCCAGAACCTCAAAGCACTGGAATGGCTAGAGTATCCTACCCTTCTACAGTTCAACCAGCTTATAGTAGCGCATAAAATACTCCATCAACCTGATAACACCCCTGCCCTCAAATATATTCTCATCCCTCATAGTGCTCCCAGGCCATTACGCTCAGCTGATAAACTAATGATACTGACACAAAAATCCAACAACTCTGCAAGCGATGCTACATTTGCCAACTCAGACGAAATGCAGAAAATGATCCAGCACAAGGAAGAAAAATGCCTGAATAAGTTTAATTGTGGCAATTATAACATAATATGCAATACTGCAAACCGGTTTCGGCAAAATATCAAGCCTTCCTCAGTGCATGAATAAGAATCTAGATGACACATCCTGGTGTCTTCTTATATAGCCAAACATTTAAAGGTATATACACATACCAAAATATATGCATCTTCAAAAAATTGTATACATGATCAAAAAATTAAACATATACCAAACAACTTAATGATTGGAAATAGAGGTTGTAAATTGAACATATATTGTGTAAAACACCACAAAATAAGTTCATGTAACATCAAAATTGCATATATAACATATTAAGAAGCAGACTGCATATGACTAGCAAATTTCGTTCAAACCTGGTTTGAATTGAGCTCCTAACCTGGTGATCCATGTGGATTCCATATTATTAAGTCTGTCATGCCAGCCTGCTTTTATATTTATGTGCATTGCAATTTTATCAATAATAGTGAATTTAAGTTGTGCAGTTTTATGAACCATGGAATGTTTATATAGTGCATTGGTGATTTTTTGGGTTCTAATAGCGCTAATATGTTCACTAATCCGATGCCTCAGCAGTCTGGAAGTTTGTCCCACATAGAAGGACAGGCATGTGCAGGTTGCCAAATAGATAACCCAGTCCATACTACAATTGCCAAAAATTTTTATCTGATAAACCTTTGGAGTGTTGCAGCTAGTAAATTCCTTGGTCTTAAATATGTGTCTGCATGCACTGCAATGGCCACATGGAACACAACCTATCAAAGGGTCACCAAATAGGGTAGTCTGGATAGGTGTAGGAGGATTATATCTTTTATAATGTGTAAAATAAGAATTGATAGTCCTGCTCCTACGATAGGAAAAGGAGCATCTATTTGGCAATATGTCATTTAAGTGTTCATGGGCACATAAAATATCCCAATGGTTATTAATTATCTCCCTAAATGAGGATGTGTTGCTGCCATAGGTGGTAACAAACCTAATGGGTTGTGATGTTGATGTCTTTTATTCAACTTGAGTATGTTTATATTGTAAAAGTTGTGATCTAGGCATATCTTTGACCTGTTTAATAGTTTGTGTAATTCGGCATCTGTTGTATCCTCTGCTAATGCATCTATTGCTCAAATCCTGCTCACATTCTAAATGGGTTTTCTGAGAAGAACAAATACATTTTGTACGTAAAAATTGGGATTTGGGAATGTTGTTGATGATGTGGCGGGGGTGATTACTGGATGCATGCAAAAGTGTGTTATATTGAGGAAACTTTCTGTGAACCCGTGGCCAAAGTGTCGTCACTCTGTCTAGATACAATCACATCCAGAAAAACTATTTCTTGTTGTTGTATATTCAAGGTAAACTGAATATCCCATATGTTGTTGTTCAAGAATTTAACAAACTCTTGTACAGAGGTTGTATCCCCCCGCCACACCATCCAACAATCATCTAAGTATCGTCTCCATATATCCAAATCCGCCAAAAAGATGTTTTTGTGAGAATCATATATAAATTGTTCCTCAAAAAATCCCATAAATAGATCAGCATATATGGGAGCAAAAGATGCTCCCATAGATGTTCCTCTTACTTGCCAATATGCTTGACCTTCAAAATAAAAAATGTTTTTAGTCAACACGTATTCAGTCAACTCAATCAGAAAGTTGTTAAATCCCCTAGTATATAATTGTGACCACTCCAGCCACTATGCTATGGCAGATAAACCAGCATCATGTGGAATGCTAGTATATAAAGAAGTCACGTCCAGAGTACATAACCACCAGTCAGCTTCAAGTTGTGTATCCTCAATGATATTTAGGAATTCGGTGGTATCTTGTAACCTGGATCTGACCATAGATAATATTGGCTTTAAGTAATACATGAGAAATGCTGATAAAGGTTCCGTGAGGGAGCCCCTCCCAGAAACAATAGGTCTACCAGGTGGACAGGTAGGATGTTTGTGAATTTTTGGAAGTAGGTATAAATACTGAGGAATGGGATCGGAAACTTTGAGTTGTTTACAGATATGTTTATCTATAATGCCTTGTTCAGTTGCCAGATCCAAAAAGGAATCAATGTGTTTTTTAAAATTAGGTGTAGGGTCAACCACCATATGTATATAGAACCGGGCATCCGATAATTGTTTAAAGGCTTCCGTTTGATACATATCCCAATCCATGACTACAATCCCTCCCCCTTTATCTGCTGGTACTATGACTATATTCCGATTGAAACTAAGCTCTCGTAATGCTTGTTGTTCTTGTAATGATAAATTATGTGTAATGGGCTGAAAGCCACTATTAAAATGTAAATCCTTCATCACACATTCCTTGAATATAGCCACGTGTTTATCCATGGGGGGTTGAAACTCAGATCTGCCAAACTGGAACCCAGTGGATCTTTGAGAGTTATCAGAATCTGCAAAAAATATCTTAAGATTAATGAGTCTACAAAAATCATTAAGCTCATTGGCAAGTATGTGTTCTGATACAAAAGATGTCGGCACATAATTTAAACCTTTATTCAAAAGTTTATTGTGTACAGGTGACAATTCAAATGAAGAAATGTTGTGTACATTATTTGCATTATTTGTTAGCTCACAATCTTCTGTAACAACTGCTGTAGAGTTTGTGTACTTTCTTCTGTGCTTTCTGCCCCCTCTACGTGTCCTGGGCCTAAAGGGTTTGTAGATGGTTTGCGTTTGGCCACTGGGGACCCCTGATAGGAAGGGCAGTCATAATCTGTGGCCGAAGATGTCTCATCTTCTGAAGTGCCACTGATTGACTGAGTATTTTTCCTCAGAATAGATCTTGGTCTTTTTTTCTATTACCCTTGTTGTTAGAGTCAAAAAATCTTACATTTTTTTGTAGGACAAAGGGTTTACCCTTGTTGTAATCGGCCATATCTCGTTGGAATTTTTGTGTCTTCTTTTTAATTAATTGCTCTTCTAATATAGCTAAATCCTTAGCCAAAAATGTGTGCCTCTGTGCAATTATTATGAATTTCTGTAACCTGTAAATCAATCATACATTCGTAATAAGAAACAAGGGTGTCAACGAACAACATTAAAGCTTGATGTTGGGTCTGTGCCCAATATTTAGACAGTTGTTCATCTATCAAACCAACCAGAGGTTGGATACGGATTCTTAGTCCACGGGGTGTTATATTTTTCAACTTATAAGCCTTGAACAATTTTAAGTGCCAAATACTGGCTCTTAAAACCCACATGTTTCTAGTTATTTTTTGAAACAATATTCCACAAAGGTGTTTCGCATCCCCCTTATTTGAACCTAGATCATCCCTCCCAGGTAATTGCAAACCAAAAACATCCAAATTGTCCTTAACAGCAGATAATCCTTGCAAAATGCTTTTAAGATCCATTTTTCCACTCATGTTAATTTTACTGGAATAAAACTATAGTATATATTATCTTTATTAAAGTAGCTTGATATATATCCAGCAAAACACAATCAAACAGATCCGAAGCCTCAATATTCAGATCAATAAAAATAAAGTTGTTGTGCATACAGATTTAGGGTCTACAAATCACAAATAGTGTCACTATAAGGGTGTCCCTAACCAACATGTAGTTACATCAGAAGAGTATAATGATCAATTTATTGGAATCGAGTGCAGCACATGGGACCACAAAGTTAAAAGATATGTCTCCACAGCCAGCCTTCCAACTGCTATCACATAAAAATATGTCTTAAACCAACTGGTGGTTCAAAAGAGTGTTATATTGTGATCATTCAAATTGAGCCAAATATAACCTATCGAGCCATAAAATCAAAAATATATCTCCACAGCCGACCTTCGTCTCAACTGCTATCACATAAACATAGTACAGTCCACTTGAATGGTAGAGACAATACCAATTAATGGACAAAAGTTAGAAGAAAAAAGAGAACCAAAATAATGTATAACAAATCTGGCCGACCTACGTCTCTGCCAATGTATATCAACCCAGTTTGAATGTATCTGATGATTTAAAAAATTAAACCATCTCACTTATACACCGGCCATATCAAATGTTGGAAATGCTCATAAAGAACTTTGCTGAATGTATTGTGAGAGTATCAAGCAGCAGGATAAGCAGCCCTTGTTGCACTCAATATATTCCAATAGTAGATCTAATACCAATAGAATTCCATATGGTAATTATCTAAATTAGTATCTAACCCCAAGTTGAAGAAGACACCCAATGTGAAAACTGAAGTTGACCCAAAGTCAGTATGCATACAATTATATCCACATTTGCCAACTCAACCAGTAAAATCTGGAATCTACTCCCTACTACCATTACCAAGGAAACCTCGCTACCCCTATTTAAAAGAGAACACAAAAAATACCTCACATCTCGTTGGCTGTGCTCTTGTTCTAAACCTGACTAACAACTTCACTAATATATGTCTTGCTACCCAACATGCTGGTTAGCCAAGTATCTATGCCTCATAGCATTTGAATGTCTAAGCATTGTGAATTATGAGATCTGATTGTATTCTATGTTCACATTTTCTGATATGCCTTTGCCAATCCAATGTAAGTCTGCACATTGTGTATATTGATATATGCCTGTATTCTTTGCCTATATTTTTCTAAACATGTCTGCCTGAGTTTATCAGTCGGTGATGTATGTACTGTCTGTTTTTCGGTATGTGGAGCTTTTCTCCCCAGGCCTCTGCTGAAAATTGACATATATCCAATCGGACTTTCCCAGTCAACAAATGTAAAATAAATAAAATAAATAAATATGGGAAGTAGAAAACACCATCAATGGGGTTGTGTCGATAAGTCTGTTAAAGGTTATTAGGTTATAAGCTTGATGATTTAAATTACACACACACACGTGCACACATACACACACACACACACACACACACACACACACACACACACACACACACACACACACACACACACACCATCTTCTAATCTTGTCGTGTGCTGTGCTTACATTGTGAATTTATTTGAGGTTCTGTATTTACTGCATATTGCAAAAATAAACATTCCTTTGGATATGTCTAAGTCGTTTTTTTGTTATTTTTTAGGTTTCTTAGTAGTCGTTAGTCATTCCACGGCAGAGCTTTCAGCCCTACTGTCTGCTCTTGGGTGTCACCTGATGCGGATGCTGACCTTCAAAACCAGGACTACAACCTTATGTAACAGCATCAGCTACAACAAAAGATATTTAACCAGCACGGGAGGCAGCACTGTACTTTCTGTGTGCATTTAAATGTATGACAAGTTGGCATGCTTACCAGTCTATTGCTGGATCCCTTCTCAGGTCTGTTGCTAATCCTGCATTTAAGGCAGTTCTATTTATCAGTGTGCCTTCTAGCCAATGATATAGTCACAAGGTCCAAAGGGTTTTGGAGTTCTTACACATGGGCCATTAGTTCACTTCTTAACAGATTTCATCAGCTGAAAGAAATGAAGAGACAGAGAGAATTATGAAAGTAAAATTCATATTAGTGAGAAGGATACTCATACATAAGAAAAGGAATGGTAGACAAAGTAACATATTTCAGCCAACATTTATCCAGTCATCTCTCCTTTGCAATCAGCATTTTGTTTTAGATGATAGACACTATTTTTTGTTATATAATCCATGTTAAGTTCGTGATTCTCTATAACCACCACAGCAGTGTAAGTGGAACAACAGATAGCATAATTGGCTTTGGTGCAGGAATACCAGAAGGTTGTGGGTTCTATTCCCACTCTAGGTGACTGGATTGCTGATACTGCAGTACAGCATTAGGAGGTGCTGTACCCCTGAATGTATCGTCCTTCAGATGAGATAATAAACTGAGGTCCTCTCTGCTTGAGATGACAGTAGCTCAGGAGAATGTAAAAGATCCCATTGGACCTATCAAAAAAGTAATGGATGTTCCCTGATGCCCTGCCCAAATTTCCCCACGTAGTAGAAATACCACCTCAGTTCTCTCCTGAAAACAGGCCACTAGCCTAGAAGCCCTAGCCAGAGTAACAAAGGATAAAATAAACAAATGAGATGCTGGCTTATACTTACTGCAAAAATATAAATACAGGTATTCTTCTCATTATAACTAGATCAGTATGCTCATAATTGTAATCATATTATTCTTGTCCACCAAGAAAGTTAAATAATGTGGCTGTGCTTATCTCAGGTTAATTTGGAAAGTAGCTTTGCTATATTATGTCCTTACCTTTAATAACACCAGGAAATAATTAAGTATTATTTTATAATCTATCCTAAATAAAAGGAATATCACACAAAGCACAGCTCAAATACAGTAGAGTGATAGTTTGCTATATAAAATATTAACTACTACAGTGATTAATATTAAACAAGCAGCAAGACTCTTTCTTAAAGAAAATATTTTAAGCTCATGTAAGGAATTCAATTTCAGACATACTGTGGTTTCTAAAATGTATATTGGGTAAGGTAGAAAAAGGTACAGAATGTTCTGGGGTGAGATTATGCACCCCAGTTTGCAGTGCCGGGTCTTTAAAGGTAAAGAAGTGATGTTGATGTCCTTCTACACTTCATTAGGGTGCTGCAGTAAACTGTTTCATACAAACAGTCAGTGTTTTCCAAAATAAGATGTAGATATAGATCGTCTAGGGTATAATTTCTCCTCAGAGACTAGGAAACCTCCACAGAGAAAACAGGCAGCGATTCTCGCTCCTCATCAGAAGCAAGAAAAAAATTCAAATGTGTATTCTGTACCACTGTGTGTCTAATTGCCTGTAAATGTCATTGAGTCGAGAAATGTTTTCCACCAAATTACCTTTGGCTCCTGATGACTAATTAGCAGGTGTAGCACAAAGTAACAACCTATCAGTTTCTTTTCTAAGAAAACATTGTGCTTATGAACCTGTTGACTTTTCATTCGGGAAGCATACAGAAAGAGGTGAGGAGCACATTAATTATATAAACCATTTCATATTGCGTTTATTGGTTTTCATGTATGTTCTGTCCCAAAACCCAGCCTGTACTGTTGTAATGTGCCAAAAAAAATTAAGACATATTTTAGAAATAATAACTCCTGAAAGGGTATTGTCACTGAATACTTCAATGTATTTAACTGGAGTAAAAAAAATTCTTCTGAAAAAATGTATATACAGACAATAACATATTAGTTCTCATAAGACCATTCTCTGAATTGTTTCTTGAAAGACGTCTCCTAGGACATGTGTAATGTACAATCCATATGTGGTATAGATTTTGCTGTAATATGTATACTGAAAGAAGGCAGTATACATTAGTAATTTCATCACCAATATTTGTACAGAATCACAAGCTCAGTTTTCACAACAGTCACTGCTTTAATGTAGTATTAAATGGGAAGCATGAAGCATTACATTTTTCCATATAGTTTACAGCACGCCCTTATACCTGTCACTGAGAAACACGGCAATACTACTCATCTAACTATCCTACATAAGATAGCAGGCATGCCTACTACTGAGACGTTTATATCAGTAAAATATGGAAAGCAGTCACACGATCTGGTGAGACACCTGATTGCTGCAGCTAGTACCTATACATTCCCCCCTTTACTTTGCACAAAGCCTAAACTCTCATGAATCCTATTAATCACACTCAAATCATCATCCTATTAGCTGTTGATTATGCTTCCTATTTAAATTTTTTCTTAGTTCTATCTCACCTGCCAGTCCCTGTCAGTGCAAAATGTGTGCATCACATATCATATACTATCATTTTACCCCCAAAGTATACATGTCCAGTAGCTGCAGCCTCCTATACATAGCAGACATCCACCCCACAAACCATATTAGCCTTCCATTGCATACCCTCTACAAGATCTATGACATTTTAAAGGCCCCAGAACCATACAAAATATTGCAGGCGCAGCATCTGCAGCAGGTGTAGAGTGGAAAGACAACATACACCTTGCAGGAGCCTCATGTCCCCAGCCAGCAGAATTTTGGAGCACAGCATTCAAGCAGCAGTCAGCACAGCCCTGACAATTCTCTGCATGATTTAGTCTGGGTTAAATGGATCCAGCAATCATGCCTACAGCTTCTGTGTATTCATTGTTTCAAATGTCCACTCCTTTGGTCTGTACTTTACCCTGCAGAGAACACTGAAGAAATTATTAGACTCCAAGCTAGGCCTGTTCTTCCAAAAATGAATGTTACCTGCATGAAAGCACAGTAGTGCATCTTGCATGCAACAGGTGCTGTATTGGGAATCACAAGGTTGAACTGCTACAGGGTGTGCATGCTGGGAAGAAAAAATATTGGTACCATAACCAAAATGAGTCCTTTCCAAACACACACAGAGAGCTGAATGATGCAGGCTACGATGCACATCTTGAACCAAAAAAAAACAATGGATTTGCCAACAGTATGTTCCACTTATTGTGCTGTGCTGTACATCCAAAGGCAAAAATAAATCTTTACAAAACTGATTACACCTTAGTTCTGGGTAAAGAAACTTGGAAATGCAGTAAGTAACACCTGTCTCATGTTTAAAATGTGCTATGGGAAGTGAGAGCAATAACGGGCAGCATACCTGCAAGATTCCCGCAGTTCTTGATCCTGGGGATGCACTGGCATGCAGTGTTCTAATCCTGCATAGTTAGCTGTGTTCTTTACGTTTGGGGTAGGCAGTGATTTTGACAAACTGTCACCTAATAGGATGCAGTTTGCTTTAGAACAGGTTTAGTTGGGTTTTCCAGGTTGATTTTCATTTCAAGGGAGACAGCTTTGTGGTCTGACTTCACCAGTGAGGACATGACTCTGGGGGTGCAATACTCTCCGATGTCGGTGAGTACTAGGTCCAATATGTTTGATCCTCTGGTCTGAGTGTGTACTACCTTGTCCATGGTGGTTGTGTTGGTAAAGTCCAGGAAACATTTGTGCCTGTAAGTTAGAGGCAATGTAAGTTTCCTAGTTTATTGAGGGGTAGTTAAAGTCGCCAATGAATAGGATAGTTGATTGGATTGTGTTTGCCTCTAGTAGGTCTGTGTAAGAGTTGTGAGATTTATGGGTCATAGAGGGTGACCTGTATCTGGCCTGGGCATGCTAAGGAACCTTGTCTATGGAGAGCTGGATATGGATAAACTCCATGGCATCATCCTGTTTAAACAACCTGGAGTTGTATTTGTTGCTAATATAGATTGAGACACCTCCACCTTTAGCCCCTCTCTGTGCTAATGTTGGCCTAAATTTGTGGAAGGCATTGTAGCCTTCCACTACCAAAGAACTTTCTTCGGCTTTAAACTAAGTCTTGGTGACAGTATAGATGTCTACATTCTCCAGAGTAAGGAGAATGTGTAGGGCATGGAATTTGTTGTTTAGGCTATGAGCATTGAGCAGTAACACCTTAAGGTTGCTTTGAGTTTTTTTTTTTTTTTTTTTTTGCTACATTGGAAGTTTTTGTTATTTTAACATTGCCTAAAAAGACTCTAAAGGGTGGATAAAGTTTTAGCCAATATCCAAAAGCCCGTGGGGGGGAACAGGTGCAGACCATCCTTGGCAAAGCAACATGGTCTGTTAACTATTTCCTCCCATGCTGATAGAGATCACCATCTAGTGACACCAGAAACAAAGCCAGCTATTAAAATCAATAATTTTCTGTTCATACTGTGGCATCATCTTTGGTGAAGGTAGAATGCTGCTCAGTGCAAGGCATGTACCTGCCTGAAACACATATTCAGAGATATTCATAATGTCTCTTTTCATATAGTCCACTGTGGTACATCTCAGGTCATCTACACCTACAGGGACTATAATGGAATCATATTGGTACCTCTGCTGCATTGACTTTAGTGCATGCATGAAACTACAGATCCTTGCTCCAGATAGGTAACTAACTATTATCTTCTCCTTGTCCAGCCTGGTGAGAGGGGCATGTGTGTGTCATAAAATATAATCCACTATGAGAAGAGTATTAGGTAAAGTGTTTCCTTGCCTTATGGGCTTTCTTCTTGAAGGATCATTGGGTGTAGGCTTATGTGTGGTGTTAGGTGATGCTTTTGGTGTGTACTTTAGGGGTTGCTGAGGATAGGTGTTGCCATTTGATGGTTAAGGAGGTCTTTGAGGCATGGAGAGGTCTGTTTTAAGAAACATACTGTAAGAAGGTCTGTGTGTGTGGTGAGTGTTATATGTGAAGGATGTACTGTGTGTGTTCTTGACATCGTTGTCTGTAAGCAAGATTTTTGCCTCCAAGGAAGTTATGTGTGTACATCTCTCACATACTGTGCAAGTTTCTTTAAGGATTAAAAGGTTGTCTGAGTACATGAGGCAATTTCTACCTTGTCTCAGGATGCCCATATCTACAAAGCTGGTGATAGAGATGTTAGGAAATTGCAAATCCATATTGTCATGACCTGTATTTAGATTGGGCTATTACGGTCTAGGGACTTGGTTTTACAGGGGTCACTTGAATTGTGTCTAGACTCAAGGCTAAATGTTAAATAGTGCTGTGATCTGATATTAGTGCTGTTTAATGCACTAACTAGCTGCCCTAAACTTAGCTCCATGCAAAGCCTTTCTGTGTTAGATGATAAAGTCTTAAGCACTAGATTTATAGATTTGCTGCTATACAGGGTACTGCTAACCATCACTGCTCGGTGAACAGTTCTGCAAAAAAGTGCCTTATTTAAAGCAGACAGAAAAAAGCTGAAATCTAACTCCCGTATCCTCTAGAAAATAAACAGCTATACTTTGAGCTCCCTGGAATGCTTCCCAACAAAGGCAGACCAGGTAAACACCTTCTGTCGCAAGATGGATGATCCTGGAACTTCTTAATTTAAAAGCACAGCAAAAGTATCTTTCAAGTGCAAATTAACACCAAACAACTAAGTCCATAATAAGCCCTCTGGCTTTCCCAACTCAGATTGGCCAGACTACCTTACTACTGCCACTGGAGTAGCAGTCCCAGTCTTCTTAATGTAAAAACACACTTTAGTTAGCCAAAAGTGAAAAAGAACCAACTACAATAAGAAATTGCTACTTTAATCCCCCTGGCATGTTTCCCAACTAGGATAGACCAGGCTACCTTTATACTCCAAATAGAACTGCAGTCCCAGTCTTTTTTATGTAAAACACATTTTATTTAGCCACAAGTGAAAAAGTATCAGAAACAAATCAAAAAACTAGCTACAGCAAGTAATTCTCGCTTTAAACCTCTCTGTGCATTTTCCAACTCGGATAGACCCGACTACCTTTCTAGTCCCACTAGAACTGCAGTCCCACTCTTCTTAATGTAAAGACAAACTTCAGTTATCCATAATTGAAAAAGTACCAGAAACAAATCCAACAACTAGCTACAAGTAAATACAAGCCAATTCAAAGGCAGTCAAGCCAGCAATGAGGAGCACACTTTAGGACAATTTCAAAGTACACCAACAGTCTAAGAAAGGGCCTTCTCAGTTTCTTCTATCAGTAACCAGTTAAGATTAGCAGAGGAGACAAGACTGTGAGGAGCTTCTAGGACCAGGCATGGGCATGCAAAAGATGAGACTGGGAGGAGCTTCCAGGGCAAGATATACAGTAGTAATAGGCAGCTCGAAAGCTGCCAAATACAAAAGCACAACAGGAATATGGTGCATCTTGCATGGGTGGATGGGGACCAAATTTAGAAAAGAGCTAGTAAAAATGCAGTAAAATCAGGGCTCAGTCACAACAATCAGGCCCAACACAGAAACCAAAATAAAAAAAATACACTGCAGACTATAAAAATGCCTTACATAAATAGCTTTGATTTCAAACAAAGAGCAAGTGCAGCACAAAAAAGATTTAAAAGGTAAGAGAAGTTCAACATTGTTAACTATAGTTTAATGTACTTCCTTTGATGTAAAATGTCCATATGCTTTGTTCTCAAGCATCCAGTCTTCCAGCAGTTCCAAGACTAAGGTGGCTGACTGCTTGTATAATGTAAAATACCAGGGGGGCTGGGTTAATTATCACAAGCTCTGGTTACATCTCACACAACTGGCCAAAGCTGTTTTTTTTATTTTCAGTTTGAAGAGTGACTATAACATAGAATTAGATGAGCAATGCTGAAAGTCTATTTAAGAGCTCAGAGAAATAACAATGGATATTATAAAACTCAAATCAATTTATATCTGTAGCTTCAAATTCAGAAGAGAACTAGTAAAAATGCAATGGGGGCCCAGTCAGAGCACTTAGGCTCAGTAGAGAAACAAAACAAACAAAAAAATGCATAATATAAAAATCCCTTAAATTAATAGTTTTAACTTCAGATAAAAAGCAAAGACAAAACACAGACGTGATATAAAAGGCAAGATACGTGCAATATAGTAACTCTAGTTGAAATGGACTTCTCCTGATGCAAACTGTAGTCCAGATGCTTTGTTTTCAATCTTCCAAACTTCCAGCAGTCCCAAGACTGCTCTTTTCAATAGCTGCAATGGGTTCTTTTACATCCACCTGACCTATCATCAACTCAGGCAGATGGGACCTCAGTTTAATGTCTCATCCAAAGGTCAACACACTCCGAAGTGCAGCAGCCCCTTATACTGCACAGCAGTGTCAGCAATCCATCTGTCTGGTGTGGTAACAGAACTTACAGCCTTCTGCAGCAAAGGTGAGTATGTTAGTTGTACCTATAGCTTGAATGGATATGACTTTTTTTTAACTTGGCACCTATGTATGCAGGTACCTATAAGAAATTATTTTGCTCTAGACACAAATCAAATTACTGGCTATGGAATGTGTCAGGTCCTCATCCTGTTACTCTGGTTTTGATTCTAATAGCCCCTGCATTCCTTTCTAAGGCTAAGAAGGACATGTTACCCACAAGCAGCTGCAGCTAATAAGCATGTGGCTCTCTGTTTTACAGCATGTCATCATGCAGTCTGAGGAGAATTACACAGTCAGCTGACTAAAGCCACACCATCCTATACATTATACTAACCTACATATAGTCAGGCTTTCTGGTCAATGAATGACCTTGTCCTCAAACTGGCCCCCACTACACAGTACACTGTTGGGGTGACACTAATGCCGACTGTTTGAATGTCTACAATGTTGCCTTGTAAAGCATTCATCCAAAATAAAAACATAGGGATCCTTGCAGGATATTTCATCACCGTCTATTACTTCACAAATGCCAGTGGTAAAGTGTCATAAGCTGTACAATGAACTGCGATATTGGACCTCTGACTTAATAAAATTCTATACAGCCTCATGAAGATCTATAAGGTGCTATACATGCTGTAGCCCACAGCTGCAGTCTTGTCACAGCAATAATTTCCTGACATACATAAGAAAACATTCAGCAAAATATTACCAGTGGTATATGTGTTTAGCCCATAAATGCAGACATGTGCTTGTCTTGCTGCAGAAAGGTCAAAATATTTCGAAAATAGGTCCATAGACAAATGTGGTGAGTCTACTTTATCTATTTTTTCAATGAAACAGAAGACTAAGAATCATATATGATTATGACATCAATGGACTGCTGCCTGCTACCATCAGCAAAGCTTTGCTTAGTGGGCATAATTTGACTCAGTCTTTCTCCTGAAAGAATGCTGAATGATTCTTAGAAACTCTGAATTCAACAGTATGCCATGAGCAGAAGTACACCAGGCAATTGCTGTGATGAACTGCTTGGGAGGTAATGGAATACACATCATGTTGGCCGAAGGTGAGTTTATATGGCTATATCTTCTTACATAATGATGTGTCACTCAGGTGACATCCGCCACTGACATGCCTATACTGTTTGGCACAATAGTTAGGGTGTTCACCTTATAGACATGAGGTACAAGGTTTGATTCTGACCTCAGGATATTGGCTAGGCTTAAAGTGTCCCTTCAGGGCAAATAGCCTAGTATGCTCCTATGAACCTATGAAAAAGACCGTATTGCATATATTTCACAAGTTTTGTTAGAGCACAAAGTGGAGGGATGGTGACAGAATTGGTTTGCTGAGTCAAAAAAAAAATGGTACCTCAAAATTTTCTATACAGTATCACGTACTGTCCTCCAAAGTACTTATGTCAGTATGTATGTTCCAATAAGCCATCCCTTGTATGAGTGAACTAGCATATTAGTTGCCGGAACATCTGCATCTCTTGTGAATTCATCACTTTTATTTGATCTTTTAATGCTTATCTGTGTGATAGTGCATCCATTATTCATCATTTGTGTTTTATTATCTGTCATATCTGCAATCATGTAGGTCCTGTAGGCAACCTCACCAGTACTGGCTTTTCCAATACTTGTACATCTAGTGCCTTTCTCAGCACACACACACACACACACACACACACACACACACACACACACACACACACACTTATACAACATTGAGTTATATACCATAGAACACCTCCTTAGGCAAAGCATACATTTATATACTTATAATAACCTCAGAGTGTTAGAAAGATTATAGAAAAAGCTGATTTTGCATAAAATCACAAAAACTCACAATATTTTTGATGGTCACTTTCATCTTCTAAAATCCCAGCGTTACACTATTGCTGCAGAGAGTTTAGCCCGTCAGACTGATAACAGCAACCATCCCTTTACCTACCTACAGTTTCTCAAAAATCTTAATAGCAAAGCTACACAAAGTTTTGGACCATGCAGTCAATTTTCAAATTAACCCATCCAAAAGCAAGGTAAAGCAGCTCCACGGCAACAGCTTGTCACAAATCCAAATCTTTATTAAGTGCAAAGATTAAAAAATTGTAGTATAAGCGCTTTTGTCTGCTTCTGCAGACTTCATCCCTGCAGCTCAGGAGTTAGACATTTAGACACACTGAAACAGTTCTGATTTTCATTGCAATATGAGCAATGTACACATGGCGTCCATAAAAGATCTATCTGAGGATCTCTGTTAACATTAGGTGGAAAATTACTACATCCACGAGCACAAAAATTTTATTTAGACCCTTGATCAATCTAGACACTGGTGCTTACCAAAAATGCATAAAATCCTAGGCTATTACCATTAGCCATACCTACAATAACAATAGTTTTTGTGAAAGGAGGGATTGGGTATGGCAGATGATATCGTGGTGGCCAGTAACTCACAAGGTGAAGAACATATTTTCAAATTACAAAGATTAAGATATATATGGAGAACTACTTTAAAATATTAAATTTTTAATGTGTATTTTTATGTCTAAAAAAAAATTATGTATACCTCTCAACCTCTTAGCACAAGGATCTAAATAAAGCCTAAAATAATGGGAGAACAAAGGTTCACAAACAGGAACAGGTTTTACATATTGCTCTTATAAACTTAGAAAATTGCTAGAATAACAGGGGTTTTGCATTAACATACATTTTCTGAACAATATGAAGTCTGAAACTCAAAAGTTTGTCTTTATTTAGTGACACCAGTTCCCTGTGATTTGCCAGAAAGCCACAAATTTTATGAAGAGCAGACCAAAAAATATGAATCAAAAATCTGGGCATTCTGCAAAAATCTGGACAGTTGAGAGGTATGTTTATGTTTTGAAATCTAATTATATTCTCATAGATCCATTTTCACTACTCCTTTCTTTAAACTACAAAACAGTTCAAATAATAATAGTGTAAGAAGAAATACTCTTACTCATGGACTTCTTAATTGTGTGCCAACCCCCCCCCCCCACAAGAGCGATTTCGAGTTCCTGATTATTCGCTCATGTGAGCATTCGATATTTTGATTTTTCGTTGTTCTGACATAGACCCATTTTGGCAACTAAATAAGTTAAACTCATCCCTAGTTATTGCCATACCAAATACCTGCCTTTCTTTCATCACTGATCAGCTGTTTAGCTGCATATGCAGACTTGTGTTTGATTACCACAAACTTTACTTGCATATTTTTAACCAAAGTCACTCGATCACAGGCGAGTCTTGCAAAGTGAGGTGTCTTCTTGTGCCTCGTGGGACATATTCTGTTGCAAAATGCATTAAAGGGTCTTAATGTGAGAAAGTTGTGCCTTTCGACATTTACGCTGTTGAAGTTTGAGAGAATATAAAACCTTCTAGCTAAAAACTGACCATCTTCATTAGTTGCTGACTGTGTAATACTAGAAACATATATCACTCTTTTACCTCAAAATCAGGATTAAATACCTGAACATCACAGTCCTCCCCAAAATAAATAACACATTATGTGACGCATAATCAAAAGTGAGGATTGCACATTAAAATAAAATAGTCACCTGATGTGGTCTAACATTCTTTGTAAATCAACAAGTGTACTAAAGTACTGTAAATTTCTATAGTTTACAAATCTACTCGATTCTTAATTTAAATAAGGATTTCTGTTCTAATTATTTTAGTATTTTTTTTCTGTACAGAATTATGCTTTTCATTTCAAATGCTTCACATTTGATACTGAGCATCTCCCCAAAATACACACATTTTTCTATCAATAAACATATATTTTACTAAGAAAAATTTGAGATGCTCTCATTGCAGCCAAGATCATAGTTTTTTACCATGAGTTATCAACAATTTTCAAAAAGACCATAAATGCTGTTGATATGTCATAGGCAGCCTGTGTTGAATTAGATAAACAAAAAAGGATCTTTCTATTTTAATGGACTATTTCTGTAATCTAGTCTTCATGCCATCTTTTTTTGAGCACAGCTGTGTATGGACATCTGTCATAATTAACTTCCTCCCAATATGCTCACACAAGAAAATGGTCCTGTGGATAAATTCCCCTACTATAATGTCAAAGTGCCTTCTTATTTTATCTTCTGAATGACTTAGAGTATATCGCAGTTATCAGAATACCAAAGTCCTTTTCTATCATCATGCTTATTGCTGATAGAGATTCCACAAATGTATCACAATCTTCCACATTGTTCAAAACTATATAGAACCATATTTTGTGAGCCTATGTTGTTTTGCAGTATTTTATAAAAGTTTTTAACTATCTGTATTAAATCATCACATTTTTATGTGCGACACTGGTACTGTCCTAATTTTCATTCACTCCAACATTACTTAAGCCGCTCAACTTCTGCTTTCCATTTAACCTCACTTCTCCTGAGCAATACTCCATTTGTTTCTATGAAATTTGCTCATTCACTTTTGTAAAGATCCCACCTGTAGTTGTTTTATCTCCTTTACAATATTCAATACTTCAATTTCAGTTGGTTTAGATCTTTATCTCCATTTTGTAATTATTGATTTCTTGGCAGCCAGTAACATTAAACTTAGTCAAGCCTTACTTTGTCTAGGCAATTCAGATCCTATATCCCAGTTCAAAACAATGATTTCCTTACATACGACCATATGATCCCCCAACATTTGTGTTAAAGTATTCTGTAAAAATTTTTTAGTCATCCAGCTCATTACATTCCCAAAACAATGTTGCCAATTACTTCTCTCTTCCCTGTCACACCTTCAGCATTTGCTATCTCCCTGAGGAAAATCCTTTGAAATCTACTTGGAGTATAAAAACAGCTATGCAAACACGTCCATGTAAAAGTCTGAAACCTTCTGGACTTTGTTGTATAATTAGCAGTCTTATAAATTTATTCCCATTGCTCCTTTGTAACTTGTCTTCCCAATCTCTTTTCTCAGTCATTTCTAACCTCCCCTGATTGATTCTTATAGCTATCATGTAATGTTTTATATGCCACACTTATTATCCCATTTTAATAGCAACTTTTGTTCTAGATTCAAATAAAAACTCTGTCAGGGTTGGTCTTTCACTTAGGACTCCTTTTCTCTGTGCCTATACTCTATTACTAGTCCCTGATAGAGGAGGCAGTTTCTAATAAAGATGTATTCTTAGCTTCATCCCACTCTATTACCCTTCCCTGTTGAGTTGTGTGCTCCCAATACATTAGTTCCTTTGCTAATGTTCTCCATTAAATTCCAACCCCTTTTTTCCAATTTTTCTACACCCCTACTACTACTGGTAAAGTAGTTGTGATATTTTTTACCATTCTTTAAAGTGATGCAGCACACCATTTCTCAGAATTTGTATTACTTTGAAATAACTGATAACACTGAACTCCACACATTAGATATCTGAGGAAAACTGCTTCTGCAGTTTGCATTTTTGTGAAATTTAACTAGTAGTTTATGTACTTTGCAGTTTATTGTAATTTCACTGACAAATAGCATTCATTTGCATTGCATAAAATCATACAGAAAACCCAAACAAAGAATTGTGAAAGATTGTTTGGAAATAAGTAAACCTAATATTTCTTGAAATATTCTGTAGCATGCTGATTTACAAATATTGCATATAATTTCATGTATACTCATCCATAATGTAAAATAAGGTTCAGGAAAATGTATTATTTGGTACACTCTTGCCTAGGAATTTTAGCAGAACTACAACAATGGTGGTTAAACCTTTGCTGTTCTCCCTCTACATCCACTTATGAAAACTCCCCAACATGATATTTGTAACCATGTAAAAAGAGAGGTAAGATTGTATGCTGCCAACATCTGGCTATTTATTTTCACTGATATACCCTGGGATTCAGAAAGGGCTACCAGCAGTGGTAAGCCCTAACAAGATCATTTTCTCACTGGTGGTAAGTAGTAACCCTTTCCAATTCAGAGACATCCTATCTGTAGTGATTCTACACAGGCCGTAGCATTATCACAGTGGGGTATCTCCTTGGCAGAGCTACATGCTAATGATGCATCCCAGGGGAGCAGACTACGCTAACATGTTCTCTCCTGGAAATGCCTGCTGGAAAGTTATTTACACAGTTAGGCAATGCAGAGAATAGTTCAGCTGCTTAAGTTAATATGGCCGACTGACCTAATTAACACTGCCAAAAGTTTGTGTTCACCCCATTAATGTAAATAGGTGAGATTGTTTAGAGGTAAGTGCTGAGGAGTTTAGCAGACAAGTTTTGTGTGTGTGTGTGTGTGTGTGTGTGTGTGTGTGTGTGTGTGTGTGTGTGTGTGTGTGTGTGTGTGTGTGTGTGTGTATATGGGAGGGCTCGTGTGTACATTTGTGAGCATGTGCGTATGAGTTACAAAGGACATGACATGTACAAGAGGTAAAATTAGAGACATTCTGTAAAATAAGGGAAAGGTGAGAGGGATGGGGTGTACTCAGAAGGCTTCTGCCATACTTCTCAATGACTGTTCTCAAAAATTCCAGACAGAGCCAGGAGGAACATTAGATGACAACAAGGAGTAATTTTAAACATTACTCACTTGAAAAGTTTATAGAGCAATAGGTCTAACATCATGATATAGTTTCTGAACCACACAACAAATGTCATTATTGGTTGACTGTAATCATCTGTGATTTACAAGGAGCAGTAAAAAACAGGAGGCTATATCAGGGATGTTCTGTAAACTCATGGACAGACAAGAGGTATGGTGATATGTCACTGTGTGTGTGTGTGTGTGTGTGTGTGTGTGTGTGTGTGTGTGTGTGTGTGTGTGTGTGTGTGTGTGTGTGTGTGTGTGTGTATGTGTGTGTGTACATGTATATCTATGTGTTTGAATGTATGCAAGTCTGTGGCAGAATGAATGAGGGGAAGGTGCCCATGCAAACAAGATGTATTGGCCTACAAATGTGATTAGTGCACGAAAGTGTGGCAATACCACTCAATTCAGAGACATGCAAATTGGCCAATAATGAGGTCTCACCTCTTTGTGTCTAACATGTCTCTGAATTGCATTTCCCACAGTCATGAAAACTGCTAATTTTCGCCACAATACTTTCCATGAATACAGAGTAAGCTTTCTGAATCCTACCAGTAGTTCACTGTGCCTTCCAACAAATGCATATATAATTAGTTTATTTCAACATCAGGCTGTTTATAGTTAGGAGATACTTAGAGAGGAAAGCTTCTACTACTTTACATAAAAAGCATATGCATCAAATGAGAGTCTCACGATGTATAAGCAATGTGACAATACTTAATTCAGGTCTGCACATAATATTTGTTAATGTAAACAAAAATGTTAAGGCTGTTTCCAGAGCAAAGCAAACTGCAGATCAGCAATGCTTCAATCATTATGTACAGAGAAACTGTTAATAAAACAGAGGAAATCCAGACTACAACAAAGATTCTAGTAACACCATGTTAACAGAGTACATGCAACATTTCAAAAGGTAATATAAAATAAATCTTCAGTGTCTAATTTTATTAAGCTGCACAAGTAACAACTTAATAAAACAGCAACTGAATGGGCTGTCACCCTTAAACTCTGTATAACATAGCATTTTCTGAAAGGAGTGAAATATTTATGTTAATTTTGAATTGCACACTGCCTCATCAATGTATTGAACATATATCTTTATTTTTTTCTTAAATCACTGCAGTTGCAGAAAGTATGAATTATCATTGTTTTATAGCTACAAGATAGCTTCATGTAAAAAGATACACAAGTATGTGTGGTAAACTAAACTGTGCATTTATCAGCTTCATCTTATTCTAAAGATACTAAGCTGCTCATTGATAAAATCTTTTTTCATTATTCTTAAGTTGTTTCACTCATATTATTAACAACCATACTCATTTCACAATACACCATACTGCTAGCTGCACTACTTTAATCCCTACTACAACATAACCCCAGTAGTGCAAGCCAACATCTGCCACTGACAAATGTTTGTTTTATTCTGATATAAGAACTTTACAAATCAGTATAATATATTGTGGTCAAAGCAAAGGTTGTTTTATATGGACAGATTCAATGAAGTCCTTTGTGGTGATGTGAGGTATTGCTAGCAATGCCAGGAGATGTAGGGGCAGTGGATTATAACATATGCCAGCATAGCTAGCTGGAGTTTTGTAAAGAATTATATGTCATCTGTATATCAAAATGATTTGTCCAGGTTCTTGTGTTGAAAATGTATTTGTAAAGCTGCTTGTGTTAAAAATGTACCAAGAGTGGGTCCTGCTGGACAGAAAAGACATACACCTGCATGTCAGACTGTACTGTAATTGTCAAAATGAATATATTGTAACAGAGGATACTGGAAGAGAAGAAGTTAATCTCAGTTCAGCTAACTTTGAAAAACAGTCTGAAATAAAATTACCTGGTTTAGTCCATAAAGATTGTATCTTACAGTTCTGATTGTAGCCAGAGACATAATGTCTTTGAAAACCAGGACTAGGAATCCTAGTATATTGTCCTTGGGGGTGAACTAATTGCTACCCCGCAAGGGTGGAAGTCTTGCATTGGTTTTATAGCTTCCAGATGCTGTAACACATCTTAAAAAACATCTATGTGAGTGTATTATGACACATATGTGCTAGATTCTGGTTCAGTTGCTAATAAAGGGGGTAGTGTGGAAACCAGAAATCAGATGACCTGATATGTGTGATGTCATTCTGTAAGTCAGTACTGAAATGATGTTTTAATACTAGATAAGACAGAAGTCTCAGGACAGTCTGTTTGTGAAATCTGGCAAGAAGGAAGACCACTCACCCACTTCATCTTGCCTTGCTCTAGTAAGTGAATTAGGGGACAGTAATTCTTTAGATCAGTCAGGAATATATAGTGGGCTTAGTTAAGTATTGTTTTCTGTATCTGTGTAAATATTTCAATCTGTGTTATTTTTAATATTTCATATGATTGAAACTCTGGTGTTTATTGTAAATAGATATTTAGCATTTTCATGTTATTTTATTATTTATTATTAAATATATTTAAACTTTTCACTGCAACTGGTCTTTTAGAGAATATTTTCACCTTTGAGAGTACTTATATTTATTTGGTGACACTGTGGTCACTCCTGAAAGCTTTGCTGCATTGGTCAAACACTACCATTTGTATTAGTATTAATTTTACTCAGTATAATTGGGTACTCTTGTAAAAGCCTTAGAGTAGATAGCTTTGGTGAGTTCTGGTTCCAGTATCTGCATTATAGTCTGGGCAGAGGGGGCACCACTGGTAAATCTCTGCCACCCTTTCCCAGGTGTGTGTGTGTGTGTGTGTGTGTGTGTGTGTGTGTGTGTGTGTGTGTGTGTGTGTGTGTGTGTGTGTGAGTGTGTGTGTAAAAATCAAATTTCAAAGAGAGTGTGTGTAAGCTACTTAGAGCAGGAACACAGAACAGTGGTATCACAGAGAAGGTGGTGGAGGACTTGGCTTGGAACACTTGGCTGAGGACTCGACTCCATAGCTGTAGTCAGTATGGAGTAATATTTGGGGCCTGGTGTGTGTGTGTGAGAGAGAGAGAAAGAGAGAGGAAACCTAGCCCCAGGAAGGGACTGTGTTCTGTGTGGGCTCTTAAGGGAAATTGTGCTTGGTGCAGAGAGCTGCATCTGGAAATACTGTGTGTATCTATTTTTGTTCCAAGTGAACATCCCTCCCTGGTGTCAGTGGTGAGGATTAAGGCTCCTTAATTACTGGCCCAGAGGAGTTATGTCACATCCTGCATAGTGAGTATTGACATAATAATAAAAAAAGTATTTCAGCAGAAGTATTGACAGATGCATTCTTCATAAAGAGATCTGTACACCTGTCAGGAACAGATCACTGCAGTGCAGACTGAAACAAACTGTATACTGAGTAGTAATACAGTCTGCCATCCACTTACGTGGCAGTCTGAGTGCGTATGATAGTGCATAAGAACTCCAGAAAGAAGTTAGAGATGTGAAATGAGGCAGGACACACAAAGGGGTATCGATATACACTCTACTTTTTATAAAGATGAGGTATTGGAGAAGAAATGAATACTAAGGGTACATTGCATAGCAGGCTGTCTGTATTCACCTAAAACAGAACTGAAGGACCTGTGAAGTAAATGGCACAAACTCAGTGACTTACCACACATTAATTTTTGTGGGTATATGTATGTTTACATCTGTCTATAACATAGATAATGTGATTGTTTAATGATATATTATAAACTGTCAAAGTGTTCTCTTTTCATTTGACAATTTATAAACTGAAGATGTCATTAAGTGACTGTGACTGGCAGACTGCTGACAGACAGTGGTGACGGTGTACACCAAAGTATTTTGTTACCCAGGGTACCACATTTCCTTGTTATAGCTCAGGGAATATGCAGTGGTCTGGGTTTTGTGTTACATGAAACATTTTATTTTATTTATTTTTATTTATTATTTGTTGACTTGGGTACAGCACTGATTTTGAAAATGATCCACCAAAATCAGTGTTCTCTTCCAGTCTTTTGACAGTTTCCCATATATCAATAGGCAACCACAGTCTGTTATAGACAACTGTCAAACTGCTCTGTTACTTCTTTAAAGGTAAACAGCTTGTAAACTAGCTTAAAAAAATAATTGTTTGACATAACATTTTGACAATTTTCATGCTGTCTATAAAAGGTCACAGTTGTTTAATGATAGCTTATAAACCATCAGACAGTTTTTTAAAAGGTTTAATCAGTTGCCACACAGGAAAAGTGCCCCATTTACTCCACCCTTCCTACAGCTCTTTATATTTTATTGATACATCATTTTATGTTTCTTGGTTTGGATTACTGTTCCAATCCATTTATAGGGAAGAAATATATGTTTTGAACAAGATTTATGAAGTTTGGTTGAGGGTTGTTTTGTGCACAATTTTCTACTTTTCTGACATCTGGGTTAACCTTTCTTTAATATTTTAAGTAATATTAAAGTAGTTTTATAGTATAATAGTTATGGTTATCTTCATATTTGTTAGTTGTGTTCATTATTTTTATGTCTTAGTGTGATGTCTGAGCAGTAGTCGATTAACTCTTCTGGAAATGCATTATCAGACCCTAAGCCCTCCTGATAATATCCCACCGGATTGACAATAATAATGTGACACCCTCTGCTAACCTGGGTCAGTAACTAAGGAGCTTCATTCCTCACTACTGACTCCAATATGAGACTGTCACTTAACCCATTCACTCCAATGGAGCTCGGGAAGTTTGCACTGTAACTTCCAATGTGTGGAGCCTAAACCTTTTAACACAATCAAATTATGTCTTCACATTTCAAACAAATGTTCATATCTCTGAAACCACAGGGATTATGAAATAAGTATCAATGGCAAACTCTTTAGCACAAACTAGTTTTATAGTGGTAGTATTTTGTCAGGTTCTAGGTCTTAAACTGAAGTTTATAAATCACAGTAACTATTAAATGTGTAATATTTTGTAAACAACTTAAAATATCATAACAACCACTCAAGTTACACACATACAGTCATCAGCATTTTATTTATCTATCTGAGAGCTTTCATATGAGGCTAAGGAGTTCTGTCTATGTTACCTGGTTGTTGAGATATTCAGAACAATGTAAAAATTATATCTACACAAAATAATATCATAAAACAATTAATATCTATTTACCTGCACTAGACAGAGGTCAAATAGTAATGCAGTTGAGTGTGCTATTGTGTAAGCTTTAAGATGAAATGTTTTAAAACTTTGTACATAGCATGGTTTTGGATTTATTGATGCAAATATGAACAAGCAATATTTGCCACCTAGAAGCGTCAGTAGGTGTTAACTGCAGATGCACCTGGAGGCATCACTCGGATGCAATGAGTTAAACAGGAGTAATATTTTGCAATTTTCCCTAACAACACAACAGGAAAATGCTCTATAACCTGTGACTGGACTGTATACTTCTGTCTAACCTTAATGTAACTCCTTATTACACACTTCAGATCAATGTGTCTCAGTTTAAGATCTCTGATACACTCACACTTAAACATATTAAATCTCACACATCCAAACACTTATGGGAAAGCCTGACACAGATTTCCGGCTGTGTCCCTTCCACAAAATAATATAGTAACATACTGCCACTAGTCAGAGAGCCCTTTTAAAGAGGTACCCAATTATGAAAATTAGATATTAAAACAAATGATAGCAAATGACCTAAAGCAGCCAGGCTTTCGGAGTGGCCGAGGAAATTATCAAAGCAGATATAAGCACTCTGAAATCAATAAAGAAAACACTGATTGACCAGCCACAATGTAAGTTAATAAAAATATTTAATAATGAGCAAAAATGATTAAAAAATATAAAACTGTAATTTCCAATAGACAAACAGAACTCAAACACCAGGAAAATGAAATCAATACTGAAGGATAGAAATCCAACATTTAGAAAAACTCTGATTACTTATAATTTTCCTAACTGACTAAAGAACACTGGCCCTAATCTACACTAAATTATTACAACAGGGCAAAGGCAGGCTTACAGTTCTTGGTGAGTCCTTCTGGGTATCCACTGCATAGCACAACTGTGAACAACTGACAACTGCTATAACTGGCTGTTAACTGACTTCAGCAGGCTCTTTTATAGACTAGCCTAACTGTCACAACTGTTCCAGTTCTAATTTTCAATTCATATTTTGAAAATCAACCAACAGCTGTTTACTAAAGCTGCTTCCTGTCTTTCAGCCTCTGACAGTAACACATAGCAACTGTCAATATTCCAATGACATCATCTGCAGATCAGCTGATTCTGAGACAGTCTGCATTTAGAATCTTCATAAATATGTACAGTTAGAAATGTAAAGGAACACTGTTCAAGTCTTTAAAACATTCTGTCCAAACAGATTATAAATCAACATGTAAGAACTTATTTACAATATAATAGCTAGTCATGCTGGTGGTTTACCTTCAAAACATTGCGTCCCAGTTCGAGTCTGAAAATGTCATAATCAAAATATCATATGTGCAGAAGCATGAACTCCTGGAACATCATATTTCCTCTATGGGAAAGTAACCACTTGGCCACCAATGAAAAAAACATAAATGGTAGCAAATTACACTCATATAAGTGGGGGCTTTGCGGCCCACACCCCCTCTACTTAAATATACCAACTCCAAGATCGCACTACAATGCACAGTAATCTATGTCTGCTATAAAAAGTTAGCTACAGATTTGGAATGCATTTACAACTGTATCATTAATGATTAGTTAAAGCTCAACATCTCCAATATAGTTGTCATCGCAATTGGGATTCTCTTATGCCTATTTTGCTCCATAACTTTACCTACAGTTGTGGCAAACAGGAATTTAGGGGATATTTTTGATAACAGACTGTTATGTAAGAACAAGATTTTTCATATTTCTAGTGAAGAACCATTGCCTTGAAAAAACTTCCTATACCATCTGCAGATCTCCCTAATTTTCTCATGCCTTGACTCTTGTAATGGCTTTCACCTAGGGCTATGTGAAGCAGTAATAGCTCATTTGGCACCAGAGCAGAACTCCACAGCCTGACTACTTGCAGGGGTTCCATGATGCAATTATATTGAGCAACCTCTGCACATCCTCCACTGGCTGCCAGTTACAGCTTGAAACTGTTTACAAACTTTCAGTCATAGCTCATCTGGCTCTATATGACTTAGATCACAACTAACTTTACTAGCTATCTTGTCCTCTGTATTTTCCACCATGGAGTGGCTCTGAAGTGTGGGATGGAATCCTCTGGATCTGTTCTTTTTGTTTACCATAGGCCACATTTTTGGAATAGCCCACCAGGGCAGCCAGAAGAGTCCCTACTACTAATTGGTTTTACATGGTCCCTTGTGTCATATTTGTTAGACTAGATTGCAATGTTTGTGCATTTTAATAGGTTTGTATATACTGTAATCTTAAAGTATGAGTATTTAATCGGCTTGCATGCTTTTAAGTAGGCCTCTATACTCCCATTTTAATGTTATATTTAATTTAAGTATGCAATTTTGACTCCATGCTGTGTTGCTTTATTATATGGGCACTTTAACAGGCCTGTATGCTTTTAATTAGCCCACTGTGGTCTCATTTTAATATTACATTTCATTTTGACTCTGTGTTGTGTTGCTTTATTTTTGTCATTATATGTAAAATACTAAGGTAGAGGCACTACAGTAAACTTTATCTTGAAACTGAACATAAGCCCTGCTCAGAATAAACTTAGGTAATTAAAGAAGTCCAACAAATTCAGTAGGAATAATCTCCTTACCTAAGAAGGCACAGAAAACAATGGATAACTGAAACATGTGGTAGCCCGTTTTGTGCATTTCCTGAAAAATCCTGTAATCTAGGATTAAGTAACTCTGTTTATGACTTCTGACTTTGTCACTCATGATAAAACTCTTTCCATAAACATACAGTACAAGATATTTCATGTATAACATACCAGACCCACATGTATTCCATACTGTTGTATGCCCTCTTATAATTCTAGTCAGTCTACATTGTTAGTATATGTGTACATATGTATCTATCTATATTTATCTCTCTCTCTGTATATATAAATATATATATATATATATATATATATATACACATATACACACATACACACATATGCATATATATATATATATATATATATATATATACATATACACACATACACGCACATATGCATATATATTCATATATATATATATATATATATATATATATATATATATCTATCTATATATATATATATATATATATATATATATATATATATATATATATGTATATGGATCTAGGACATTTCACTGAATGCACAATTCAACGAAACGCATATCACCGAACACAAATCACCGAAAGCACAATTCACAGAAACACATTTCACCGAAAGTGGCATATGGCCTTGTCCCCACTGTATTGTGACCCTGGCATTGGTATATATAGTAGGGGGGGTGGGGGGTGGAGCCCCCCACATCTGTAAAGTATATATCATGTATGTATAAGAGTAATATATTGCAATTGCAAGTATGCATGCATATAGTTTAACACATTTAAAATATGTGGGTGGGCTATGCCCCCCACACCCCCTGATATGGGGGGCGGTGCCCCATGCCCCCCCCTACTATATATACCAACTTCAGGGTCACACTACAGTGGGGACAAGGCCATATACCATTTTAGGTGAAATGTGTTTAGGTGAATTGTGTTTTCGGTGAATTGTGCTTTCGGTGAAAAGTGCACACTAATTTAACTTTCGGTGAATTGTGCATTCGGTGAAATGTCCTAGATCCATCTATATATATATATATATATATATATATATATATATATATATATATATGAAGACACACACACATATATATATATATATATATATATATATGCTGTGTTTGAATATATCTCTATACAGATACATACACATGCGCACACACTCATAGCGCAAGCACACTCACAAAGATATGTAGCTAGATATGGAAACAGTGGTATAGTACCAGCCAGCAACTGCTGTGGGGTGTCTGGAGCTACTGTTTGGGACACTCTAGAAAAAGCAGCAACACCTGCTCTGAGTGAAGGTTATAAACTCCTCCTTATAATCAAGATAGACACAGACAGAGGGAGAGCTGTAGCAACAGAGAGATGTGAATCCATCTGGCAGAGACAGAGGAAGTGCTCTGAAGAGTCAGTGTTTTATACATATAAATATATATATATATATATATATATATATATATATATAGAGAGAGAGAGAGAGAGGAGAGAGAGATTGAATACAGGCAGTCCTTGGGTTAAGGACGAAATCCGTTTTTTGGTCTATCCTTAAGTCAAATTTGTATGTAAGTCGAAACACGTACACATGTTTCTTATTAAATGTCATGTAGTCAAATGTTTACCTCAGTCTAGTATTTATTTTACTTTTCTTTGGATATAAAACACTTTAAAAGTACTTCCAAACAAAAAAAAAAACATTTTAAGCATAATACTGTACACTGTAGCTATGTTTCCTTGTTTCCTATAAGCTATGCTTCCTTATTTCCTATCAACAGAGTTGGTTTAAGGCATCTTGTTGTTAAATGCAGTGTTTATGAGGACGTTTTCACACACACACACACACACACACACACACACACACACACACACACACACTATACCTCTCAACTGTACAGATTTTCACAGAATGTGCAGATTTTTGCCTCATATTTTTGGTCCATTTTTCATAAAATTGTGGTTGTTTAGCAAAAGTAGTGGCAAATTATTAAAGACTGAAGTCAGAAAATAATGACAGGCATACGTCTGAACTGTAAAGATTTTCACAGAATGTCCAGATTTTGTCCTCCTATTTGGTCTGCTTTTCATATACTTCTGTTTTTCTGGCAAATTAGTGGTAAATCATTACATATCGCAGTTAGAAAATGACAGATATTTGAGTTCCCAACTTCGTATCCTGTTATTCTATTAACTTTCTACATTTGTAACAGCAATATTTAAAAACTGTCCCTATTTTGGGGCATTTGTCCCACTTTCATTTATGGCTTTTTCCAGATTTCTTGCTCTAAAAGATTGAGAGGTATGATGACAAACATTTGAGTTTCAGAATTCATGCCCTTCAGAAAATTCATGCTAATGCGAAACCTGTTATTCTATCAACTTTCTAAGTTTGTAACAGCAATATTTAAAATTTGTCCCTATTTGTGGGCATTTGTCCCACTTTTATTTATGGCTTTGTCCAGATTTTTTTGCTCTAAGAGGTTTAGGGGTATGACACACACACCCACACTCTTAACCGTACTATACCTATTCCATAACTAACCCTCTCCCCTTATGCAGCCATCCACCTGTTACCTGCTGCCAGAGGATCGCTCGTTTGCTTTCACTCTCTCTCTCTCTCATACACAGTCTCTTCCTCATTCATACCTGCATTCACTCATACAGCGCACCCACTCTCCTGATCTCTCATGCACACAGTCACTTCCTCATTCATACCTGCATTCACTCACACACTATCGGCCCCACTCTCCCAGTCTCACATACACACACACACACACACACACACACACACACACACACACACACACACACACACACACACACACACACACACACACACACACACACACACACACACACACACACACACACACACACACACACACACACACACATATACACACACACTTGGGGAGCTTTTAACTGTTTTCATTTTACTCAAGTTATTTCCGACATTGCAGCAGCCCATTTGTATCTATGGGTTGTCCACATGTCGGATGTCCTTAACCCAGGGACTGCCTGTACCAAAGATGCTGGCCTCTCAAGTGGGAGAGAAATTAAATGTGAACTGTTTACCTACTCTGAGTTTTAAGACATCTACCTGGACTGAATTGAAAGTACCCTGTATAATGTCATTGAAATAGTATGACAGTAGTATGATGTTACTATAAATGACCTGCAATGAACAAAATAATTGTAAATAAGTTACGCTACCTTAAAGATCTTGAGGTGAACTGGCTTCTTAGGAATATGGAGCTTTTCTCCCTGGGTCTCCACTGAAAACTGGTTACTTACCCAGTCAGAAACTAGCCAGTTAACAAATGTAAATAAATAAATAAATAAACAAATAAAATATGGACAGGTACCCCACCAATAACTCCATTAGCATTACCATCATTTTTGGCACTGGAGTGGTAAGCTGCAGGGGTTCTACTCTTATTTTGAAACCATGCTTCAGTAACTACACATATACCTATATTGACTTGGGAATACTTGTATGGAGTGGAGTTTTCTATTGTAGTCTTCTAACATTGAGCAGTGCTGCCTTTATATAGTTTGTATTTTATCTGGCTATGTGGGCAATTTGAGAAATTTGAACGTACCTAAAAACAAGTATCATGGGAGAGGAAAAGGTTCTGACCAATATACAGAAGCCATAATGAGAGAGGTGTGGGCCATTCCTAGCACAGCAGCTACAGATTTCAATCTTCCCCTCACTTTTGTTCTAAGGAGGAGTGTCAGGTCCAAGTGAAAAGGAAAAAAAAAAAAATAAAATAAAATAAAAATAAAAAAATATTTTAAAAGTATGGCAAATTGTTACAACTGGAAACCAAACACAAAGTGTTGAAGCATGAGCTTTACGCCTGACTGCAGAAACTGTATCAGAATTTATTGATAGTATTATCGGAGGGGGTGTGTCCATATTCCTAAGAGGCCAATTCACATCTGGACTCTTAAGGAAAGACAATGACCTTCAAATCCTCCATATTCTTCTCATGGTAAATAAAACTCCATATCACTTCTTAGCTGACTGTTACACCACTTCCATGTCACCACCTGCTCCAGTGAAGCATATCTAAACAAACTGAGGTCTCTCCCTACTGAACATAACATTATTCTCTTTGGAGACTTCAACCATCCTTCCATTAAACAGGAAATCTACACTACCAAAAATAAGTATTCATAATGATTGTTTGACTTTATTCCCTAAGCCTATACTTAAAATTAATTATCTTTCGTTTGTATTGTGGCATAGTTCTTCTCGATGATGGGATTCTGCTCAGGACTGCTTTCGCACCAAATCCAGATGAATATTCTGAGAGCTCCATATTGTTACATGGCCTTTGTGGTTTGAGCAGGTATTTTTTAAGTACCTCAGCATCAGAAGGCTTACTCGTTGGTTCAGAACATGGTGGACATAGTTGTGTCAGGTGGTTGCTATCAACAATTTTAGGGGAGAGGCTAGACTTCAATGTTAGTAGATATGTGCACTTCTCATATTAAATCATCTAGTGGAAGTAACAAATAGATATTGGTGAGCACGAGGCAGTTCTTGCCTCAAGGTGTCTAGTGTTATTAGGCTGGCAACAAACGATGAGGTAAACTGTAACTTTATGATATATGGTGACTGGTGAAAAAGGGAGTACTAATGAGTATTAATGAAGTATAACTGCAGGAAGGAGTCTGTCTAACAGAACACAAGGAGGAACCATGAGTCAAAGCACCAGAGTCACAAATATGTACATACAGTAGCAGCAACTAAAGACTATAAAATGTAAAGATAAAAGAAACAATTTATGGATGCTTTAATCAATGACTAATTGGCTCATGTGCCACAACAATGGATTAGTGCAGTCATATGACAACCTACAGAATACCCACAAAAGACAAAATCAAATGATGATTACAAAAGGCAGTAAGGGCAATAGCAATAACTTATTATTTTTACAAAACACGCATATTAATAAATTAGCAAACTCATACACCAAATATTTATCATTTTGTCAGTTCAATTTCTGCATCAGGACTCCATATTATCTCTGTAAAAAAATACATAACATTCCACTACAAATGAACAACTAATTTCATCCATTCTGAGTACAGGCTGTCTCTTTCTCAAACCATAACAGACTGTGCTTTTGTGTTCTTTATAGCCATAATGAGATAGCTCAGACTTCTCCAGTTCAATTATTTTTATACTGAATAATGCTGCAGTCCTTTATTCAAGGCAGTACAGCTGTGTGAGTAAATTTAACACAACAGTAGATGTTCAAATGCTCACTGCTATCTTCCAAAGCTTCAAGGAACCTTCTTCTCTCCAAAAATGTTAGTCAGCACAAGCTGACCTGACTAAAAATAGGTTTGGATGCCAAGTCCTTCAGAGTTTCATACTAACAGACAGAGGGAAGCTAAAGCCACAAGAAAGACAATGCTAGGAAAATATTACTAAATGTCTATGTCCTAGCATAAAAATCATTCAAAAAATAAAGGGGAATGGAGGAAGGGAGCAGCTACTGCAGCAGTGATCGTTTGAACATCTACTGTTATGGTAAGTTTACTTACACAACTGTACTGTCTTCTTCATAAGGATCATGGCTGCAGTTGCATAAAGCTATAAAGGCAGACCATCATAGCTTAAATAATGGGCAGATCACAACCACAGTATTAATGTACAAAGAGAGCCCCATATCAAGTCCGAGGATTCATGGCAACAAATTAAGCCACCATGAATCAAGAACTGAAAGCAAAATGCTGCCACTGTTTTCACTTGAATTTAATGAGCCTCTAAAAAAAAAAAAAAAGAAAGAAAAGAAAAGAAAGGTAATTGTAGTCAGCAGTTAAGATACAGGATCTGCCATTTTGCTTTCCTTTGATTTCTTTTTGGAACCTCCTTGCCATTGTGCATTAAATGCTTGCTTGTTAGCAGTTTGCTGGGTCTGTTTATTTTGCTTTTTAAAGACAGTTATAGAAGAAGAATTGAATCCTTTGGCAAACTTGGAGGGGGATGATTGAATAATCAGCTTTCTTCTCTCAGCACATTTTAATGAACTCTGCAGCAGAAGGTCCAAAGCCCCGGTCTCTGACCAACAGAGAATTCAAACTTTCATGTCTGACATTCCCTAGGTGGTTTTGAGAAATGCTGCCAGGCAAACGTCATAAAAGTCCCAGTGGCAGCAGTCCTAGAAGTGTCATCAGCAGAATCATAAGCGCATTTCAAACAGTAGGCAGCATTGTGGAACACAGAAGCACTCAGGTTATACAAATTAGATTTCTCCTCAGAAGAGGAAATAGATGCAAAAATATTTCTCATATTCTGAAAATAGACAAGCATAAACTTCAATGTATGAGTATGACAAATGAGAATTCTAAAAATAAGGTTGAAGAAGCATATACTTTTTTCCCAAATCTATCATAATCATTCCCGTCCTTATCAGAAGAGAGACTGGTATTAAAATATCTTAGCAGCAGCTGGGTACACAAAGAAAACAACTGCTGGGCCTGATTTTTGATGAGTTTATAAAAACTTAAAAGATTAAGGAACTTTATACAGCATATCTGCTTTTTTGGTACAAGTAGTCTGGCTGTCAGGAAAACTACAGACTGTGACAAAAACATCCTCCAGTTCAGAAAGAACAGGAAGAATAAGAGTAGGGTCTGGATAATCTAGTTGATACAAACCATAATACTTCCTGAGAGACTGAGAAACATCAATGTTTTCCCACTGAAACAATTGATTCATTCTCAAAATAGTTTCAGAGAAACCAAATAATTCAAAAGAACTGGCTGAAACCACACTCTTCTCAAAATCCGAATCAGAATTCTATGGAGACACACATAATATGTCCCCCCACAACTATTTTCAGGTTAAACTCATGAATCTCTTCAGAAAATTAAAAAAAAAAAAAAATTTTAGAAAATTTCTAGAGCCTGATTGAAACCCTGAACTAAGCCAAATAAATTATTCCTGTCCAGAGTAAATGAGACAGGATAATACATATGTTTAAGTTTTTGTTTGTTTTTGACAGGAATTTCTGAAGGAACAGATCCACTTTTTTCCAGGGAAAGCTTCCTTAGGGATAGGTACAATTTTCTGGCTAGGCAGAGTGGCATTCTCTACCCTCCTTCTCCCAGGACCGACAAGAGTGGTTCTCCCTTGCCCACCAAGTACACTCCAACAGCCAGTGTGATTTGCCTTGATTTAGTATGAATGCGAGCATGCTCAGAGTACTTTCGCTTTAAGTGCTCAGTCTTAAGTTGCTTGATTTGTGTTAGCTCAAGCACAGTTGCCTGTTGTTTGCTGCTGTATTTTCTCATATTTGCCCACTTGCTGTATGTTGCTGAAATTTATGAAAAACTATTTTAATAGCTTAATACTTACCCCAAGTTAGTAATATATCAGGCAGAGTGAGATTTTTGTTTTCAGTGATTACTCTTTCTTCAGGTTGTTAGAGCCTTATAGTAAGAACAATAGAGTAACACAGTGAGATTTTTGCTGGACCTTGGATGAAACGTTAAACTGAGGTCTCATCTGCTTGAGTTGATGGTAGCTCAGGTGAATGTAAAAGATCCCATGGAACCTATCAAATAGAGTAAGGAAACTGCCCCTATGCTGTAGCCAAATTTCCCTTAGTGGTATAAATACCACCTTTGTTCTCTCCTTTAAAGAGGCTACTAGCCTAGTGGTGATAACCCAGTCAACAAAAGATAAATAAAATAAAAATAAAATGCATCTGCACATGTTTAATACCTCCAGCAATACTAGAACTGGGAACCTAAATCTTCACCAACAAATAAATGAAACATGGTGGAAGGTCATTATAACCTACCATTTCCCAAATTTCTAGAGTAAACCTCCCCTGCATGTCAAGAAGTGTGATTGTCTATCTTCCTTTAAATGTACATTAGATGAATGGATAGGTATCTATAAGTTTACTCCTGGAGAAAGGTGATGCTGCCTGAGGGAGGGTACTTGCAAAGCGAGGATGGTCATGAGAATTAGTGGCTTTGGAATATCTATGAATCTATACTCTATGAATCTGATATCACTCATCCTTGGAGGGTAGGGAAAAAAAACTTTCTTATCCCACAAGTGCAGTGATGTTGGAGTTAACCCATTTGTTCTTCTCAATGAAACAGGAATGAATGAGTTAAAATCAACATGCTATACTTCTACCAGTATTTCACCATTTAATAGCAATGCGTGGCCACACCAGTGGTATAGAGGGAAAAAGCCCTAACTACATCCAACATGACCAGGGTTTGATTAGCACATCAAGTAACTGAAAGTGTGCCAGGGCAGGATGGGCATGTCGACCCTGTAGGGAAGGGCATTTGTTTATGACACTCCCTACGTGGAGGCATTGTGCAAAAATGGAAGTTGTCCTTGATGTTTGTTGCTGAGCATGTTGGGGGGGGCAGAAAAAGTGGGCAGGTCATATATATAAATTCCCCTGGCTAGAAGATGGACAGTGGACCCCTTCCCCCAGGATACCCTTAGGTTCCCTGCTGGCCCCAAAGTAAATTCTGGCAATGGACCAGGGGAGTGAATTGGAATGCCAGTAGACCCAGTATAGGATGTGGGGGCGGGAATTTGTAGGAAGGTTCTTGTAAAAAGTACTTTATACATTGTACCTAATCCATCTGATTTAAAGGATCCTACAAGAAAAAGAAAGATGCATTTGAGGACATTTGTACCTCTTTGGCCAAGACAGCATTGATTCTCCTTCCTCCAAGAATTGCTGACTCAGTTTTTTTTTTATTTAATTTATTTACAAATAAATAAGAAAGTTCTCCTTCATCCATGAACTGACAATTCAACCTCTATTTCATTCATTGAGGATCTTCTCCTTCAGCTACAAGGACGGGTTTAACAAATGTCAGTGGAATGTCTTCACCTCACACCCCAGACATTGATGTTTGCTTCTGAAAAGGGAAAAATACCCTCTTCAAGTATAAATGTTGTACAAAAATCAAGGTGATCTGCTACCGGGAAATCTCACTTTCTCAAATGGATGATGTTATCTTGCTTATGCAATGACAGTGATCCAGTACCTCATCAAGCAAAGCTTCCTAATATCCTTGACTACCTGACTCACTTTAATGTTTAGGGCCTGGTTTATTCAACTACTTGTGGGTTCTAGTAGCAGTTTATTTCAGCTGCTAGGTCCCTAGCAGTCTTAATACCCATTGTTTGACAGTCTCCCTTTGCAGGCAAGGCAATAGTCGAAAGTATTCTCCCACAAAGTATTACATTTAAGACCACCAAATAAACTTATGGTTCCCAAATGGGACATTAATTTTGTTCTGGAAACTTTGCCATAGCCTCCTTTCAAGTTGATGTTTAGTTACATTAAAATTTTCCATCTTGGAAGACAGTTCTTATGGCACTTATGTCAGGTAGACTACAAGATTTTATGTTTTCAGTCCTTAAGTTTATAGGTTTATAGATAGTTACTAGGCTATTGATCCATGAGGATCTTTAGAAGCCTAGCCATACTTCTCAATGAAGTTTGTAACCTTTTTATTAAGTACAAATAATCCAGAGAGGAGAGCATTTACATGCTGCCTCTATCCTTGAGGGGCAAAAGTGCTAAACCTGGATTCTCTTTATGTCACAAAAGAGACTTAGATCTCATGATTGGCTGTTAATGCCCCTGTTGGGCCTGTGATTTTATAGTAGGTCTGATGGGATAGGGTTTTTTGAGCCTCTGTACATGAGGCAGAGATCATCCCCTCAGTATCCTGTATGACACCAAGAAGTGGGGCAAGGCTTTGATATGGTATGCATTGTTTTTATGAATTAGGCCTTTGATTTTCTTCTTAAGAAAGTGTTGTTGGCACTCAGGTTGTGTCAAATGTTTAGACAGGTAGACACCGAAGTGGGAATTATACTCACTGATCAGCCTGATGACTGTGGAATGATCACATCCCTGGACCTGGATGCCATACTCTTAGTAATAGGTAGTGCAATGGAAAAGCAGGTTCTTACAACTGTACATATGTCATGACTGAAGGATAGTTCATTGTCTGCATAAGTTCCCAGGTCCCTAACTACTGGATCAGTTTTCAGGGGTGTGTTGTCAATGTGATAGTTATAAGAGACTTTTTTCTTTCTGAAGAATGCAATTATAAATTTCTTGGCATTCAGTATTAGTACATGATTTTGACACCAGCTATTGGCTTAGGAAAGACTGTCTTGGAAGATCTTCATGCATTGGGGGAGTTTATGATGTTACCAAGTTTACAGTCACCCGCAGACTTGGCCAGCTATAAACTTTTATCAGTAGTTTTGCTCACTAAGACGTAAATGCCAAACTGGAGAGGCCCATGGTCTGAACCCTGGGGTATACCACTAGTAACAAGTCATCTGGAAAAGGTAGAGGAGCCCACCTAACTTTTTCTGTTTGTGATCCAGTTTGCTATTCATTGAGTTCCACAAAGATTAACATTTAGCTAGGATAGTTTGCTTACAATACGCAGGTGTGTGATAGTGTCAAATGCCTTTGTGAGGCATAGATATGCAGTGTGTACTGATCTGCCCTCATCCATTACTTCATTAAACTTATTGAAGAAATCAACCAGATTAATTGACAGGATTTCCCCTTAACACATATAAAATGGCTTGACTCAAGAGTTTGAAGGCTACCTATGTCCTTATTTGTTAATTCCATAATGATCCTTTCCATACCCTTACAGTTAAGGCTGACCAGCCTTATGTATCTAAAAATTCCTATGTCCACTGACATCCAACCTTTGTGCAAGGGGATAACAGCTGCTGTCCTCCATTCTGCCATTACAACGCCTGTTTGGAAGCTGATATTGAACAGTCTTTGTCAGAGGTCTAACAGGTCTTGTTTCAGGCAAGCCAGTAAGGAGCGCAGTATATTATCTGATTCATAGAAGCAGTGTTCTTGCCCTTGGGCAGTGCCTTGAGGACTCGTTCATGAGAGATATAAGAGGGGATATAGATGTGGATTTGAGATCTGGTAATATAGGAACATGGGATGGGGGAGGAGTTTGAGCTATATTTATCTACTAATAGATTGGCTATGTCCTATGGGTCCAAGCATGTGATAGGATTTAGACAGTGCTGAGCATTGTTTCTAAGGTTTCTAATAACTTTGTGGTTTTTCCTTTGCCTAGGTGTAATTTTTACCTGATATCTAGCTTTGGTTGATTTGATCAAGATCCAGAGTTTAGCAAGGACTTTTTTGCATGTTGAGAGTTACATTTATTTTTACATGCAATGAGTTTTTTGCTATATTTTCATAGAGCCTGTTTATATTTCTGTTCTAAAACGGGATAATTTTTGAATTTGGCATTGTATTTACTTCAAAGGGGGAGAGATGCATCTTCGCAGATATTCACAAGTGCACAGAATTTGGCAGTAAACTGTACTGCATAAGCAGTGGGGTCATCAAGCTGGAAGGGGATGTGGGATTTAGCCAGGTCATCACTCAAGTTCAATAGATTAGTCTTGGTACAATCTCTGAATATCGAGATATTGGAGGATTTTTCTGGTTTCACTCTTAAGGTGAATGCAAGTACGTAGTATGTGGTCCAGTTTACCCGAAGATGGAGTTACCATTGTTAAGGAACAGAGCTATTTCATATTGGTAGAGACCAAGTCCAAGATTCTTTTGTACCTGGTTGGGGTATGGTTTGACTGGTCCAGAGACTTTGTATTGACGAAGTCCAGAAATCTTTGGTCATACATGTTAGAGGGCGTATACATCTCCTAGTTAACAGAGGGGTAGTTGAAGTACCATAGGAGAATGATGTTTGTGTTAATGCAGAAGACTCCATACTAGTTAGGTAGGAGTTACAAGCTGAGGGAGACAGAGGGGATTGTATAGTTAGCCATGATGTGATATGGGGTCTTGTTAATTATAAGTTGGATGTGGAGGTGTTACAGATTGTTATTTGTCTAACTAGTCTGGAGGTGACGTGTTTTTTTGTTTTTTTAATATAGAGATACCATCACATTAAATGTCTTTGTCTAGTGTGGTAGGCCTTGAACCAGGTCTCCATAACAATGTATATATTGATGTTATCCAAGGTAGAGAGTGCTTGTAGGGAGTGAAGTTTTTTGTTAAGGCTCCTATCATTGAGCAGCAATACCTTTATGTTATCCAAATTATGTTTTGTTATGTTGGAAGCTTTTGAGGACTAACATTGCTTAAAAAAAGACACTGTGAGGGTGGACACAATTTTAGTTAATATACAAAAGCATTAAGTAGATAATTCCTAGCTAAGCAGTTAGGGCTGTCTATCATCTACTCCCAAGCTGATATGGATAGATGGATAGATGGATGGATGGAGAGATAGATAAACAGACAGATAGATAGATGCTTCTATCCCTTTCAACTTCCTGCTTTAAAACCCATTTTTGCACAGGTTTGCACTTCGCACAGCACCACTGAGCCACGGTTAAATCTATTATCGGAGCCAGAAGGTCTGCTCTTCAAATTTTCCGTAAGATCTAGTCAGTCTCTCAAGTATCAGCACTTTAACTTGGCTCTGTATCCAGAAATAGCTCAGCGTTAGTTGTAAGCACTATATCATCCTTAAATTGCTGTAGCACTCAACCATCCTTGCCTAGTAAGCAGGAAAACAGTTCTAGTACTTAAATTAAATAAGCTCTTATCAAGGTATGTCCAAGGGTCAGCTCCCAGGGTTTTCTCATATCCACCTGGTGAATCTGGGCATCTTGGGGCAATGTAGCAATGTAGCATGTACACAGACTACCCTCTCCTCCTACCATCCAACACTACAACCTGCAAGAGATGCACTTATATAGCCAAGCTGGAAGCCAGGCTCTCTCCAACCAAGACTAAACTAGTCAGTCAAGAGGAGAAGGTCAGCACCTGCACAACACCACACTCAACACATAGTCCATCAAAACCTTTACCACCAATACCCGCACATAGCAATGCCAAACACGCACCTACATAGGCGGAGGTTCTCAATGTAAATCTAAACAGGAAACAGAGACCCCCCAAAGCAGATACACAAACAAGCACCACCAACCAACACAACCAAAGCCACACATAGCCTAAAACACCGGTGTGCCACCCAGCAACAGCCCATAAGGCAAAACAAAGTACCCAACACACTAGTCATAGGTGACTCTATAGTCAGGCACACTGACGTCCCACTCACCAAGCTGAATAAAGAGAAGATTACAGTCAGCTGCTTGTCGGGTGCCTGGATTCACCACATAACACATGCACTCAGTTCACTCCACAACAGGTATGATTATGACTCTGGCATCGTTCATGTTAGTGTGAATGACCTGGGATGCACCTCCCTGGAATACATGAAACAAGACATGGAGAAGCTCTCAGATCTGGTAGCCCAGTCAGGCAAGACCCTAGCCCTGAATAGCACCCTGCCCTCACCCAGAATGATACCACAGTACAAGGACAAAATGATTGACTTCAACAATTGGCTAAGTTTCTGGTGTCGTTCTAAGGGGATCCAGTATCTGTCTGCCTGGGATGACATGATCGACAGGCCACGATGCTTTGCCAGATATGGCCTGTGCTTGTTGCCTCAGGGATTCAGGTTACTGGCCAAGGCCCTTGCCACCCCTATTGTGCCTTTTTTAGGCAAAGTTCAAATGACAAAACTACCACCATAACAAGTCCAAGCAAGCTAAACCTGAGGGTAAAGCTACTCAATGCTAGAAGTCACAACCAGAAAATGCACCAACTCGAAGCACTCTTTAAAATGGAGAACATCAATATCTGTGCAGTGACAGAAACCTGGTTCAAGGCTCCAGAGAGCACCCCGACTATACCAGGATACAACTCATATGACACCTTTCGGCCACCCAATCAGGACTGTAACACTAAAGGCAGAGGTGTGTCCATATTCATTAAGACTATCCACACCTCCAGGCTTGTTGCCCAACATAATGCATCTGAAATTCTCCAAGTGCAACTAACACTAGGCAAGACTGCAATCCAAATTGTAGCCTGCTACAGCTCTCCCACTATGCCTCAAGACTGCCACTCCACTTTTCTCAACATACTGTAAAATATTCAGGTAAAACCAGACACCATAATACTAGGTGACTTCAACTACCCTGCCTTTGACTGGGAAAACTACTCAAGAACCAACACATTTGCTCAATGTTTTTTGGAATTCATAAATGACAATGCCTTGGACCAGCTTATCCATACCCCCACCAGGGGCACAAATGTCCTGCACCTGATCATTACCAACATGGGAGACAGATGCTCCACTCCACAGGTCATATTTGACCATAAGCTAATCACCCTAAACATCCACAGCCCACCTCCACCCCCCACCAAGGTAACCACCTTAAAAACTTCTCCAAGGACAACTTCAAGCTTCTCAAGACTGAAGCTTCACAACACCCATGTGTACGGAATGTGAAAGCAAGTACGCAGAATCTTTCACTAATGCATTGCATGAACACATACATTTGTGCATGGACCGTGCCATCCCAAATAGAACCAAGATGCTATCTTCCCAAAAAAGGAAGCCAATCTGGTGGTCCCCTGCCATAAACAAACTACACAACAGAATAAAGAAACTCCTGCAAAAAACAGTAAAAATCCAGGATTGGAAAAATTCCCTGGTCAGCATCAGTAAGAAGCTGAGATCCCTCATAAAATCCTCCAAAGCTAGTTACGAGAAAAAAATTGCCACAGATTCTAAAGACAACTACAAGGCATTCTACAGTTATGTCAAGAACTTTAATGTCAACACTCAGATTTGCTGAGTTACAGCACAATGGCGCCAAATATACTGATCCAACTGATATTGCCAACATTATGGCAGATAGGTTCAGTGCCAATTTCACCCCACCCCCCACCCCCCAAAGGGCCCATCTCAATACCAGAACAATGCCAAGTCCCGGTAATCACAGCTACACACGTAAAAACTTCACTAGCCAAAGCCAAGAATACAGCATCCATGGGACTACACAGCATCCTGGGCTGTGTCCTACATGAACTACAAAACAAACTGGCACCCCACCTATGTACCAGGTTCAGTCTTAGCCTCACCTCAGGATTTATGCCCACTGAATGGCACACAGCTACAGTTATCCCACTCCATAAGGGGGGTCCACCATGGACCCTGGTAACTACCGCCTCATCAGTCTGACGAGTCTGGTCTGTAAGGCCATGGAACGTATCATCATGGAACTCATAAAGAGGGATATTGGAAACCTCCAGTTTCTGGACCCCACACAGTCTGGGTTCGTGAAAGGTAGATCATGTCTCTTAAACCTGACTGACTTCTTTGAAACAGTCACCAGAGCCATGGATGAGGGTAAGGTGGTTCACACAACCTATCTGGACCTTGCCAAGGCCTCCGACATCATCCCCCACTCTGGAATCTTAGATAGACTCACTAAACTGGGCATTAATCCCTATGTCACTAGATGGGTTGCAAACTGACTCACTGACAGAACCCACATAGACAAAGTAGCTGACTCCAAATCCAGTACTAGACCTGTGACAAGTGGAGTACCACAGGGCTCAGTCCTAGGTCTGCTCTTATTTGGCATCTACTTCTCTGAAGTTCAAGCCAACACTGAAGGCCAATGGCTAACAAAATTCACAGACGACTGTAAGCTGGGAGCCATTATTGAATCCCCAAAGAATGTGGACATTGTACAAAAGGGCCTCACTGATATAGATGCCTGGTGTCAGAGTCATGGCCTCAAGCTCAACGCCAAAAAATGCACAGTCATCCCCTTTGGGAAAAAACAGTACTCTTGAACTACCACATAGGTGGTAGCTCACTTAACACCGAAAGTGTGATAAGAGACCTTGGGACACAGGTGGTAAGTGGTCTCTCCTTTGATAAACACTGCCACAGTAGTCAGAAAATCTTTCTACGTGGCCCACCTAATTACAAAAGGCTTCTCATCTAGAAAAAAGGAGGTCATTGCTCCCCTCTACTCATCCCTCATTAGACCTATTATAGAATACAATGCCCCATTTGATATTCATGAAACATTTGCAGCAGCTGGAAAGGACACAGAAATACCTCACAAAGAGGATCGCTGGCCTAAAACATCTACCCTGTGCAGACCACCTCAAAAAACTCCAGCTCTACTCTGTTTCATATCGCCTACTCAGAGGTGATCCCTGCCTAATATATAAGGCCATGTCAAACCCACAAATGCTGGACCTGCTCCACTTAAAGAAATCCCAATCCATCCGAGCCACACGCTCCAGGGACCTAAACCTTGTCACCCCAATAAACAATACTTGCTGGAGGGCTGGGTTCCTGTCCCAGAGACTTCCCATACTCTGGAACAGACTGCCCATTCAGGTTAAGCAGATCACCTCTTTGGCCCTCTTTAAGAAAAATCTTGACGATTGGAAGGGAAATAAGAAATTTGCCCCAGAGATCACTTCGGTGACTCTGCTTGACAGGAGTGCAGGAAAATAAATTTCTGTAAGTGCCGATAGACAGGGAATCCATATGGCTAGGCTTGTATAGGCCCTAGGGCCAATAGCCTAGCAGCTACCTATGAACCTATAAGATAGAGAGATAGATATATTGATCAGTAGACAGATCTATATATCTACCTAGTATCCCCTTTAAGTGACACCAGAATCTGAGCCAGTTATTGAAGTCAATAATCTTTTGTTTCTAGTGCAGCATCATTCTTGGCGATGTAAAATGCTGCTCAGGGTTAGGTTCATAACTGCCTTGAACACATATTCCAAAAGCTCCATCATGTCTCTCTTCATATAGTGCAGGGAGGTTAATTTCAAGTCATTTATTCCAAAGTGTAGTAAGACTGTGTCATATCTATATTTGTGGTGCAAGGACTTGAGTGTCTGCATGATGTGGCAAATCCTGGCGCCTGATAGGCAACTGACTGTGACCCTCTCCTTGAATAACCTGGTGAGTGGTGCATTAATGTCTCACGAGTCACATATGAGTAGACTGTTGGATTGTGCAGAGGTTTAGAAAACCCAGTGGAGTGTGTATACCATACCACCTACCAAGATATTAGTAACCAAAGCAGAAAACGTCCAGAAAATGTCCATGTAGTCAGCAGCACTGTTATGAGCAAAGGGAATCTCGCTGTTAAAAAGAGGACTGCTTAAACACAAAATAAAGCCAATTTATTCATAAAACGTTGAGTGCTTTTGTCCCAGTAACCTTGGACATCATCAGAACATTTCCCAAGTTAAAATACAAGTTAAATACCTTTCCCTATAAAATATTTGGTTGATCAATAAGTCATGAATTAAACCAATTACAGCATCTTATAAAAATCACTAAGAAAACATCAGGAGCAAAATAAACTCATGCTTTGCCATTCCGTACCATTTCAAATACTTAAATAAAGGGAATGAAAAATAAAAACGTAAAAACATTATACATTTCTTTAAAAATGTCATCATAACTTAGCAGCCCTCATTTTTAACTCAGAATAAATAGAAGTTTGTTCATTTAAACCAGGTGGAGAGGTATCATCTAATCAAACTCGTCTCAATAATTCCCTAAATTCAATTCAATTTTCCCACTCTCCACCTCTGATATTCAGAGTAACAATTTCCAAAATCCCAAAAACAAATTTTGTGAAAGGGCATTGTTCTCACATCCTTTTCTGATATCATATAGGTGTTCGTAGATGTGTTTAGCTGGGATCCTTTCTGTTTTGACCACATCCCCACCCACACACAATGCACTATTTATACTCTTTACTCATTCATTCACTACTACTCCGCATACTTTTCCTCACCTATAACTCCACCTCCCTACACTCATACCACATCATATACTTCCACTTCCCAAAACATTCCCTATCTACCCCCTCCTCACTATCCCACACATATTTTAACATAAACCCACAACTCTTTAATCACACTACTACTCTCCTCACACCTCTTAAATATCTTCAGACCCAAAAGCCTATCTCTTCAGCCTCTAAATATCCTACCCACCAAACAAACAAATTTTGTCTAGTATACTCCATTACTCATATTAAACTTCTAGCTGACATCCATCCCAACCCAGCTCCCACTGATACTTTCTCTCAACAACCTTCACCTAGTCCCACCCCAACTACTACTAATCATCCCATTGTAGACTCACATCCTTATCCCCCCCTTCCAAAAACATCCATCTCCGACCTCCTCCTAACAAACTTCAATCTCCGAAGCATCTTAAATAAAACCACTGAATTCCATGCAACCTTAGTCACCTACTCACCAGACATAGCTGTGATAACAGAAACCTGGTTAAAGCCCCACATCAAGGACAGCAAAATCATCACTGCAGGTTACAACATAAGACAGGATAGACCAAATAAAAGAGGTGGAGGCGTCACTGTTATATTTAAAGACACCCTCAAAGTTGTACAACTAAGCTGCTCCCCCCGACCTACCCAATGCAGAGATACTAATCACTTGCCTTGACATCAACCCATATAAGGCAATAGTTATCATAGCCTCCTATCTTCCCCCTGGCAACAACCTTCCTATCATCGAAAATCTACTTTACTGGGCATCCATCAATTTCAACCAAGAAACAATTATTATTGGTGACTTCAACTTGGATTGGTACATCCATCAACCCCTCCCACTTTCTGAACCTTTGCAACTTCGTCCAAACAATAACCTGCCCAACTCGAACTGAAGAACACTCCAACAAACAATCAACATTAGATTGGATCCTAACTAATATACCTAACCTAAATTACATAGCCGGGTGCCTACCTGACTGACTCAGTGGCCATTCCCCAACCTTTCTATATAGGAAGCACATACATACCCTGTGCAATGTGTTGTATAAACACATAAAAAAAAAAACTTTTTCCCCACCACCTTTAACCACCTTCTCAAACAATGTGACTGGTCTCCATTAAGACCCCTGCATTTAGATGAAGCTGTTCAGTATTTCAGCACCACTTTCCTCACTATTCTTAACAACCTTATCCCCTCCAGGAAAGTGCTCATTAAAGCTAAGCCCCTTCCATGGCTAACCAAAGAGACCAAACTACTAATGAAGTGCAGAGATAATGCCTGGGCAGATTACCATACTTCCAAAAACAAAGCATACCTCTTATCTTATCAACAGCTAAGAAACCTAACAAAGAAACAGATCAAAAAAGACAAACAAAACTACTTTCTGTCCTGTCAACAGTAACACCAAAACAATCCCCAAAAGTTCTAGCAATCCATTAACCACCTCCTCAACCCCGGTCGTACCCCAACCCCTCCCCCAACCACCTCAAACAATTCAGACCCTATCTCAGAACAGTTCAACTCCCACTTCATAAATACTGTCACCTCCTTACTAAACAACCAACCTACTCAACCTCTCACAGTCTCAGCCCCCAACCCAGAAAATCATAACACCTTCACTTTTTCACCCCTACAAACTAACTACATAAAACATCTACTAAAACCCTGCAGTGTCACTGCAGACAAATTTCCAAAGGAATTTCTAAAACTTGCCACCCCATCAGTTGCCTACCCAATATCAATTCTAATCACTCACACTATTACTGAGCAATATGTTCCACTTCTATAGAAAATATCCCCACATCATACCCCTCCACAAAGGTGGACCCTCTACAGAGCTAAATAAATATCACCCCATAATAAATATCACCCCATAAACATCCTCTCCCACCTGGGAAAAATCCTAAAAAAATGCATCCACAACCAACTCATTAACTATCTCCTAAACAATAATCTAGTTTCCAGTACCAAACATGGATTTAGACCTATACATAGTACCAGCACAGCCCCACTTACCTTTACTAACACTATTCATCATCACATTAATGATGGCCACCTTGTCTCTTCCATCTTTCTTGACATGTCCAAGGCCTTTGACACTATATCCCACCAGCTGCTAATTAATAAACAATTCTCCCATGACCTCAGCCCATCAGCTCTAACTTGGTTCCACAACTACCTGTCCAATCATCAACAGGCTACTAAACAGGAAAGCTCACTTTCCCCCCTACTCCCCATCTCAATAGGAGTACCCCAAGGTTCTATACTTGAACCACTTCTCTTTATCATATTTACTAATGACCTCAACTCTGCTACTCAACTAACATCCATAGTTCAGTACGCAGACGATGCCACTCTTACCTGTTCAGCCACCTCACCCCAAGAACTCCAACTAAAAATGCAATCAGCATTTCAGGACATTGAAAAATACCTCTCCCTACAACAACTCATTCTGAACCCCAACAAAACTAAGATTATAGTTTTCAAATATAAAAATTCAAGCCTTCCCATCCCCCACTCTCAATCATCTCTGCAAATGGGGTCTATATTAAATTCTTAAAAGCCGGCAATGTCGAATCTGACATAGTCAACACGAGAATTGCGAAACTGCAGAACATCGAACAAGTAAATGGAAATCTCCGTAAGGGGAGATTTTCATTTACTTCAATGTACTGTGGTCTCGGAGTTGGTATATTTAAGTAGCGGGGGGTGGGGGGGTGCAGGGGGGCTTGCCCCCCTACCTACACCATTTAGTTTTTTTAGTTTTTTTGTTTTTATTTTTTTTTCTGAACATTCAATGTTTTAACAGATCGATCACTAATGGTCGACCTTTAGTGATTCAAAATGTAAAATATTCGATGTTCTAATATAGACCCCTGCAAATGGTACCAAAATAGTACCCACTAGTCACACTAAACTTTTAGGCATTACCATAGACCCCTAGACTACACCCCAACCCAGGCCCAAACCCCTCTTCCTCAATATCTAAATCCATCCTATTTGCATCTCTCAACGCACAAAGCTTAACTAACAAAATTCCAAATCTGCATGCCTGGCAAACCTCATATCAAAAATGAAGAGATAGTGCCACCCAATTACTCTATCATCAGAACAGATAGAACCCATAAAAAGGGTGGTGGAGTAGCTCTACTCTACTCATCCTCCCTATGCATAACACCTTATAATAAAGACATTCCCCAATTCGGTAATGCAGAATTAATACTAGCCTATCTTCAGTTAAACAAACACAAATATATATACATAGCCTCCCTTTACATACCCCCTGGAAACAATATACCAATACTCGAAGAGATCCTGTCCTGGCTTTCAACTAACATCTGTAATGAAACTATAATCATGGGAGACACCAACATTAACTGGTCCTCCATTGTATCCCCTACTGACTCCCTCAACATCAACCTATATAACTACTCTCAACTCATCAACTCCATAGCTAGGCCATGCAAAGACCTCACTAGTGTCAACATCTTAGACTGGAGTCTAGTCTCCCACCCTCACTACTACCCCAATAGTGGAACACTTCCTGACTCCCTCAGTGACCACCTTCCCATCTTCACAACACGTCTTCCTTCTCCCCTACAAGTTACTCATAACTACATCACTACCCGATGCCATAAAAACATTAACCTAGAAGCTTTCTCTGACTCCCTAAAATCCCTTAACTGGTACCCTTTAAAAACTCTACCCCTCAACAATGCAATCACTCACTTCAATACTACCTTTCTAAATCTTCTAGATATTCACGCTCCCTTAATAACTAAAAGAATAAAAAAGAAATCCAGCCCCTGGTTAACAAAAAACACATTAACAAACATGCGACTTAGAGACAAAGCCTGGACACAATATCACAGGAACAAATCCACATCTACCCTTAATGAATACAAAACTCTTCGTAACTCAGTTAAAAAGCTTATCTATGCAGACCGTCGAAACTACTTCTCCCAACTTCAAAGCAACCACAAAACCAACCCACAAAGGTTCTGGAGAGGTATAACCACCCTCCTAAAACCTGGTACTACAGAAAACCCAATACCCTGCCCAAATGCACAAGACACTGATCTTGTCACACAATTCAACTCTTTTTTCATAGATTCTATTTCCAAAATTACTTCCTCTTTTTCAAATATCAATCCACCAACTACTTCCACTTCTCCTCACCCAACTCCCCCTCCATCTTCTTTCTCAGATCCCCCACCCTCTCAATCCCCAGCCTTCCACATTAAAATGATTCCTACTTCCACCATAAAAAAACTCCTACAGAAACTAAAACCATGCACCAATGCCCCTGATAACATTCCCTCATACTTCCTCAGCATAGCTGCTGAAGCCATTGCCCTCCCTATCAGTATCCTAATCAACCGCTCCATCCAAGAAGGCAATGTTCCCCAAATCTGGAAAAAAGCTTACATCATTCCTTTCCATAAAGGTGGAACTAATACTAATATCACCAACTTCCATCCCATCGCCATCCTCTCTCCCATTTCAAAACTCCTAGAGAAATGTATCCATCTTCAACTCCTTCCCCATCTCTTAGATAACAACCTATTAACTCCTACCCAGCATGGATTCAGACCCCATCACAGTACCATGACAGCCCTCCTATCCTTCCTAGAAACTGTGAATAAAGCTAGAGATTCTGGCCTCACTGTTTCTACCATCCTACTCGATCTCTCTAAAGCCTTTGACACTATCTCTCATAACTTACTTCTTACTAAGCTATCTAAACTAAACCTTTCATTATCATCCCTTACTTGGTTTACCAGCTATCTCTCTAATAGGCAACACGATGTCAAGTGGAAGAAAGCCACCTCCTCCTTTCTCAACACCCCCACAGGTGTCCCACAAGGTTCTATACTGGGCCCCCTCCTCTTCAATATTTTCATTAATGACTTTTTCCACTCTATCCCTCTTGCAAACATTATTCAATATGCAGATGATTCCACAATTATCTGTGCTGCCTCATCCATCCCAACCCTTTTAAAACTTACTCAAGATGCCTTCTCCTCCACTGAACAGTGGATGAAAGACAACCATCTAGCACTTAATGCTGCTAAAACTAAACTAATGATATTTACTCCCTCTAAAACTAATAACTTTGATAGAAATTTATTCTCCATCACCAGCCAAAATAACACACCTCTTGAGCTGGTATCTGAAACCAAACTACTAGGAGTCCAAATCGATGACAAGCTTAAATTCAACTCCCATCTACTACTAAACATAAAAAAAACCCACCAAAAACTTGGCATGCTCTACCGACATAATCGGTTCCTCACCTCAACTACAAAACTTACTCTTTCTACCACATTTCTCCTTCCCTCCCTTCTCTATAGTGCCCCTCTTCTAACAAACCTACAATCATCTCTCAAAACCAAACTGTCCTCTTGCTACAATAAAATAGCCAGATTTGCCACCAGCAACAAATCATCAACCCATCACTGTGTACCTCTTCACAAACTCAACTGGCTAGAACTTCCCAACTACCTTTCCTACACTCAGCTTACCTATGTTCATAAACTCATATTCCAGCCATACCTCTGTCCCTCCCTCTCAACTACCTATAAAATTCACCACACCCAAAGACTTCTAAGATCAAACAATCAAAACCTTATTGAGGTTTACAGACCCCTCCGCCCCCCAGGACAAAACCTCCTGTTCTTCTCACTAGCACGCTTATGGAACTCCCTACCCCCCCTCCATTCGTACAACCACTAGCCTCCCATACTTTAAAAATCTACTTCATTCTCATCTAACATCAACATGGCAATGCTCCTGCTCCCATCCCCCATAACCTACTCTCCACTCTTCTTCTCTTCCCCTTCTTACAAATCCCAGATAGTGAATTCAAGCTTGCTTGTAGTATACAATTCCTTACTTATACCTAGCAATCTCTTAGCCTACTGCATCTAACTACCTATCCCCTTCTTACAAATCCCAGATAGTGAATTCATGCTTGCTTGTAGAATAGAACTCCTTACTTATACCTAGCAATCTCTTAGCCTACTGCATCTAACTACCTATCCCACAAAAAAAAAAAAAAAAAAAAAATGTTCTACTTTTAATACTATTGCATTTATTACTTTTGATTAAAATATATTTGATCTGTTTTATAACCAGAAATTGTATAATGTTACTCTCTGTAATCTTCATGTAATCTATGTGTGGAACTTAATCTTTGTATAATCTGTATGTGGAGCTTTTCTCCCCAGGACTCCATTGAAAACGGGTTATTTAGGCCCAATGGACTATCCTGGTTAAACAACTGCAAATAAATAAATAAAAATAATAAATAAATAAATAGACGATAGCCTAAACTTTCACAACCATATTGCACTTACAATCATGTAAGTCCACATCAAACTAGGCACAGAGCCAAAACATTCCTTACTCCAACACCCAAACTTTCCACAGCCCGCTCTCACCTGCTATCCTCCCTCCTGTACGGCTCCCTCATATTCACAAACGTCCAAAAATCAGACCTTAACAACCTTGAATCTTGCCACAACTTGTTCTTCTTCTTTTGGCTTTTCCCAGTTAGGGGTCACCACAGCGGAACTCCGGTCCGCTAATGATTGGCAGTATATTTTTTTACGGGTGCCCTGGTGCCAGCTCGACGCCCAACCTTCAACAAGGCACGCCCATTCTATGCATCTCTTTCAAACGCCACTCGACCGTGGGGAGGACATGCAGACTCCACACAGAAGGCGCTCCAGCAGAGAATCGAATGGGAGAACCTCTTGCTGTGAGGCAACAACGCTACCTCTGCATCACTGCGGCTTTGAATCTTGCTACAACAAGATTGCAAAATATGCTACTAACCAACCACATAATTCTCACCACTGCACTGCTCTCTCTCAGTTAAACTGGCTGGAACTCTCCAACCTTCTATCACTACATCAACTAACCTTAACCCACAATATAATCAAACAACCTAACTACTGCCCTGCTATTTCTAACTTAGTCCAGCCCAATACCACTCTCCGATCTCTCAGATTTTTTAACAAACCTCTAGTAAAGGTTTCCAACTCCCACAACCTACACGGCGACTCCCTCTATTCACACAAAATTTCCAGACTCTGGAACTCCCTTCCCAAAACCATAACTAGAATCCCTAACCACCATCAGTTTAAGGTCCTACTAAAGTAGCACCTTGCAAATCACTGGCTGTGCTCTTGCCACTCTCCTGGCTAATCTCTCTCCCCTACACTTTACCAACCCCTTCAGATTTCACCTACTTCATACAAACTATTATTCTCTGCAAGCTCTCACCTGCCCCACCCTACCTGAAATTCTTATTCAACCTCCTTTCTGGACTCTGCCATCTACATTCCATTCTAGTATCTACATAATGCAACACATCCTAGCTACAGACACATGTTTCTAGGTTACAGTACTCATTACTGTTCACCTCATATGATATTTGTCACTCTTCCTGAGTTCTCTTATTTGTCTCTGCTCAATTTGGCATTTCTGTATCATCACTGCTGAAATGAATTTTGATTTTTGGTTTTTAATTTTTGATTTTTGCATTCTTATGTATATAAATCTCAATCTCAAGTTACTTCTGTACATAACTCACTCCATTATGTATTATTATTAATATTATGTACTATTTTGTATTATATTTGTATTTGTACAATGTGGAGCTTTTCTCCCTGGGTGTCCGCTGAAAACAGGCCTCTGGCCCAGTCGGACACTACCCGGTTAACAAACAAAATAAATAAATAAATAAAATGCATGACACTGTTCTCAGGTAGTCAAATATGCCAAACCCTTAAAATCACAATTGCCTTAAATGAAGGTTACTTTAGTGTTGCAATAATTATTTAACACAACAGTGTCATGTTTAACAGTATAGGAACAGTAGTTACAATTCCCACATCTCTTTGTTCCCCATTATGTTTCAACTTTGTCACATTCTAGTATTTTTGTAATATTGCTGTCAGCCTTGTAAACAAATTGTGGGCCATTTCCTATTTTTATGAAAACATCCTCATCTATTTTCAAAATAGACCAATTCTTGTTTATACTACTCTTCACCAGGGAACAAGAATCATTGTATGTAACTGTCATTGAATTAAAAAAATCAGAGACACTATTCTGTGGGGTGTCTTGAACTAAGTCATTCATACAGTTCCCAAGAAGGGGGGTATATTTACTCCCCCTTCCTTTAACTACCTCACCATAAATATTTGAGATAGTCTTTTGGCTATCCCCTCTCTAAAAACATTGCTCTCATTTTCTCCAGTTCTTCCAAAAATAAACTGTCTTCAGAAACCATCCTAACTGCCCTTGTAAACTGACCCTTAACCAGGTTTCTCTTACAACACTAAAGAGTGAGAACTTTTATAGTCTGAATATGAGTTGGAGAAAGTACTTTTTTCTAAAAATAGAAGAAACAAAATGTTTATTGTCTATTGATAAACTAGCATCCAAATACTGGGAGGAAATAAGTGAATGCTTGTGAGTGAATTTTATAGAAGTAGTAGTGTCTGCAATATATTGTAAAACATCAGAAATTTCATCCTCCTTGTGTGGAGGTTTGCCTTATGGGCTTTTGAATTGAGACACTGTGACTCTTTGATGTATATATTTTAAGGTGGGTGTTCCCTGTGTTGTGTGTTTGTGAGGTCATTGAGGTTACATTTAGGAGGCCTTTGTGGTTTAGGTAGGTTACTTTTAAGAGCCCCAGCATATGTAGGTCTATGGGTTTGGTCTGATCTGTGTGGGAAAGGTTTAGTGTACTGTTGTATGGTACTAACAACTTGCTTGTTATTTGTTTAAGATGTCTTTCTTAAATATAAAATGTCCTTTTCTCTGAATCCCTCATTTATGCCTAAGGGCATTTCAGACATTCCCTGGAGTCCAAAGATTCAGCTTTCATCTCTCTCTCTCTCTCTCTCTCTCTCTCTCTCTCTCTCTCCCCTCACTTTCAGCTTGTAGAAGAGCAGCTCTGCAAAGATGGATTTTAGAAGGGAACTTTTAGCTTGTATTACTAACACAAAAGATATCACACAACCAGGTTAGTTTTTTGTTTCCTCTATACCTAACCAGCTGAGAGACGAAGTGAAAAAACAGATAATTTCCTACTGAATTGTGAGCCTCACAGGATTCTGTTATGATCTGGTAAGTAAACCAGTTCAGGCACCTGTCAAAGTCCATTCTGCATGGACAGTGTTCCCTTTAATGTTATTTGCGAAGTAACAACCTAGTCATCAGTTCACACTTATAAAAAGCACTAACACATTAGATAGTGTTTCTAAAGCCACAGGTGGCTTGCTATGGCATTTACTCAGGGGAAGATGGTTTAAGCATCACTCAGCATCTACATTCATAGCACAGTACTCTACCAAATTAAAGCACTGTGAATGTGAAATGACATCTTATGGCACAGATCTGTGAAGTGCTTATCATAAAAGTAAATGGTTGAATTGGTTCTATCTTTCCACAGTGTCTTGTCTTCCCCTTCCATCTTCCTTGTCTGCTTTCATTACTAAATCTATATTGTTAGTTTTGTGTTATGCTGGAGTGGGAAATATTATGTTTACTAACATGTATATTGACTTACACCATTACAGCCCTTCTTGGCCTATGGTCAATCACCATAACAATATGGCTATGACACTATATAACTTGTTCAGTATCCATCAAGGAATTCCTCTGGCATGGATATATTATTCTAGTCTGGAATCAATCACCAATACAGTATAGTGTGTTTCCCAAACAGCAATATTTTCAATGGATCCATGGTGGTGGTGCTGCGGTAGCGTAGTCGCCTCACAGTAAGACGCTGACCAGTTCGACTCTCAGCTAGAGTGTTTTCTGCGTGGAGAAATGCGTGAATGGGCGTACCTTCGTTGAAGGTTGTGCATTAGGGCTGGCAACTCAGCACGTAAAAATCAACTGCCAATCATTAGCGGACCGGAGTTCCGCTGTGGCAACCCCTAACCGGGAAAAGCCAAAAGACACAACAACAACTTGAGGCTGAGGGAGTAGTAGAGATTGACCTGTTATGCCATTACGTACAATAGGCCAAAAACTGTGAATCATGTTCTATTTCATTCAGAAGCCTGGAGTCTGAATCTGATACTTTAAAACATGGGGTTGATTTAGGCGTACCTAAATTATGCAGGCAGCCAATCAAGCCTTCCAGGCTACATTTTTTTACTGAACAGGAAAAATTGTGGAGCCTCTTACTACCCACAAACTCGACTGTATAATCCATTCGCAATGCTGAAAACAAGGGCAATTCGATCATCTACCAGTATGTACGTTATGCAACTTTACTTTCAACCTTCTACCACAAGTGAGATCATTATATAATTAAAATAATATACTGCGGTGGTGGTGCTGCGGTAGCATTGTCACCTCACAGTAAGACGTTGTCTTGTTCAATTCTCAGCTAAAGCATTTTCTGTGCGGAGACGTGTATAAATGGGCGTACCTTCGTTGAAGGTTGTACATCAGGGCTGGCAACTCAGTACGTAAAAATCTACTGCCAATCATTAGTGGACCGGAGTTCCGCTGTGGCGACCCCTAACCGGGAAAAGCTGAAAGATACAACAGCATAGTTTCAAATGTTTCTCATCACTAACAGTCTCTCATTCCCACATTTTAGAAAATATTGTCCTTCTTTATTGTTTTTGTCCCCTCTCCATCACGTTCAGCAGCTGAGAAGGCCAAGACTTCAGCCCTCCCATGTTTTCTCAATTTCCTGGCTAGATAGCTATCAGGATTCACTGACAGCTTTAAGTGATATTGTTAGTTCCAGGAGCAAATCACCAGAAACAAATTATTACTGAGTGGTTTCAGCATGAGAGTTAGTAACCAAAATATACAATGCCGTTGTGAAAACAGTAACATGAGACCATTTCTATAGATGGCCGGTATTGCTTTAAAATAATGCAGGATCACATATGGAAATTGTGGAACATTGCCAATTTTACTGAAGTAAAATCAATTATTATCAATCATTACAATGCATTATATTTAATAATGTGCTGAGTGCACAAGTGATAACAGTAGGTCCACAGTACAAGCCCCACTGTTGGAGTGTCACCATTGCATAATCCACAATTACTGCTAACTCTTCCTTGTAAACAGATAAAGGCAGTTTGATCTTTCATTCTTGGGAGCTGTTACTTCAGGCTGTAGTCCCTTTCAGTAAACTTCATGAAAGTGATAGGAATTCTCAAAAGGCATCACCTAGAGAACCGAATTGTTTGAAATGTAATAACCCCCCCACACACACACACACACACACACACACACACATACAAAAAAAAAAACATCAATGAAAACTTTTTTCAGGAGCAGGTTAACTGCTGTTAACTAGCGCAGATTGCCTTATACATACCTGCCAATGCAAACATTGATGTTTGCTAGTAATACTCAACATAGTCATTCCATGACTAGAAACATGGAATTCAAAGACACAATGGCATTTCCAATATAGAGCTTCATGGCACAGGTTTTTATGTCTATAAATATGACATGTAATACGTGTTTACTAATGCTATTCCTTATCTTTAATCCAGACTATTACTGAGCAGTGACACCACTCTTTGTGTACTCTGTGCTAGACGGTTGGTCAAAGCTATGTCTGGAAATGATTCCTTCTGATTAGCACATTCCGTCACCAAAACCAAAATGAAAGAACCGCCACTTGACAGAGACCTGCTGAAAAATGAGTGGCAAGATAACTGCCTTAAGTAACGTGCATGTACATTCTCTGCATTCCCCTTTGTGTGTTACTACTGAAGGTGCCAAACAAAATGCAGACAGTGTCCTTGACAACGTATATTGTACATCTGTAAAATAATAAAGTTACTACTCTAGCCTTGCTAATATGATACTTTAAGAAAAGCTGATATTAACTAGAAGAGCAGTTTCCTGTATTCATGTATGTTTCATATACTTTATACTTACAGCTCCATGTAAATGAATGTCACTCAGTGGGACCTGCTGTCAGCCAAACAAAAACACTAATACATAAGTGCATTGCATAAGAATGTTTGGTTTTGTTAGAATACCACTGCTGTGTGTAGTGACTACTTACACTGCATGAAATTTCTTTGTATGAAAAGTATCATCTCATGAAATATGTGGGATGGATAGTATAAAGGTTTCATTCCAAGATTCACGGAAGACTAGAACTTACTTACTTACTTACTTACATGTTTATTTATGCTGCCCTAAAGTCAACTGCATGGCTCAGACTGATGCAACTATCACTGGAACAGATTTTAAATATCTTTTCAGGTAAATCCATTCAGCAAAGCAATATTGCTAAGGCGTAGTATAATATACCCCTGTCACTGCATGTTTGGCTGGCCAGAGAGACACAATACATATTAAGATTACCAAAGGAAGTAAAAATGAGAAGCATACTGGAGGTGGTGGGTCTGAACGCTCTGCCCAACAGCTTACAGTATTTTGATAGTTTTAATGATGAGGAAATAGATTAGGTCCAGGATTCTGAGTCTATGGATGTGAGGGATGCTACCTAAACAGTGCAGATGTAGTGTAGAATTGTGTATAACGTTAAGAAAAAAACTTGCATGATAGATTAACCACTCCTATTACCTAAGTACAAGGAAATATCCCGTGATCAAGGCTATGGTTACAAAAAAGACTCCAGAATTGCATCATCAAATGGGCCCTTTGGGACACAGGTACCAGTAGACCATATGACAGCCTTACATGTAATGGTTTGTATATTTTAATCCTTAGAAGCTCCTGAAGGCCGAACGGACATCATTCCCTGAGGTAACTGCTTTTCTGACCAGCCCCCATTTGCTTCCATATAGAATCATGTACAAATAATAAATTTTGTACCTGCAAGTTAATATAAACACAAATCAAGCTGGGAATGTAATAATAGCCTGGATTAAAGAGACAAAGAGCAGTGCAGCTATTAAATTAATGCCATTAACAATCAGGCTGTACCTTTATTTAACTGCAGTGAACAAATAATGACTATTATTCTCATAGTGCTAACTACCTGTTGATAAATTTCACCCCCACCTCTCACTTTCAAATCCTCTGGTTGCTGTCTGTGACACATGCTTTTCTGTTCATCTGTGGTGGCCCAGGCTCATTAGGAAGGATTTTGTGCATGTTAGTTAATTGAGTCCTTTTCTCACCACCTGCCCTCACCAGTCTCATCTGCACACTAACTGCTTCTAATTGTCATCATACGGCAGGATTTGCTGCAACAACTTGAGAACAGATCCTACACAGTGTGTGAAACATGGGGTGCAGCAATGGTCTAGGAAACTCCCCAGGGTGGGGGGTGAGGAATAGTTATTGTAACACTTTACCATGGGACAAGCTGTTTGGAACCAAAAGACACCTCGTGTGAACATCAGGTTTTAAGCCGTGGTATTTACTGTAATGCCAGTTTTTGTGCTACAAAATTTTTTAGTCATTTTTTTTTCCTTATTTCTGATCTTATTCTGTCTCATGTCCACTGACGCACCCCTGCAACAGAAATGTATCTTTTTCAGAATTTTAGGATGTTTTTATTCAAACAGTATCAGACATTTTTTTGTCACATTTCCTTTTATTGTTTCTACTCTCCCTTCACAGTTTGAATGCACAATGTTGAAAAGGTCCTACAATATGATAGATACACTGGAACATAAGGAAAATATTGCATTCATAACAGACTAGCTAGTGAGTGTTTATTTTTACACAAAATCTGCATAAATCTGGATTTGAATACTATTGTTGGACAAATATCGATCACATTAGCATCCTTTCTTGCTGACACATTCCAGCACCTGCACTAGGCCCAATCACTGTTTTTTTTTTAAACTCTTCACTCTACAATACATACATAATTGATTCATTAACCAAATGAATGATTATTTTGTTCATACACTTCCTTAGTTTTTCAAAAGCATGTAAATCCACTAGACAAAGTAAAGTGCCCATATTCCCAAACTGACAAGAGATATACAGAGCAAACAAACAGCTGATGTAATTTACAGTACTTCATCCCAAGAGTAAGTTGCACTGTACATATAGATCATTTATGCAGCTAAAGCACGTCAAACATCATCAAATCAGTAAGCCAGTAAACCTGATGGCTAATGAATGCAGTGTCCCAGAGCTGAGGCAGCTCTAACAATTAACAATCAAACAAGCAGCTCGCAACGCACACATGAAAAAAGCAGCTCACGTATGAAAAGGCGCTCAGTTGCTGTAAAACTTAACTGCATGGCTAGGAATGATCTCTGTAGCATGTGCAATTTTATAATAAAGTTTGTTGTTGTTGTTACAATACTTCTATTATGAACTATTAAAATAAAACAGCAAAATAAATCAACTCTCAAGTCTGAATGTATAGTTTTGCTATCCATTTTATTTCTTCATTTTATTTTAATTTGTATACATGAGTATTGTGTAAGTAAAATGTACCCAGAACAACCCTCACAAACCTGAGGTGTATATATATATATATATATATATATATATATATATATATATATATATATATATATATATGTGTGTGTGTGTGTGTGTGTGTGTGTGTGTGTGTGTGTAACAGACTTGAGATATACTATACCTGTATTGTTATGACAAAGAGTATAGATAGTGGGGGCTTTATAAGCCATGTACTGACTTGCCAAAATAGGTCTATAATCAATGTGCAGCATAAGTAGATGCTGTTGCATATGAACAGACACGCATGCGCATACACACACACGCACACACACACACACACACACACACACACACACACACACACACACACACACACACACACAAACAAAATGATTGCATATACCACTTGGATTTGAATTCCATCTGATTAAAACAGCTGCTTTAAGTTATGCAAATACAATACAGTACCTGCAGGTACTACTGACAGACCTACAGCTTGTCGAACATATACATACACACAGCTGCACACAGCCCCACCCACCCACACCCACACGCTCGTGCTGGCACACACACACACACACACACACACACACACACACACACACACACACCCACACACACACATTAATAAAGGTACCCTTTTAGTCTACTGTATTCATAAACCATGAAAACATCCCCAGTCAAAATGCAAATTCTTAATATGCATATTAAAATGTGTATTACACTGATAGTATGCAAATGAACAAGTTACACTGCAAAAGATTACTATAGCATTAAATATGTATGAAATGTCAAAAACAAATATATTTTATATATATATATATATATATATATATATATATATATATATATATATATATATTAGATTCTGACTGAAAAGTGAAACACATTGACCTCATATTTTGACAGATTATGCACTGTAAGTCACTATAAAATATGTAGGATTTAGCTGTAGTAAAAGATTCAGACAGAGTGCCAATGTGTAGCATTCTCCACACTTCTAAAGCATGCCAGACCTTAGATCTGGCATGTGCCTCTGCTACGTATTACATTTGAGGTACAAGGCTGAAGGCTTTTATAGCAGAAAAGGTAGTACGTAAACATATTTTCCCCAGAGTCCAACATCAATATTCCTAGACATCTAAATAAGTGCATAGGCATGTGAGATGAAGAGGGTCTTCATGCATGCCCTCTATATGCTCATTTGCATTACCTTTCTAGTAGAATGTGGTACTCCTATATTCATCTATTCTAAATTGCAGTAACAGAATTTCCCAGCTGTATATAGTTGAAAAGCAGAGATGAATATACTATTGTTAATCTACATAAATTAGAATTAGCACCATATTGCATTGGGTCTATATTATAACATCGAAGTTTTAAAACTTCGAATGTTATAATATCGAACCCTTTAGAGTGAAAGCTGACAATAGCAAAGCCTTGGAACATCGAAATTGTACCTAGGGTAAGTTTTCGATGGTCCGTTCCGTGGCTTTGCTATTTACAGCACTGTGGTGCGATGGTTATGGACCGGGTTTAGGGAAGTGAGTAAACGGAGGTTACGGATTGGGTTCAGGTAAGTGTGGTGTGATGGTTACGGACCCGGTTAAGGTAAGTGAGCGAACGGACTGGGGTAAGGTGAGTGTGCGGTAGTTAGGGACTTTAGGGTTAGTGTGAGGGTGAGGTGAGTGTGTGGTAGTGACGGACTTTAGGGTTAGGGGTGGGTTAAGTGAGTTAAGGTTAGGGTGCGGGTCAGGTAAATGTGTGATTATGTGGACATGAGGGTTAGGGTGGGGTAAGGTGGGTGTGTGATAGTTAGGGACCTTAGGGTTAGGGTTGGGTTAAGGTAAGTGGGTAGCTAGTGGTGTATGTCTGGTTTAGTGTAGGGTTTAGTGAAGTGTATGTGTGTAGATTATTTATTTTGGTGTGCTTGAGTTGTGTGCATGTTTGTCGGAACAGCAAATGTTTTCCCTGGGGAAAAAATTCACTATTCTGACTGTTCGGTTTTCTAGTGTTTCAATTGAATGGGTTCGATATTATAACATTCGAAGTTTTTAGACTTTAATGTTATAATATAGACCCATTGCATTACAACACACCCTATACTGCTTTGAACCATGTGCACATACCTTAACACACCCCCACAAACTAAGGCTATTATGGCTCTGTATTGCAGATTTATTGTCCCTGGTCTTGATGACCATACATAAAAGTTAGCTATGGTTTGGCAGAATTGACCCTCCATAAGCCACAGTCATTGTAATTTCAAGATAAAACAGTTTTCAGGCTTCAGTAGCATCCCAGCTCTGATCAAAATCAACAATATATTACCAATATGCTCCAGTCAGTTGTAATTACTTATTCCTGAAATATTCTATTTCATGTGCTGATGTGTATGGCATCAATAGTTCACCATACAATTGCTTTAGAAGGTTTACCACAGCCAAAAACCTCCTAGGTACCATTCAGCTGACAAAGGGATTCATGAAAGCAGTGGGGGATTGTGCAAATGCACCTCTTGTGTGGTTTTCCCTTCATAAATAACTCACCATATATAATTAATTCCAAGACTACACACTGTACCCTAGAAACAGGGCACATTGTGCTGTTGGTTTAAAGGCTTTTGGCATACTTATAGCATTGGGTTGGGCATTTAGTGACTGTCTGGTGATTGGATAATATACAAACAGTGACTTGGAATATGCATGGCTCCATCACAACCAATGGCATTAAGTAATACAGCTGCTTGTACCACTCCAGTCATAGAAAATCTCACTCATGTGCCAGGGAGCTCATATAGTAAAAGAGGTGTCTTGCTGGTAGTGGGAAAAGTAGGAGAGTATATAATATCCACAGTATGTGCTATTTCAGAGATCAGTTGGCAGTCATGGGGGTGGAATAAAGGGTTATGCCATCTCCTTACACTATTATTATGTGGGTTATGGGATGAGTGGCAGATTCAGAGGCCATTAGAAGGGGCCACTAGCCACCATAGGTAGTTGCTAAGCATGTAGTCCAGGAGACTATTAAGGAGGCTCACCCAGATACCCAGTTACCACAAAGCACTGTCTAGTTAAGTAACTTGCTCAAGGTCAGACAGAAGCAAATGAAGGCTGAGAGAATCAAACCCTGTACTACAGGAAGTAGCATGTTAACAGTTCATAGCCTTAATCCTCTGAGCTAACTGTTAGACTAATATATTACATCTTTACCTGTCTGGGAACCAAACCCAGGACCATGTATGCTCAAAGCAAAGATCCTATCACTAACCCTTACACTGGCTCAGGCTTTGCAATATTTCAGGCAGTAATTATGATCCACACTTTCTATAAAATGGGGCGAACTTGATTGTATAAAATTCAGGTCCAAAGCAGTGTACCATATGAAGAAAAATGATAAGTGTAATTAATAGGAATTGGAGTTAAAGCTAGAACACTATACACTATTAATAGTGATAATATGAATTTACAGGTGGTAAGGTTAGGGATGGTGCACTTCACGTTTGGATGTAACAAGAAGTTAGAGAATTTAGACAATTTGGGTATGGTCCATTACTGCAATTGTAGTGATTTGAATTTTCAGAGCACAAGACTACGGAAACACATTATAATCCAAAAAGATTTATAACCTGAAGTTATAGGACTTGGGGTTATGAACAATGAACAAAACTTGTCATAAAAAGATTGATTAAGCTGTAAACCACAACAGTGTTACTGTGTATTATACAGTAACAAGCGTAAATAACATTAAATTAGCCAATTACATCCTCTGAATGAAGACTTCATAAGTACACTACAATATAATCAATCAAGAGGTTTTCTCAATATTGATATAAAATGTCTACTTCTAATGTATTTCACTGTGAGTTGTATAACTGTATAACCCACTAAGCAGACATGGGGCAGTCTCATGGTAAAGAAAATTGTGCCTAGAATGGCCTTCCATTTCTTTTCTCCACTAAATAGGGAATACAGTGTCTCCTAATTAGAAGTCTCCACTAAAACAAAATGGACTTGCTATAATATCCAATCTGTAACCTTGTTGTACAGTATTATCATCATCATCATCACATGATATCTAATAAAACTTGAGTCAAGAATAAGACATAGCAGTCTCCACAAACCAAAATAAAGTATAACATAAGATGTATCAATCTGAGTTGCTTTCCTTAATTCAGTACCTTTTAGAACCAAAAGCATCAGACCCTGTTTGTTTTCCTTCAGACATGATAGAATCAGGAGGATAGGACTGGAGAAAGGTATCATAAATGTTGACTTGTTGAAGTTTTATAATCAGACTTTGAAGATTCCCACAAAGGTAGCATGTAGCTACATCAGGAAGTTATGGTGGAACTGGGTACAATACTAGAAACTCGGTGATAGATAGCAAGTTAGGGATACAAAACAAAAACAGACTGAAATTTGTTTTCATATATTTTCACCTGTCCACTGATTTTAGTTGATTTGCAATATCAGACATATTAAAAACTGCTAGTGGTATAAGAATTAAATAAATTGGGATACCAGTGACTGAGCTCAGTGGATGTGGAAACATGAGCCTAAGGAACTCATAAAATGGACACTGAGGAATGTGAAACTACTGAGTAGTAATACAAATGCACAACCTAACCATCACTGTTACCATTCCAAACCATAGTGGCTGAAACCTGCAGTCCATTAAATACAGTTGGCTGCTGGTTTGACCACCTAACCAAGCTGCAGCAGTTATGTATAATTCAACTTCACTCCAGGTTATCTACTGTAAAAAAAAATAGGTGTACAGCTTGTCAATCACAACTGGATGAATTGCAACTTATTCATTTGTATCCATAAGAAATCACCACAGCATTGTTTATATTATGGCACTGGTATTTATTCACTCTTTTCTAGAGATTTTTCTCCACAGTTTTGTGACCATTGAGTTAGTGTATATATATATATATATATATATATATATATATATATATATATATATATATATATATATATATATATATATATATAAGGGAGAGGGGGTGAAGCCCCCCAGAAGAGGAGTGCAGCCCTCCTGTAAAAAATGCTTATTTTATTTATTTATCTATTTATTTATTTTTATTGGGTAAAAACTTTAACTAGTTGTGTTCATCCAGCTGGAGCTTCAACACGTAGTTTCTGAGGGATACATAATGGAAGTGTGTAAACATAGGTGTAACCCACATGTTATCAGCAGATTACTGATGTAATGATATCATTTCTCAAGTAAGTCATGCACTCAGGTGTTTGGTCTACAATAAGTTCACAGTAATGTACAAACATAAATGTTTTAAATGCTCTTATACAGTGACTAATTACTAATAAGAATTTATATCTGTAGCTCTTTTAACACACTTATATTATTATGCAATATCCTCACTCTCTGTGCCTCGGGTGTCAGGTCTTGTGCATTTATGTAAAAATCATATAATTAAGGAATACTAAATGACAGAGTTGGTTTTATTATACGACATTGTCATATCTCACCAAAGCCATCAGAAAGGTGAGGAAAAGGGTGGCAAGCTGTTATGGGGAATGGCTGGTACAGCAGAAGAGCTGTGGATGGGTCCTCATAAGCATGAACTGTGAGATGTCTCACTAGCAGTCCGGATTGGGTAAAGAGCATTCAGCAGCACTATCCAAAAGGTTTATGCAGTTACAACTGCATAGACTTGTAGGGGGATCGGACTACAATGTCCACAGGCTGAGTAGCACCCAGCCTACTCTCAAATGAAGGATGTCTTGTCACAGGCTTCAGATGGAAGGAAAGGTGGATGCATTTAGTGGGCTTCAGATGGAAGGAAAGGTGGATGCATTTAGCGTTGTTGTTGTGGCCTTCAGATGGAAGGACTTGCATTTAGTGTTGTGGATATGTATTCTTTTAAAAGACTTTGAGGAAGAACTTGCTTGGATAGACTGTGAGGTAAGGAATACAGTGTGTGTGTGTGTGTGTGTGTGTGTGTGTGTGTGTGTGTGTGTGTGTGTGTGTGTGTGTGTGTGTGTGTGTGTGTGTGTAATGCCCCAGGTGCCATATGGTGGTGGGCAGGGAACAGGCTTGAACCCTGTACCTTGGGCCCAGGTGGCAAGAGCCTGAATTCCCTACCCACCACCATTTGTAAGAAATTTGCAGATTTTTCCCTCATATTTGTACTGTTCTGTTCCTCATAAAATCTGTGGTTTCTGTATGTTTGTGTCCTTACAAGGCCAGTAGTGTAGTGGTGACATTGTTGCCTGATAGCTACAGGTTCTCTGGTTTGATTCTTGGCTAGGGTGCCTTCTGTGTGGAGTCTGCATGTCCTCCCTGTGTTTGCGTGGGTTTACTCTGGGTGCTCTGGTGTCCTCCCATCTTACAAAGACATATGTCTGGGCCTCAGTTGAAGATTGGCTTTTGTTCCAAGTCAAACTTTCCTGGTTAACAAATGTTAAATAAAAAGGCAAGCATTTGAATTTCAGACTTCATATTCTTCAGAAAGTACATGGTAACACAAAACCTTTTATTCTAGCAAATTTCGAAGTTTATAAGATGGATATTTGAAATATGTCCCTATTTTGGGACTGTATTCCCCCATTATTGGCTTCGTCCAGGTTTTTTGTACTAAGGTTGAGAGCTATGATAAGAACTGAATTCACTGAATATGTTTGGGGGCTGTATTCCCCCATTACTGGCTTTGTCCAGGTGTTTTCTGCTAAGAGGTTGAGAGCTATGGCGAGAACTGAATTCACTGAATATGTTTGTGGGCTGTATTCCCACATTATTGGCTTTGTTCAGGTGTTTTGTGCTAAGAGGTTGACAGCTATGGTAAGAACTGAATTCACTAAATGGTAGCCATTTAAGTTTCAGTCTTCCTCTCTTTCACAAAACAGCTGATTTGGCATAGTGGTATGTTGCTCTGACTGTTTTGCACAGGGTCCTGGGTTCAAGACGTGGCAGTGAAATGTATGGTGGTAACGCAGCATTTTATTCTAGCAACTTTCCAACATTATACAAGCAATGTTTAAAATGTGTCCCTGTTTTTGGCCTTTTGTCGCCCCCCCCCCCCATAAATTTAGGCTTTTTCCAGATTTCTTTGTGCTGCAAAGTTTAGAGATACAGTTGAGTGTTGTGTAGATTTTACAAGGAGCTGAGAGCTGCAGGGGAGCAAAAGTTTAGTGCTGCTGAGTCTGCTTGATGTTTTTGTTAAATGTGTTTGTTAATAGCACAACAGGTAGTGTACTTGCTTTTGATGCAGAAGGCTGTGGGTTCTACTCCCACAGTAGGTAGATGCATTCCTGATACTGTACTGTGTTGCAAAGGGGGTGGATGCTGCACTCCTTTTTGGTGACGATACCTAGTAACTATGAACCTGTTATTAGTTTGCCATCCATTCCCTACTGCAATATTACTAGCTTATCATTTTTATAGTGTAGCATATGCAATTTATTCCTCAAAGACAACAGGCAATTTATTTGTAGATGAAACAATGAAATATAAAGTTGTTTGCTAGCAGCAACCCCTTCATTAGTTATAGATCTTTTTAATGTGGAATTATTTAGATGATGTTTACTTCTTCAGAGATTGTGCATATTTACTGATACTGGTGGACTGTAGAAGCTTGAGTAGACTTTTATGATGGCAGTGTTCTGAATTGGGTAGTTTTGTCATTACTGGTGCATGCATTTTGTTTCATTGTTTACTGGAAAAATGTACAAAACAATACATTTTAAATGCCGTCTAAAACTGTACTGTATTGTCCAAGGAATATAATTTAATACAATCAGGAAGGTGTATGAAAGGGCATGTATGCAAGGGGCCTGTGATTTGAAAACAGCCCAAACTCAATGTTAATCTTATCTGCCACTGGCAAAATGTATTTTCTTTGAATGTGGGTCTCAATGCTGTTTCAATGAATGTGAGTTTCGAGGGCAGAGAAGTTTTAATGCTAAGTTTGTTTTCATTGTGAGACTGCACTGCTTTGTTTAGCAGATATCTATTAGTGCTTGTGCTGTAAAATGCAAAACAGAACTTTCAAATGAAGTCCAAATCATCGCAGAAGTAAAGCAATATGCACATTAGTGTCCATGGTAAATGGGGTGAAATAGCCAAGTAATGGCTCATTGGAATGGCTGCAGGGGGGAGGCTCCATTCGACCATGATTTTGTGAGAGGGTAAGGGTGGCAAACTCAAAGACAGCCCCAGCTGAACTATACCTCTCAACTGTCCAAATTGTTGATTCTTACTTTTGGTTTGTTCCTCATAAAATTTGTGGTTTTCTGGCAAATCATTTAGGAATTAAGTCATTAAATAATGACAGACACTGAGTTTCAGACTTCATAACCTTCATAAAAATGCATGCTAAAGCAAGACCTGTTATTCTATCAACTATCTCAGTTTATACAAGAGCAATTTTTAGTACTGTTTATAATTGTTCCCCAATATATTTGGCCTTGTCCAGATTTCCTGCATTAACAGGTTGAGATTTACGTGAAAATAAATTGCTTTATAGAATTAGGCATATCCAAACCTCTCAACTGTCCCCAATTTTGGCTCAAAATGTTGCTCTTCCCCTAAAAAGCCCTCCACAAAATGGCAATTTTGGAATAAAACGTGAAGGGTTTACAATTAATAAATAACTGTAATAATCAGAGTTATAGATTACGTTTATTTCAGAAATGCATGTAGATTCTTTTATTTTGTCAGCTGCTCAAGGTAGCAGTATTAATATTAAAAATGTCCCTTCTTTGATAGGTTCCCAGCTGTATTATGTGGCTATTTTATATTTTTGCATCACATTTTTGGTCTATGTTTCATAAAATTGTGTTTTTTGGGGGCATATCAGTGGCAAATCATTAAAGACTGAAGTTAGAAAATAATGACAGACATTTGAGTTTCAGATTTCATACCCTTCAGAAAATTCATACTAATGCAAGACCTACTATTCTATTATCTTTCTAAGTTTATAAGAGCAATATTTAAAATTGTCCTTATTTTTGGGCCTTTGTCCCACTTCTATGTATGGCTTTTTCCAGACTTTCTTACTCTGAGGTTGAGAGGTATGACAAATGTGTCAGGGTCATCACAGTCAGCCCTAGACATTTCAAATTGTGACATACTTGTTGCACCCCACTCCCCCATGTAGTGACTCTGGATGTGTCCAAGCAAGGCAAGGAGCAGTTTTGTAGTGTAAATGTGCAGAGTATCCCCCCATCCAAGGTAGACACAAGAACTATAGTGGCTTTTCATCTGTCCTTGATTTTGCAGAATGTTCTGGTTTCTGTCATATATTTTTATACCATTGATTTATGCTTATTATTATTCAGAAAGTGCCTGTTGCTCTGTGTTTAAGTAGCAATGCTTTAATGACCATCAGGTAAGCTTGTCTTAGATTGTAAGATGCAGGTAAGCTTTAATAAGCATACTGTTAAAGAATTGCCATCATTGAAAGCCTTTCTGTTGTTGCCATGCAGAGAATGCTTACATAACTAGATAACGTATAAGCCCTGGGTATTGAAATGCATATGACAGTATTTGTAATAAAGGACAGGATTGCAGTATTTTAAGAAGCTCATTACCTTTGTTGGAGACTTGCAGTCATCTTTGCAGGCTTTACCTATAAAATAAACAGAATGCCAATCTATCATGTGTAGTCCGTAACCTATGCAGTAATCCTTTAAGCAATTTATCTTGGGCTTGTTTCTTGTTTGATGTTCATTTTTTACTTTGATCAGGTTTTCCCCATGAAACAAGTAGATAGTTGTTGTCAGACAGCAGGTCTTTTTTGGATAAAAAACATTTTTATAAGTGGGGGTATCATAGAGATTGCTACTTTCAGCATGCTACTTGCTACTTTTATAAAGCTGAATATAAATTATAATTAGAACTGCAGTGCAAGGAGAAGTGGTTTGAGTTGAGTGCTGCTTGTTTTTCTTATACTTAATTTTGACTGGCATTCCAGTAATGTATTTAAAAAGTAATTTATTTTATCATGCCTCACAACCTTTTTGTTTCCATCTAGATATTAAGTAAGCTGTCATGCAGCCAATGCATTGAAATATTTTTTTCTTCTACACTTCATTTTGTCTTGATTGGAATCTCATAATGACGGTTTGGCACCCAGGGCAGCGTATTTAATTAAAGTTACAGTTTTTGTGGTTTTTGAGCATAGCCCCACCCCTTTCTAATTGGCCGCACCCTTTCCCATTGACCCCACCCATTCAGCTGTGTCCTGCAGCCCCCCTTTGATTTGAAGTCACCAGCCGCCACTGGTCAGCAGTCTCTGTAAATAGTTTACAATGAATGCAGTCAACTCAAAACCAGATCTGTAGATTCATTACTGAAGCACTGTAAAGTGAAAATCATTAACTCTTCTCAAAATCAACATGACTTCTTACGAATGTTAGTGCTAAGCATTTACATAGTATCTTAAAATCTACTAACTATGAGCTTTGTATATCTCTTTGTGGAAATCAGACACTCAAACTAATTTCAACAAACCTTTAATTCGTCTTTATCAGCCTTTAAATAACTCGGCATTTCCCATTTTGTACTAACATACATTCCCAAAGCTTTCACCACTCTAGGCAACAGCTGGTAGAACTCTTGCCCTGTGACTATAAGGGAAGTGTCACACTTAGGTTCTTTCCAGAATAAACTCAAATCACTATTTTCAGATGAAGGAAACTGCATATGTACAGTAGCTATTGCCTTATTACCTGATAGATATTTTCCTTATGGTATATTTCTCTAGCCAGACAGATTTGAGGTAAAGATGAGACCAAGAAGAAATCTAAAAGTATTTTGTGTATGTTTACTATTATATGATTATGTTCTACAGGATAATTTGAATATTGACTACTAGGAAGCCAAAACTAGTATGCACATATGTTATGTTCTACAAGGATAATCTGAATATTAGTATTATATGCTAACTGATATAAATATGTGGTTTCCTCTTTTAGTTGCTCATAAATGTAAAAGGGTTCTAGAGGTCCAGTTTACCTAATTGTGCAACATAAAAAAATAGTTCTACATCAGCACCAGGTAAATATAACAGTATATTCTGAACAGCATTATCTTTGAAGGTTTTATGGTAGTAGCATGTAAAACTGTTTTTAGCAATATTACATTTGCATAATTCACAACAGTTAATGTATATGCTGCAGTGTTTGTAACGTACAAACTAAGTTAAACTTTATTATACTGTATTATGAAAAAATGTAGAAATAGTCAACACAAAGTGTAAATAAAAAAAGGGATGAATGTCTTTAATGCAGGGTGATATTATTTATAATTTTCTGCTCAGCCTAGTTTAATAAAGCAGCGCATTTCCCATATGTAATACAGGTGACATGGAGTTGATTAGTGGTGATACTATCAGCAGGACAGGGGGAGAAGGGGATGAAAAATCAAAGGCTGCATTGATCTTTCTTACAGGATAAGGTTAGATTTATGGAAGGCCACTCTGTCATGGTCACCATAATGCTGGTATTATCAATTCAGTTAAGTTATTCAGGTCATAATATGAATATGTCATACAGGTTATTTAAAAAAAAAAAAATATATATATATATATATATATATATATATATATATGTGTGTGTGTGTGTGTGTGTGTGTGTGTGTGTGTGTGTGTGTGTGTGTGTGTGTACGTATACCATCAACTCAAAACACACTGCAGAGATGCATAAAAATACAAGAGTATTTAAAAGATGAACTAAACATATCCCTCTTTGTTCTACACACTTAATTTCAAATTTGTTTCCACTACTTACACAGTCCTTAGATGCAAATCTACCAATTTCATTCCACACAGGCTCAGTCTCTCACATCTCTTCTAGGCAACCTGGCTATTTTTCTCAGTCCACAGCTGCAGGCCTTGGTTAATCCCTTATTTTGCCTCCATACAGATTCTTTTTCCTGATCTTTCTTCAGGCCACATCCACAATAGGCTCTGAATGGAAACTCCAAGTCCAGGAACCACAAATTGTCAGAGTCCCTGTTCTACCTCATTATGTTCCTCTCACTAGAAGAACAAGGCTCCTAATTTCCTGTTTCAGGCTGCAGCCTTTTATACAGAACCTCAGGCAATTTGTTTTTCATTAGCAGATATAAATATATATGTTTGTGGTTGAAATGCTAAATGCAATCACAGATACTGTATACTGTATTTGAGATGATGTAGTCATACTCATAGGTACATAAGTAAAGCGTGTTTACATGTCTGAGGTAAGTCATTTTATTTTCATTTTTGTTTTTTTGGTTTGTTTGTTTTTAATCCTGAGCAAAAGGTTTTACCTTTTCTAGATGCTGGAAACAATACCTGTAGATGTCAGAATAGTGTTCTGTTACTCTTCTCTGGCAAGGGTTTTGTCTTGAAACATCTGCTGACTTTTTCATTCATATACCATCATAAAATGCATTTCTGTGTTATTTTATATATTAATTACTGGTTAACTAGTCTAGTTAAAGGACCCATTATCAGTCACAGCCAATGCCACAAGAATATGGATAAATATAGACAATTTTTTATAGTAACGCAGTTAATAAGCTTGTTTTTTTGAGAAATTAAACAAAACCAGAATGCCCACAGAATATTCATGCAGAGACGTGGGGAAGAGGATGCAAACTCCACACTGACATTGACTTTAAGTCAGGACTGAACCCTGGAGCTGTCAGGCAGACATCTTACTACCGACTGTGTCTCATTGCATTGTTGTAATATTATTGTTATTAAAATGAGTACTTTGGTAGCCTCTGAAGAGCATGATTTTTTTTTTTGTTAAGCATATGCTTTGTATTTAATATGCCAAGGCAAAAATGCAGCAGACAATTGGAAAGCACTTGTAAAAATGCTCATTACTTGGAAGGGGAAGAATTTCTAATGTCTAATATTGCTGTACCACAGGGTATTCCCTCTTCCCTGAAGAATGGGTATTTTAGACACAGTGTGTATATATATATATATATATATATATATATATGGATCTAGGACATTTCACCGAAAGCACATTTCACCGAAAGTCAAATTAGTGTGCACTTTTCACCGAAAGCTCAATTCACCGAAAACACAATTCACCGAAACACATTTCACCAAAAGTTGTATATGGCCTTGTCTCCACTGTAGTGTGACCCTGGAGTTAGTATATATAGTAGGGGGTTGTGGGGGACATAGCCCCCCACATATTTTAAATGTTTTGAACTGGGTCTACTTGAAAACACAGACATGCCAAAACACCGACGACGAGAACACCGAGACCGGAAGATCGACAACTGAGATGACCGTCAGTTTAAAAGCACGAAACTTCACATGCCCGACAAACCACAATCCCGACAATCAACAAAACAAAACAAATACCTTTTCCGAAAAACACACACACAACACAAGCACACCAAAAACCTTTCAAACCTACACTAAACATTACATACACAACTATCTATGCACTAACCTTAACCCAAACCCTAACCCTAAGGTCCGTCACTATCGCACACTCACCTAACCCACGCCCTAACTCTAACTCACTTAACCCGCCCCAACCCTAAAGTCTGTCACTATCGCACACTTACCTTACCCGCACCCTAACCCTAACTCACTTAACCCGCCCCTAACCCTAAAGTCTGTCACTATTGCACACTTATCTTAACATGTCGGTGTTTTCAGCATCGGGATTTTAAACTGTCAGTCATCTCAGTTGTCGATCTTCCGGTCTCAGTGTTCTTGTCATTGGTGTTTTGGCATGTCAGTGTTTTCAAGTAGACCCTTTAAACTATATACATGCATACTTGCAATTGCAATATATTACTCTTATCCAAACATGATATATACTTAAAATATGTCGGGGGCTACGCCCCCCACACCCCTCTACTATATATACTAAATCTAAGGTCGCACTATAGTAGAGACAAGGCCACATATAACTTTCGGTGAAATGTGTTTCGGTGAATTGTGTTTTCGGTGATTTGTGTTTAGTCATTTGAATTTTGGTGAAATGTACTTTCAGTGAAATGTCTTAGATCCATATATATATATATATATATATATATATATATATATATATATATATATATATATTATACACATATATATATTTGTAGGGGTGCAACCCCACATACAAGAGAAGATATGGGGTTTTCCCCTGCAAAAAACGTGTTTTTCAGTTGTAACAGCAGGTTCACACTTTGATGTTTATGTTCCAGTGATCACATCTAAATTCAGAATTTTAAGGTTTTGATTTTAGAATCTTGAATTTTTGATGGAGCACCTGCATTGTGGCATGCATTCAACTTTGTTTGGTTTTCTTTTTTTAATCAGTCATATCCATTTTTTTAAATGGTGCTAGACTCTGTTTTTAGACTTGGATGCCTTTTGCATAAGTACAAATGCATTTAGTAAATGTGTGTATATCAACACTGTACACAGAAGTGCTACGGGAAATGCCTATAACTGCTCAGGAATGGCAATACTGTCTTGAACTGTAAAATGGCTTGCATAGCTGAAACCTGACATTCATTTTCGTATTGCTTTGAAATGGTATTTCATTAAATTTTAATGTAAGTGCTGAAAAGGGATTGATATATGTTCAGTACAAAATTTCATTGAATGTTACAGGGGTATGTTGAATTAAAAAGTTTTTTGACAAGTGCAGAAATAAAAGGACAATGAAACATGTCATCATGTTGATGGTTAAGGTCTTTGCCTCCCAAGCACAAGGATCAAGGTTTGATACTGACCTCCAGCCATTGTCTTTTTGGAGTTTGCATATTCTCCCTGTGTCTCTGTGAGGTTACTCCCACTTTCACAAAACATGCTGAGTGTTTCCATTTCAAACTCATCAAAGAATGGAGATGTGAGTACCAGCAAAGACTCTACATGATGCCTTATAGGGGGAAGACTTGTATAAACCAACTGTCTTGAGCATCTACTGTGGTGCACAGTATCCTCATGATAGTAGAACACAGATCACAGACTGCACGCTGCGGCAGGGCTAGCCAATCGATGGTGTGAATTATGGTTCTAAGTGATTCGGTCGTGTTGACCAATGTCATCAAATGAGTATGGGTATTTGCCAGTGAAAAGTGGGTTGACGACCCAGCCTACTCCAATCTACTCTAAGGACCCATGCTAACAGTGGAAAGAGTGTATTTGCCCCTTTTGGCCAGTGCATGCCTGCCATAAAGCCAAACAGCTTTGAATCAATAAGCTACTGGCCAGTTGGTGTCCAGGTGCCCAGCTTGGGTTACCTGGGATAGCTCTGTTGAGCGAAAGCTGGACATAAAAGCAATCAACCTGCCAAACATGAATTAAGAATTACTACACTCAGTGCAGGTTCACTGACAGGATGCAGCTTGGAAATGGATGACATTATGGTAAGGAGAAGGCTGGACATCCTATGTATCTAGGAGACAAGATGGAAAGACAGTGCAGCAAAGCCATTTGGCTTGGGATCCAGAGGCTACTACTCAGGAAGAGAGCAAGCTAGAAATGGTGTGGGAATTGTTAAGAGGGAGAAACTTCAGAAGACAGTGAGGGATGTCATCAGAATTAGTGACAGACTCATGGCAATCAGACTTCAGCCTAATGACAGGGCAGTATTCATAATCTCAGCCTATGTGCCACAGCAGGGCTGTGATAGTGAGGAAAATAGTGCATTCAGACAGCAGTTGCAGGACCTACTGGATAAAGCATGACAACAAGAATTGAATGCACATATCAGAACAGACAGAACAGGATATGAGGACTGCAGGGTCCACATGGGTGGGACAACAGTAATGAAGAAGGAGAGGCCATTCTAGACTTCTGTATGGCAAATGGCTTGATACATTATTCAGAAAGAGATACAGTCACAAGATTACATACAAGAGTAGCCAACATGCAACTCAGGTAGACTTCCTCCTAGTAAGGAAAGGGCACTGGGATAGAATCAGCAATTGCAAGGTCATCCACAGTGAAATAGTCAGCCCAAAGCATAAACCATTGGTTGTCACAATCAGCTGCAAGCAGTGGTCAGGGAAGGCTCTAAGGTGAACAGAGATGAGGCTCAAGACCTGGACGTCAGCTGGAGAGAAAGGACATCAGTTCAAGGAATTACTCAGGGGTCTAGCACTTCAGAAAGAAGAGGAAATAGATAGAGGTGAAGAAGAAGAATGTCAGTGCCTCAAAATAGCATGTGTGAGGACTACAGAACAGATATGTGACCAAGCCATGTATGGAAAAAGGTACATAAGGAAAGTTGGTGATGGAATGCAGAAGTTCAGGAAGTCATCAAAAGAAAGAAGGTGTGAAGGAAAAAGTGGGAAATAGAAAAGACAGACCAGGCTAGGAAGGACAGTTGGGTAACAAAGAAGCTAAGAAAGGAGTTACAATAGCAAAGAACAAGGCATCAGAGGCACTTTACCAGCTTCTGGAAAGTAAATCAGTGTGTTACACAAAGAAACTATATCAGGTTGCAAGGTGAATACAGAAAGATAAAGAAGATAGTCAGACACCATTCATAAGGGATGTTAGCAACAACCTGCTCACCAGTCCACCGGACATCAAAGGCAGATGGAAGGAGTACTTCCAGTAGCTTATGAATGAAGAAAAACCCACAGAAACTGTACTGCCCCAGACACAGCATATGATGAGAGAAGAGGAGGAGCCCAACCATAGAAATAGTAAAAACAGCACTAAGGAAAATGAAGTCAGGGAAAGCAGCAGGCTCAGATGAGGTCATAGCAGATATGATAAAGATGCTGGGTGAGATAGGGGAGAAATGGCTCCTGAGGGTACTCATAGTGGTGTGGAGAAAAAGGCATATCCCAGATGACCAGACAATAAGCATACTAGTGCCAGTGTTCAAGAACAAAGGGGATATTCACAACTGAGGGCAGTACAGAGGTAGCAAACTCCTGTTGCATTCATTGAAGTTCTGGACAGGGTGATTAATAAATGAATAGACAGAATAGTAGAAAGTAAAATGGGAGATGAGCAGTTTGGATTCATATCAGGATGTGACAAACTGACTTAATGTTTGCAGTGAGACAGATAGTTGAGATGAAGCTAGAGATGAGGAAATAATGCAACTGGACATTCCCAGACTTGGAGAAAGCATATGACAAGGTCCCAAGAAAGCTGATCTGGACAGTGCTGTGGCAGTTTGAAGTCCCAGAATCAAGTGCAAACTATGTACAAGGACTCAATGACTCAAGTTCAAACAGTGCTCGATCTCATAGAGGCGTACCCAGTGAGAATTGGTGTGCACCACGGTTCATCTCTGAGCCCACTACTGTTCATACTGGTGATGGACTACATTCACAAGCAGGTCAGAGGAGACAGATCAAGCAAAGTTGCTGTATGCAGACAATGTGGAATTACAGGCAAACTCTGAGCAAGAACTTCAGGGAAATGGAATGCAAAACTGAATACACGTGGGATGAATCTGAATACAAATAAGACAGTTGTGATGGCAGCAAATGGAGTTCAGAAGAATCTGAGAATTAAGATAGAAGGGAAAACAGTGGAAAAGGTTAACAGCCTCAAGTGTCTGGGAGGGGTGGTTGAGGAGAAGAGAAGTCTGAATGAGGAGGTCAAAGCTAGAATCAGAGGGGCTGCAGCCAATTCGCACAGAATGTTAGGAGTGCTGTATGAAAGAAGAATGCCAAAGAAGATGAAAAGTAAGGTGTAGAAAACTGTGGTAAAACCAGTGCTACTTTATGGTATGGAAACCTGGGTTGTAAAGGCAGAGCAGTTGAGGAAGCTAGAGGTGATGGAAGTGAAGTACCTGAAATGGGTGGTAAGATGCATATTATGGGATACATGGAAAAATGAGGACATAAGAACAGAAGTCAAAGTAGCTCCAGTTTCAGAAAAGGTCAAAGAGAACAGATTATGGTGGTTTGGACATATGTACAGAAACATAGAAGACAATCTGATGAAGAAGATTTAGGACAGACAGGAAGAAGGCAAGAGGAAATAAGGGTGTCCGGCAAAGAGGTGGATGGATTGCGTGAGAGAACAGTCAAGCATGTGTGTCAAAGAAGGCAGGAGAATGGCATTGAATAGAGAGAGATAACATTTGATATGACACTCTGACCCCATGTAGAAAATGGGAAAAAGGAGGTTGATGATGATGATGACTTGAATCTTGTTTTAGATATTCTTATATTGTGCAACATCACAGTGAATAAAGAGGTACTTTTGGCCCATTTTGAGTGTTTTTTAGTTTTATGTAGTCCATAAGAAGGAATAGCACACAACAAGATGTACCCCAAGATACTGTCAGTTATCTGTGATGCACTATAATGTTCAAGGAGAGGTTGGATTACCTACACATTTTAAACATGATGGTATCCTATCATAATGCACACCCTGCAGTGTACTACTATATACAAATTCCATCTATTGTGTAAAAAAAGGACACCAGCATTTTGTTTTTGACCACGGTGCTATTTCCTTATGTGTTTTCATTTATTTATTTACTTAATTTATTTTAAATGTGTTTCCCAAGGAATATCACTGATGCATGTAGACTACTTTCAGACTCAGCTCAAGACAATACACAACACTGAAACAACAGTTACAAAAAGTGCAAACAAAAATCAGTGCAAAATGTAAATAATGTAAATAATGAAGCTGTATGTAATCCTAGCCAGGTTGTTATCTGTTTGACAAATGGATGTCGGGAAATTCACTTTGAGAGCAGATGTGGAGCATGTTTGCTGTGGCACACTGAGGTAGGGCCTGTCCTGTATTCAAAACTCCTGGGCTGAACCTATGTTAAAAAGACATTATTACTGCTGCAGAAAAGGAGTTTATACGTCAAAGTGTAGTAGCCACAACAGCTTTTATGATGGGAAGACCCACGGGAAGCTACTGCAGCATATCTATGAAAACTTTTATGTAATATGTTCAAGAGATGGAAACAATGCTCTGTACAGTCACGCAAAATCCTGTGTCAGTTCCAAAAATATTATTTTAAGTGACTAAACATGTACCACCAGGTTTTCAAGGAAGAGACTATGACAGGTTCCTGGAGACACATTATTTATTTGCAATTAACTTTTAATGCCAACCACTATCCAGGTCCTAAAACCTGGACCACTTAAATAGTTGTTTTGGCACTTTTGCAATTTGAATGTCCAATATTAATGGTCAGTCTTATAAATATGTACATAATACTAATAATAATAATTATAATAATTATTATTATTATTATTATTATTATTAACAACCAACAATTTGCATTCATTCTTAGGTTTTTGGTACTTTTTAATGAAATATATAAATTGAAATCATACTTCTTCAGTCTGAGAAATGACTTGGATAGAAACTTGCATTTAGTGTATTTTAGTCGCATAATAGTTTGTGGTACTACAAATAGAGAATTTGGAGTAGAGTGTATTTCTCATTCTGACAAAGTTTCAGTTATTGAAGGGATTAAAGCATTTAACTAGCTTATGAAATTTAATTTTTCCACTTATTGTGTTATTCAATTTATTTTTATTTCACAAACTCAGTCTCAGGATGTTCATTTCAGTTGCAAAGTTTTGCTTTATCCTATATATAACATGAATCAGTTAAGTTTACCTGTATCATCTAGATTGTCAACTTTTTATCTACATACATTCCCGAGTGAATTTTTGATGTGTTTACTAAATTTGAATAAGGCAATAGATTTACAGCAGGTTTATACAGCACCACAGCACAAATTGACTTTTAGTGGGAGAACTGTTCCTGACACATTTTTTAGGCATCTTAAATCTCATTATTTGTTTCAAAAACACTATGGTTCCTACAAGTCCATTAGAGTATTTTGACTAATTGAACTGGCAGAGGAAGGACGAGGTCCATTTTAATAAAACAGGAACATTGATGATTAGTCCACTGTTCCAACAGAGCCTTTTACCAAATTAACTGTACTTCTACAAATTCTACAGTATCAGTTTCTAGTCTTGAGTTGCTGCCAGCAAAGAAAACATTTGAGAAAAGCTTTTTAAATTTAAATTATCAATGAGAGATAATGTGCCTTTTTACAGAGTGCCTAAAGAAGAACTATGTCCCAAATGATTTTAGGATTTATACATTCCCAAATGGGCTCAATAAAGAAGATGCTTTGTTTTGTTTTCAGGCTTACCTTCGTATTTTGAGGAAGCAGGATTGGATTTTATGGATTTTAAGATTTTACAATACATTCTCACTATTATGACCAGTCTGGCCACTACCAGAAATGAAGACTCTTCTACCCTCCTAATTAGTGGCCACAGAGGTCGCCAGTGAACTCCTACAGGTCACTTTCAGCAGGATGACATGCATACCCCCCTGCTAAGAGATAGGCCTGTCTGGTGACCACTGCTGACCCAGCACCAGAGGCACTGACCAGTGCAGTCAGACGTTGCTATAACTGCTCTTCTGCTAGTGCAACAGCTAGTGTAGAAGGAATACAAAACAAAAAAAGAACAAACTGGTACATGTTACGCATAGTATTAAAGCTACATAGTGCAGTAGTGCACATGGCATATGCAACTCAATACCAGGAGAAGTGCTCTTTCTACTGTGATATCCCTTCATGTTAACACATTGGTCCTCAGCTGCTATAAGACAAAGCTGGAAGAACTTAGTACAATGCTGCATATATGAAAAGAAGAAAAAAGAAAAGAAAAGAATAAATACAATAAAACTTTGGCTGCCTGTCCCACTTTGTAAACAGATCAAGAAGATACCACTACAAGTCTTTATAATGATGCCTGCATTGATTACCAAGATGAATGACGTTAGTGGCATCACTCACTCTTCCTGTACGCTTGCACTTTTAGGCTATATAAGAAATATCCAACACAAAGGCATAAACAAAGCAAAGCTAAATAGAGTTTGTAAACATTTACATTCTACAATAAAGCATGACAAAATAAAGTTTAAGACAAAGTTACCAAATGAATCTAAAAATACAAAAGATGAAACATAGTCATTTATTAACTCACACATAGCACCTTATCAGTCCTCTAACTATTAAAGGGAATATTATCACAGACCCTAAAAGAATTGTTGATGAACTCAATCAATTTTCTCCAGCTTCTCAGGACTAAGCTTGGACCATTTATTAATACAGAACAAGTATTAACTGAAGATGACATATGTCCCACTAGATATAATATTTTAATTGTAAAACAATTAAGGAAAGTACACAGAAAAACTTATTTTGGGAACCAACAAAATTCCAGTGATTCTTAAAAAAACATTTGTCAAAAACTGTCTTCAATATTATACACAATATTTTATAATCTCCTAAAGACAGGGGATATCCCAGATCTATGGAAAAATAAAATATTACTCCCATTTTCAAAAAGGCCATACAGAACTATTGACTAATCAGATCCTTCGTTAGCTGGCAAATACTTTGAAAGATGTATGATGGAACAATTAAAAGATACATCAACATGGATTCATTGCAGGGAGAAACACTCAGCAAAACCTAGCCGAATGTTATAATCAAATCAAATTATCATTGGACGTAGGACCAACTGTTGACATTATCTTCCTAGACTCATCTAAAACATTTGATACTATGTTCTACACCTAGATACAGCTCATGTCCTGTTAAATTGATTGGTTGGCAATTTGTCACCACTCAATGAATTAGCTCTGAGTATCTACCAACCTAACTTGGTGACATCCACATTTCAGTACTTTTCTGTCTAATTTTGAACTTGCTACTACACCTATGTATGAATCTTGTTGAATTAGTAAGCATGTTAACAGCTATAACGTGGTCTTCATTGTTGTAACTCAGAAAGACATGAATGTTATTAACAGCTACCTGAAGGATATTGCACTTTGGGCAAATAATCAAGGTCTACATTTCATCTCAAACAGTCTCAAGTAATGTACTTTGGAAAATTAATTACAAAACACCCGCTTATATCTGATGGATCAGTTTTGCAAGAAGTACAATGATACACAGATCTTGGGATAATAATCACATTTAATTTTCATTTGAAAAAAACATGCTAACATTATAAGAAGTAAGGCTCTGAGATAATTGCTTCCCTATGCAGAAAACAATTTTTTAAGAGATGGTTACAGTTTGGCATGTTTTACAAAACTTATGTGAGGCCTCTTTTACAATATAATAATTCAATTTGCATCTATACTAGTAGCCAACTACAGAAATTTGAATCTGTACAAAGGAAGTTTGCAAAATGTATTCCCTTGGTAAAATAGCTGCATTATTATGATAGATGTAATCAATTAAACTTATTTTTACTCCTTTCTAGATACTACTGATGTAAAGTAATTATAGTTTACAAAGCTTTTAAGAATGAACCACCTCTTGTCACTATTAAACGTAAGTGATATAATCAATCCCTAACTCTTACAAACACAAGACTATCAGCTTTTATTTACAGTTAAAACAAATTTAAGAAGTAAATATCTAACTCAGGCCATTCCATGATTATGAAACAGATTGTCTCTCAAAATAAGTAGTTTTGATAACAGTTATTTAAGAAAAATGTGGATGCATGTATAAGGGATGATACCTTTAATCCATGTTTTACAGTCATAGGTTCATAGGTTGGTACTAGACTATTGGTCCTAGGGCTTATACAAGCTTAGCCATAACAATTCCCTGGCAATTTCTTCCCACAGTATTTACTTCCCTGGACCCCTGTCTAGCAGGGTGACTGACGTGATCCCCGGGGTGAATTTCATTTCTCCCATCCAATCGTCAAGGTTCCTTTTGAAGAGGGCCAAAGAGGTTCTCTGCTTGACATATGGGCAGTCTATTCCAGAGTCGGGGAGTCTTTTGGTCAGGAACCTATCCCTCCAGCATGTTTTGTTTATTGTGATGACAAGGTTTAGATCCCTGTAGCATGTGGCTCCGAGGGACTGGGATTTCTTTAAGTGTAGCATGTCCAACAGCTCTGGGTTTGACATGGCCTTGTATGTTAAGCAGAGATCGCCTCTGAGTAGACGATATGCGACAGAGTATAGCTGGAGTTTTTAAGGTGGTCAGCATAGGGCATCTGCTTTAGGCCTGTGATTCTTTTAATGAAGTATTTCTGCGGCCTTTCCAGCTGTTGCAGATGTCTTGAGAGGTACATACCAAACGGGGCATTGTATTCTATAATAGGTCTAATGAGGGATGAGTACAGTGGGACAATGACCTCCTTTTTTCTGGATGATAAGCCCTTAGTGATGAGGTGTGTCACATAGAAGGATTTCCTGACTGTTGTGGTGATGTGGTTATCAAAGGTGAGACCATTGTCCACCTGTGTCCCTAAGTCTCTTATCACACTTTCGGTGTTTAGTGTACTGCCACCTATGTGTTAATTCATGGGTACATTTTTTTTCCCAAAGGGGATAACCATACATTTCTTGGCATTGAGCTTGAGTCCATGGCTCTGGCATCAAGCACCTGTTTCTGTAAGGCCCTTTTGTAGAGTATCCACATCATTTGAGGATTCAATAATGACTCTCAGTTTGCAGTCATCTGCTAACTTTGTTAGCCAGAGTCCCTTAGTGTTAGCCTGTACTTTAGAGAAGTAGATGCCAAACAAGAGTGGTCCCAGGACTGAACCCTGAGGTACTCCACTTGTCACTTGTCTGGAGCTGGATTTGGAGTCGGCTACTTTTACAGTGGTGAGTTCTGTCAGTAAGCCAGTTGGCAACCCATCGAGTGATGTAGGGATTAATGCCCAGCTTAGTAAGTCTATCTATGATTCCAGAGTGGGGGATGGTGTCAAAGGCCTTGGCGAGGTCCAGATAGGCTGTGTGGACCACCTTACCCTCATCCACGGCTCTGGAGACTGATTTGAAGAAGTCAATCAGGTTCAGAAGACAAGATCGGCCCTTCATGAACCTAAACTGGGTGGAGTCCAGTGTTCGAAGGTTGCCAATGTCTTTGTTTATAAGTTGCATGATAATATGTTCCATAGCCTTGCAGATCAGGCTCATCAGACTGATGGGGCGGTAGTTCCTGGGATCCAAGGTGGATCCCCCTTGAGGAGTGGGATAACTGCAGCTGTGCGCCACTCAGTGGACACAAAGCCTGAGGTGAGGCTATGATTAAACATGACACTTAGGTGAGGTGCCAGTTCATTTTGTAGTTCATGTAATACACAGCCTGGGATGTCATCTGGTCCCATTGATGCTGTATTCTTAGCTTTGGAGAGTGCATTTTTTACCTGTGTGGCCATTATTACCAGAATTTGGCAATCTTCCTGTATTAAGATGGGCCATTTAGGATGTGAGAGGGGGGTGAAGTTGGCACTGAACTGATCTGCCAGGATATTGGCAATATCCTTGGGTTCAGTTTATTTGATGCCATTCTGTTGCAGCTCAGAGCAGATCTGAGCATTGCTATTTAGATTCTTGACATAGTTATAGAATGCCTTGTAGTTGTCTTTGGAATCTTTGGCAATTTTATTTTCATAACTAGCTTTGAAGGATTTTATGAGGGATCTCAGCTTCTTACTGAGGCTGGTAAGCAAGTTATTTGCATCCTGGGATTTTCCTCTTTTCTGCAACAGTTTCTTCCTTTGGTTGCAAAGTTTGTTTATGGCAGGGGACCACTACATTGGCTTCCTTTTTTTGGAGGAGAGCATCTTGGTTCTATTTGGGATGGCACGATTCATGCATGAGTGGATGTGCTCATACAGTGCCTTAGTGTAAGATTTAGCAGTCGAACTTTCAGTTCCCATCTGCATGGGTGTCATGAAGTTTGTCACTTCTGACTTGAGTAGCATGAAGTTGGCTTTGGAGAAGTTTTTTATGGAGGTTTCCTTACTGGGGGGTGGGGGTGGGATGTGAATGTTAAGGGTGATTAGCTTATGGTCAGACCTGACCAATGAGGGGGGGGGGGTGACCATAGGTGTGGAGCATAGATTTCCCATGTTGGTAATGACCAGGTCTAGGATATTGGAGCCCCTGGTGGGACTAAGGATTAGTTGATCCAGGGCATTGAAATTTATGAATTCCAAGAACCGTTGAGCAAAGGTGTTGGTACATGAGTAGTTTTTCCAGTTAATCGCAGGGTAGTTGAAATCACCCAGTATTAGGGTGTTTGGTTGTATCTTAATATTTTCCAGTATGTTTAAAAAGGTGTAGTGAGAATCTTGGGGCATGGTGGGGGATCTGTAGCAAGCTACAATTTGGATTGCAGTCTTACCTAGTGTTAGTTGCACTTGGAGAATTTCAGACACATTGTGTTGGGCAACTAGCTTGGTGGTGTGATTATCCTTGGTGAATATGGACACTCCTCCACCTTTAGTGTTTCAGTCCTGGTTTGGTGGCCGAAAAGTGTGGTAAGAGTTGCAGCCTGGTATTGCAGGGGTGCTCTCTGGAGCCTTGAACCAGGTCTCAGTTACTGCACAGATAGCGATGTTCTCCATTTTTAGGAGTGCCTTTGAGAGAGTGCATTTTGAGGTTTAGACTTCTAGCATTGAGTAGCATTACCTTCAGAATTTGTATGCTTGTACCTGTTACGGTGGTGGTTTTGCCTTTGAACTTTGCCTAAAAAGGCACTATAAGGATAGCAAGAGCCTTAGCCAGTAACCTGAATCCCAGGGGCGACAGGTGCAGGCCATCTCTGGCAAAGCATTGTGGTCTATCAATCATGTCGTCCCAGGCAGACAGATACTGGATCCCCTTTGAATGACACTATAAGCTTAGCCAATTGTTGAAGTCAATCATTTTGTCCTTATATTGTGGTATCATTCTGGGTGAAGGTAGGATGCTACTCAGGGCTAGGCTCATGCCTGCCTGGGCCACATGATCTGAGAGCTCTTCCATGTCTCTTTTCATGTAGTTTCAGTCAGTGTTCTTCAACAGCTGTGAGGTCTGAACACTGGACCATCACACTAATGAATCAGTAATCTCTATAGGTCACCATTACATGCACCTACAGCTACAGTCCATACCATTGTGTAGATCGTGAATGTGCTGAGTGGCCTGTAGGACAGCATGTAAAACTTACATGTCCTGCATTCTGATATTTACTGCCATCAATGTGATGTGGATTAGAGGGAGAGGGAGAATATGGTGCTGGTGAAGTCACTGGTGGATAAAATTGCATCCATTGGTGCATCCATTTGGCAGATCATAACCTTCTTTCAGAATGCCACTGCAAGCCCTGCAGTCATTGGCCATGGAAAGGTCTAAATGTAAGATGGCTAGTCACAAGCTATGTATATCCAAAAAACACAGACCATTCCTGACACAGCATCATTGTTGGCTGTAGCCACCATCATACTTGGCTGTTGTCATTGATGCTCCTCTGGCTTCTCCCCAGGAACACTTTACCAGGTTTCATACTCTTGCTCCTGTAGTTCTACAATACCAATATCCCTGTGAGCAGACAAAGCACCATGCCTGCTTGTGGTCATCATTCTGCTAGTGGACACCATACATCTACTGGTTGATAACATAGGACACCCTATATGGGTACATGCATTGACTCCCACAGTGCTATACTGTCCCTGACATATATATCACCAATGTTTGTGACACAACAACTTGACCTAACATGATCGAACGTGATCTCTGACTCCCTACATGCTGCTACTAGACTGCTTTGACTACCATATTCACCTTTTAAGACCCTAACCCATATGATAACATCTCTGTCAAGTTCTACAAATGATGACTGTGTGCTCTGCCCACCCAGTAACTTATGTAAGTTAATGTTTGATGCACAGTGTGACCAACAATGCACTGCAATACATAGCTTGGGTTTGATATTGCCATGTTATTTCATTCTATCTTGTCTATACTGTGAGCTATAGCTGTGCACCAGATGCTGCCTGTTTGACAGTGCTGTCATGTTTTGTACCCACCTCTACCTCAAATAAGAGCCCATTGCTACCTGTTACTCCTCAGCCTGGCTAATGTGCTCCTCATCTGATGCTCCATTAAGTATAGTAAGCCTGTTAAGATGTTTCCCTGCTGCCATAGCTGTTTCTCCATAATCATGTTATGGAACATGATACAAACTACTAATATTTGTATGCAGGTACACTGTAATGTACCTCCAGATGCATCAAGGCAGGAAAAGCCTCTGGCAAGTTAAATAAAAACTCATACTGCCACATTCTGTGTCTCTACATAGACTGTACCTGGGAGGGTTGTGGATATGGGTCATCTTCCACAGTTCCAGCATATACCCAGTATCCACCGTAACACACAGTGAATATTATCTGAAGCTTGCTGACTGTCTGCATGGTAACAGCACATACATGGCCTTGTACCCACCCACATGTGCACCTACCAAGTACATGATTCTGTGGAAAGTCACCTTGCATGAAATGTTGGTATAGGTCAACTATGTGCCAGATTTGTAAATCATGGAAACTGCCTTGGCGGGGCACAGAAGCATTATAGATGATGCTATGGGCACTGCAAACCAAGTGGTACTAAAGGGACTAGAAGTCATTCCTGCTGATGTATCTGACTACCTGTAAACTAAGCTGGCCTTGATGGAATATGTGTGCAATCAATGGCTCACAGGACTTCAGGGAAATGGGCAATTTTGTAAAATGTCCACGTGGTGGTGGTGGTTCTATCCTTCATAGTTCTTGGGAACCAGATGTACTCCTCCACATTCTGCAGTATAATGTTGAGGAGCTGTACATGGTACACGAGGCTGACATCTACAGAATTTGTACCATGTCCCCTGTAGGTCATTGAATGGTCCCTGTAACAAGGAAGGTTAAAGCTACACATAACCTGACATCCACTGGGATGGTCTGCCCATTAATTATAACCTGACATCCACTGGGATGGTCTGCCCATTAATTCTCCTTGAATTCTTATCCATACCAAAGTGGTCCTTGACCTACAAGTCAGCAAAGTAGTGGAGAGTTGGACACTGATGGTATTGTCTGTAGTGGCATGGAGGGCCGTGGCATGCCATGTTGTAGGCACTGTCTCCAACAGCAGCCACTAGCACATGTTGCTCTGCTATAGTTGCTGATAGAGCAATTGTTCTAATGTCCCATAGACTGGCAATTTCTTTTGTTAAGAACAGATAAACACTATAGCGTACTAAACTTGTTTTATACGTCTGAATCTCTTCCATGTTTGATGGTGTCATTTGCATATTCACTATCCTTCATTTGCATCAGGAACCTTGTTCATATGGTGTTATGCAGTTGTTTGCATACACTGTATACTGTGCTATTGTTTTACTCTAACATAACCACATTACTTATATCTCTGAAGTGCCTCCTGCATGTTGCTATTTTGTTACACTATTTTCTCCAATACAGCCCACTAGCTGTGTATAAATACCAGCTTATGACAGTTTCCTAAAGTCATATGAATTACTTTGGCAGGTAGCGTTCAGTGACAACCACCCTCCAAGTCTTGATGGTCACATAATATTAAATGCATTTTAAGGCTTAGAGTATGTAAATAGCTGCTTTTGCACTTTTACAGTTTGACCTTTCATTATTAATAGACATGCTTATATAATTTTCTTATTAGTATTAAATGAAACCAAAACATTCATTCTTATTTTTTTTTTTTGTATTTTCTGATATTACCTCTTTATAAGAAAATAATTATTTTAATTTATATAAATACAATGAATAGAATCGCTCGGAGTGAATGCTCCTGTGCAGAAAGCCAAATGGAAATAATAAGATATTAAAACGTAACTCAGGAGCAAAACAATGAAGGAGAATGTCACCAAAACACAAAATCCCATGTACTGGATAAGTCCACAGCACTATAAGTTCATAACCACAAAGTCAGGTATATTGAACAAGTAAATTTATTGCAATTAGGTTAGCGCTTTCACAGAATAGCTTCATCAGACCATTAAGCACAGAATCCATATGAATTTAAATACACTACTTCACGGGAAAAACATAATACTCTCTTAAAGTGATACATACATTGCTAACATCAATTGCTTCAGAAATTAAATAAGAAACAAAAACAGCAACGAATAACCACGTGAGGAATTCCGTGAGTGCATTCTGATTTATCTAATATGTACAAAGGTCCTAATACAGATTCTATGAATGTCTGAATTCAATTCCCTTAATGAAACGTAGTATATCTAAAAACAAATATTTATAATAAATATGTGTAGGGAAAACATACATATACATAAATTTGATAAAATACAATAAAATAAATGCATTTGTGCTATATATATTAAAATGACCCACCAGCTCTAAAAAACAATCACTTATAAAATCAACTATACAGTCTATAATTAATGTCTTAGCCTCCTCATTTTCAAGAAGGGGTGTATCGGAACCTTCCCATTAAGTCCAGGTGGCATGTCAGACCTAAACTTCATAATCCAGTTTGATTCCTTCGCTTCAGTATGGGTCTTTACATCTCCTCCTCTGATGTTTCTATATATATTCTCTACTATTCTAAATTTAAAAGAATGCCCATTCCCATACTCAAGAACATGTTTCACCAAGGCATTATGAACACTGCCTATCCTGATGTGATACATATGTTCACGCATTCTATCTCTGAGACACCTGTTAGTTTTCCCGATATAGAATGCGGAACATACCGTGCAAGATGCCATGTACACAAGATCAATGGACATGCAATAACCATGGGCTCGGAAATTATAACTGATTGAACTAGTGGGATGTATAAAAACAGGATCTGTGTCAATATATAAACAAAAGTTACAATTATTACATGGCACAGTATGCAATGGACCTGTGTGCCCATCCATGCATAAGGGCTTGGGATAGCACAATAGCCTTTTAAGGTTCATTTTATTCCTATAGATGAATCTAGGTCTTTCTCCAATAACTTCTCTCACCATGGGATCAACCGATAAAATGTGCCAATGTGATGTTACAATATCTTTAATGGATCCAATGTCCCTAGTATAAAACAAGGAAAAAACAGGAAATTCCATGCTTCTATTAGTATTGTCACTTATATTGGCCACAATACTGGAATTCATGTCTGTGACAGAAGGGTGTACAGATCCTGTGGTGGAGAAATAGGCTATGTTTGTCCTTGAGTCAATAATATCTGTCATTCCTGTAATAAGATCAGGCTCAGTATAACCACGTGCCCTAAATCTATCTCCCAATTCCTCAAGTGCTGAATGACATTCAGAGTTAACTGGAGTGTATCTGGAAACACGCATCGCTTGCCCCCGGACTATGTTCCTATATACATATCCGGGGTGCATGCTATGACGATGTAACATCGTGTTCCTATGACAAGGTTTTCGATATAATCCTGTGTTGATCATGCCATTAGTCAACCTTTCCACATAAATGTCTAAGAATGGAATCTTAACCTCAGAATACTCTACAGTAAAACGAAGAAAATCAGTGGCAGAATTAATCTCATCTATGAAGTTGTTAAATTCAACCAATGTACCTGTCCATAAAAGGAACAGGTCATCCACAAAACGTCTATAGAATGGGATGTACCTAATATATGATTCATTGGAAAAGAGGATTTTGCCTTCCCATTCAGCCATGACAAGGTTGGCGTAGCTATTGGCACAAGGTGCAATAATTATGACATCACTATCAGATCTGCTGACAAGGGTGGCGGTGTGGTTGTTTTAGATACACCCAGATATCGACAGGATATGGTTGCAATGTTAAGTGACAGGAGATTCTATGAATCCATTTCATTAGAAATAGTTGGCTCAATGGTTGATAGGATTGATTCCATGTTAATTGACCTGCTCAGTAATGAGATTATAGATTTCCAATTATTTAATTTTTTACAAGTTCAACATCCATTAATACCTACCGTACAGGGTCTCCCCAAAATTCACAAAGACAGAACTCATCCCCCATTGAGACCGATTGTAGCAGGAAGAGATTGGTCCACAGAACCACTATCTATCTATGTTGAAAGTAAATTAAGACCAGTGGTGGATGCTAACATATATATTTTGAGGGATACCAAACAGTTTTTACTGGACTTATATCAGTTTACAACCAACAATACATCAATGGGCAATTATTTATTTGTCACTATGGATGTTCAATCCCTCTTTACCATTATTCCCAACTTAGAGGGAACTAATATGGTCGGTAGTTACCTTAGGAGACTGTCAGGCTATAGAGACACTGAGATCGACCTCATTTTGACATTTTTAGAAGTAATATTGGAATCAAATATCTTCTGTTTCATGGACCAGGTAGATCTTCAGCGGGATGGCGTAGCTATATGTTTATATGTTTAATTTCTTTATGCTTCATGACTCATCATTTGAATCAATGGCTTGAATATGAACTTGTAATTAATGCATTTCATTTGTTGTTCTCTAAAGAGGGATTTTAGAGTGAGTATACCTTTTACTCTGATTAATTTCAGCTATTGAAGAGACAAGGTTCTTAACTAATTTATTAAAACCTCAGTCCTTCTGTTTAAGCTTATAACAGTTCTGAAAGGTGCCTTAGCAAAAGTTGATATGCACCTTTCTAGCATCAGAAAGATGAGTAACAACTTACCTTTTTGCAAATTTTTGGTATGTAACTTCCACACTCTGTATGCCATATACATTTTCACACTAAATGAAATGCACATCTGTAGATAATAAAACAGATAACAGCTGTGATGTTATTGTGAAATATTATTGCTATTAGTGGAACATCAATAAACAATTAAGCTATGTATGTTATATTTCACAAACTATGTTCAACAGCTGTATATTTATACAGCACATAATTAATATATAGACTGGATGCATGCATTCTGTAATATGATCAAAGTGAACCAATTATTTATCATGACGTACCATACCATATCATAACCACAACAATGAAGACAATGACCAATCACCTTTTAACGTTCTTAATGTCCAGTTTATAAGTCAATTCATGGGATTTAGGATAGGGAGGGAACAGCACATTTCAAATATGGAGAAAATGAGAAGTTACAGGTCATGGTACTGTGGAAAATAAACCATATTGTGTGAGATATTAGGAGGTGGAGTATGCTGAACTAAGGGTGTGGTTTAAATTGAATTTAAGAGATTGATATTAGGAGGTGGAGTATGCTGAACTAAGGGTGTGGTTTAAATTGAATTTAAGAGATTGAGGGTAAATCAAGGGAACGATCAGCCATGTACTTAAACTACAAGCACGAGTTTGAGAAAGAGACAAAAAGGGAAAAAAGAAGAGAAGAGCAGTGCGGCTATATGTGAGGCTAGCGGTTAGGGCAAAAGACATTGGGTAAAAGAGGTAGAAGGGTGGATGTGCAAAGAGGAGTAGGAACAGACTAAAGAGGTAAGCGGAAAGGATAAAAAAGGAAACACGTGTATTTTAGGTATATTAGCTAAAGATGGAGGTGCAGAACAAACCTAGCCAAGCTGAGCATTTGAGGGAGCATATAGCTGTACTAAATTACTCTTTCACCTGAGTCTTCAAGAAGAAATGAGAGGGCAGGTTGCCAAGATGGGAGTGCTTTAAGGCAGAGTTATAAGTTCATTTATACCACGATAAATGTGGTGGGGGTGGAACAAAAACTTTATATAAGACACAAAAATCTGTTTACTAAGCTATCAGACTCCCAGTGGGGATCATTGATAGATCATTGGCTTGCACAGAAAGTGGACTAGAAGATGACATGAGTGGGACCATTGTATAAAGTGAGGAGCAAGAAAAAGCCATGAAAATTCATGTTGGTTGGCCTAATAGGGATGGCAATGAAAGTCATGGAGAAAAAAAAAAGTCTAGTTACTTTCATCTTCTTCTTTTGACTTTTCCCAGTTAGGGGTCAACACAGCAGATCACCTGTCCGCTCATGATTGGTAATGGAGTTTTACGGTGTCGAGTTGCCAGCCTGGCGCCCAACCTTCCACAGAAGGCACACACATGCACTCACACCTAGGGCCAATTTAGAGTATCCAATTCACCTACAGTTTGTCTATGGGATATGGGAGGAAACCAGAGCACCTGGAGGAAACGCACACGACCACAGGGAGGACATGCAGACTCCGCACAGAAGGCACCCTAGCTGAGGATCAAACCGGAGAACCTCCTGCTGTGAAGCGGCAACACTAACCGCTGCACCACCATGGCTGCCCAGTCTAGTTACTTTCATAGAAAACAAAAATCTCTCTGATAACAACCAGCCTGGATTTGTGACTGGAAAGAGATGTCAGTCAGAGCTAATGGAGTTTTACAGCTGGATTACATGAGAGTTTGACAGTAGAATACAAGGCAGTGTGGTTTTCATGAACTTCATCTAGGCTATTTTAACTTGTACAGCAAGCACAATGATGCTGTGTCAGGAATGGTCTGTGTTATCTGGATATACAAAGTTTGTGACTGGCCATCTTGCATTTAGGCCCTTCTATGGCCACTGACAGTAGGGCCTGCAGTGGCAGTCTGAAGGAAGGTTCTGATCTGCCTCAAGGATGTACCAATGGATGCAGTTTTATCCACCAGTGACTTCAGCAGCACTGTCTCCTCCATCTCCCTATAATCCATGTCACATTGATGGCAGTAAATGTCAGCAACAAATTGTAAGCAGCGGGCTAGAAAAATTTCAGGGGTTGGAGGAAAGGCCAAGACTGAGGAAAGTACAGTTGTAAGTAAAATCACAAATACAGTAGATTTTTGAGGGAGGGGTTTATCTAGTAGTAAATGATAACATCTGGGTTACTCCCCATGGATGCTGTGTAGGTTCTAGATATTTTATACACCAGTTCAGTTCCTCTGAGTAATCCAGTGCTGGACTTCTGCCAATATTGCTAATCACATCTATCTGGAAGTGGTCCCCATATAAAAGCAGTGCTGAATTATTCTCAGGTCAGTTTTTCTGAGCAAGAAACTTAATCATAAAATGATCTTGTGAAAGACAAATATTTCCGTAAATAGTAACCATAGCAAATTGACTATATGGACAAACTAATGTAAGTAGATGTTATGATAAACAGCATGTGTGCATGTAGAAGAAGAAGGGGATTGTTAGTGGGCCATCTCACTGTTACAGTGGCCTCTTCCTCACTAATCAACTTCTAAGATGATTATGTTCACAAAGCTGTAATAACATACTTTAGTGGTCACTGTAGCAGTAAATCATAACATTTAGGTACAATCCAAAGCAGTGTGGAAATCTACAGAATTGGACGACTCTTAGATCCCCTGTAGGACAAACCGGGCCAAAACCTGTCCTTCCTCCACACTGAAATTCCAGTTTGAAATGATTTGCATATGTCTGGGCAGTAGTCCATGCTGCTGCCTTCAAATGTCCTGATTACAGATTTTTTTTTTAAATTGTTATTAAGGAAAGCCTAACAAGAAGGAAATTAAAGACAAGGGAACTCTGGGAAGTTGAAGGGAAAAGAAGCCCCATAAAAACATTTATTTATTTAGTTAGTTCCTTGGGAATAAATTATATTTTAATTTCTGAAAATGACTGCATTTTGGATTACAACATATTATAATCCAAAGTACAGTGTCATTTTAGTACAGATCTTAAATAACATAATTTTTTCTCAAGGAAATAAACAGGCAAGAAAAGATGATTGTTAATAGACTTCATTTTACTGTTGGCAGCATCTCACATGGGAAATGACCCAAATATCAGAAGAACTTCTTTAAGTGTTACACTTTAGAAACAGTATATTGCACTTGTTTTATATGCACTTGTAATTAGCTTTTCATCCTGTGGCTTTTTCTAATCCCCTGAATATGTTAACAGTATAAACCGGGCTCTTTTCTAGTGCTTCTTAACTCCCTTGTGTCAACATTATCTCTACACCCGTCCCTAGTTTAAATTCAACATTTTGTTAATCTATCCAAAGTCTTTTTGACAGCAGTCTGACCTGTAGACTTGGATTGGTGCCTCTGACACATTTTCAGACTTTACTTGGTCAAATCTTTTCACTTTAATAGAGCTGACAAATCATTTCCATATTTCTGTTCAACAACATGCAAATTCTTTTGAAAGCACTTGACTTTCTTTTCTGCATTTTTGCAAGATGAGCCCTTCTATTCTGGCCTTAACACAAAATGTGATAAAGTAGGACAATTTCCCTTCATGTGTGAAGCTGGAATTACAACTGTACCATGTTTTCTGTCCACTTACTGGTTCCTTTTCTTGTGTGTACTACTGTTATAATGTAGTCTCACACTTCCTCATAGAATTCATTGAAATGTTAAGCAGCTGAGTCTCATGACCAGTTAGCCACCATCACCCCACAGCCCCTATCCTTGGGAGGGCAAGGCCAGTCGAGCCTCGCGTGTGTTTGTGGGCTCCCATCCAATCATCTTTGTCCCATTTGAAGGCTAATAATGTATCTCATTGTTTATCTGCAGGCAGAGTCTGTTCAAGAGGTGGGGGGGGGGGGTTGTTGCTGCATGACAAATCTGTCTGTCCATCCCATTTTGTTTATTTGATTGTGAAGATTTAGGTCCCTGTTTCTGGTATTTCTGTGTAGATACACGAGATCCAGGACAACTAGGGCTGTAATGGCATGGAAGGTAAGACATAGGCCTATAAGATAGTGAATAAAGGAACAATGATTGCAGCCTCTCTTGGTAGCTCAAAGTCTTTAAGCCCATGATCTTCTTAATTAGGAACCTTTGATCTCCTTCTAGTAGTTTGATATGTCAGGTGAGGCATATCCTAAATAAGGTATTGTTATCAGTACCTGGCCTAACTGATGCTGAATATAAGGGGACAATGACCTCTTTAGATCTGGAAGGTATTCCCTTGGCAATTAACTATGCTAAGTGGAAGAATTTCTGATCAGAATTGTAGCAAGGTGGATCAAGGGGGGTAGCCACCCCAGGTGCAAGATGCTAGGGGGTGTTATTGAAACTTCTGAATACCAGTACACTAATGGTGTAGCAACATTTCCTACAAACAGAGCTCCTTTTTTTTCTTTCTTTCTTTATTTATTTATTTATTTATTTTGCCCTCTGATGTGATAGGTGGGCATGGGGTGTGGAGTGGAGTGCCAGACTAAAGGAGAGGACTTTTTTGTGTGTGCTCTTTAACTGAAGTGCTAAGGGGTGGCGGTGGGGAATGTATCTTGTTGTATAGCACCAGACCAGGAGAACAGATCTTTTTTGTTCTTCACTTGAAGACCTGCGGGAGTGAGGTTCCAGACTGGGGACCAGCACTAGGCACTAGATGGGCCAGCTATGGCTTTCTTTCTGACTACTGCCGTTACATGATGATTGGAGATATGAACGTATCAACCCATATTCCAGCTTGAAGTGGGGTATTGTCTATGCTGTATTTTGAAGGGAGGGGTTCTCTACCACATTTGACAATATTGTACTTTGCTTGCATTTAATTTGAGTCCATTTTCATTACTCCAAGTATCTAAAACTAAGTTTTTACTGAAGGACTTGGGTATCAGTGAGGGACTTGACAATAGCTCCCAGTTTGCAGTCATTTGCAAACTTAGTCAGAAGTCTTGGTTTCCAATCTAGAGATCAGAGAAGTAAATGATGAAAAGGAGTGGTCCTAGCACTCTGCCCTTGGGATTACTACTGTTTATCCTCATACTTTCTAATGAGATAGGTGTGGAGTCTGTCTTTTATACAATTTTAATATCTATCTTAGCACACAGGGATCTTTTTTAAACCACTCAGCTTAGTTACAGTTGGCTCAGAGGGTAAAGGCTATAAGATGTAGTTTTTGTGGTACAAGGTTTGATTCCCTCAACCCTCCTTTGCCTACTGTGTAACCTTGAGCAAGTCACTTAACTAGACATTGCTCTCAGATCACCTCTGAAAAAGGACTGTGTGTCCATTGGGCCTATCAATGCCAGTATGAGATATGGTGTCAAACATTTCGGCCAAGTCTAAATATGTCATGTGAATGGCCAGACCACTGTCAACAATCTATGTAACCCTCTCAAAGAAGTCAACAAAATTTATCAGACAGAATCTTCTCTTGACAAATAAAAATTGCTGAGTCAAGCCTTATGAGATTTTTGATTTCAAAGTTATGAGGTCCATTCTAATATGTTCCTAGGCTTTACAGATACGGCTCGTCAGGCTGATGGGTCTATAATTCCTAGGGTCAGTAGAAGTGCCATTTTAGTTGACTCACATTTTATCTTGCACACTACTTATGTCATTCAATTGTTTTTACTGTGCAGTATTGTTTTCGCTTTCTTTGTATGCATCTCCAATTTTCAATAATATCAGGTCTGTTTCTCTAAATAGGCTGTCCATTTTTTTTTAATTATTATACATGCGCTATTCTGGCTGTTATTAATGAATCATGAAAATCACCAAATTGTCATGATTAGTTTGAGTTTCAGCACCACAATCTAAAAATCAGCAGCCTATGTATGATCTTCTGACCATGTAAAGAGTTCCTAAACTTTTCTGTAAGTGCTGTCATTTTGTCTTTATCCTCTTCAAAGAAAGTATGTAGTTAGTTACTTCACACTGAAGTGCTATGCACTCCATTACTCCACTCAAGAGATGTCACCTGGTACCTCACACTAACAGTTTCAGTAATCACACTAAAGCAGCGATCAATGTGGCTACTGCCATCTCTAAAGTAATAGCCACCATATTTTCTGACCAGTAAGTGGTAAAACAGAATGGTATTATTTATTTCATAGCACCATTATGTGCACTCTGAGAATAAACTAAAAAAATATATGCATCTCCTTCAATTCACATTCTTTCATTCACATTAAAATAGTTTTCATTTGACGTTTTTTTCATTAACAATGACTGTGTGTGCGTGTGTGTGTGTGTGTGTGTGTGTGTGTGTGTGTGTGTGTGTGTGTGTGTGTGTGTGTGTGTAGTGAGGGTTTTTGAAGTGAAACTTTTTATGGGACGATGTGAGAGCTCGGAGTCTAAGGGAAAAGTGAAACGGAAGTACATAAGTCAAACTCTGCCCATAAGAGCAGAGTTTGACATCCATACTTCTTAGAGCAAGCAAGCGATCCCACATACACACACACACACACACACACACACATTGACAGAGAAGAGTGAGACTGAGAGAGTGATCCCCCCCCCCCCCCCCCACACACACACACACACACACACACACACACACTTGGACTTGTTTGGAACTGTTTTCATTCTCAACTGTATGGATGAAATTGTGCACTATTACAGCTTCTGCTTTGACTGACCCACACAGTGTCAGATGGAGTGTTAAATTCAGAATCTTGGCTTGTTCCTCCTTAAATGATATGCTGACTACAAAAATCTAGACAGCAGTTCTGATGACTCAGTTGAATCTGTCCAATCAGAACAAGGAAGAGAGAGACACAACTCCATAGAAGGGAAGAGAGAACCAGGTGGCAGAGGCAAAACAGCTCAATCATACTTTATGCTGGTCTTCACATTTGTTAAAAAATGAAAAGATCAGAAAAGAAAAAGAGTTGGGAGCTACACACACATACACACACACACACACACACACACACAAAATATGTGTGTGGCCGCCATGCACGGCAGAAATGAAACTTCTGTAAGGAAGTGCATAGGAAAGTATACGGTACAGTACAGTATGAGCTCCTTCGCACTTTTTTACAGAAGTTTCACTTCTACTGCATGTGGCAACAATACGCATTCTTTTTTTTTTTTTTTTTTTTTGTATGTGTCTAGTGCATCTTATAGCTATTACCCCTGCCAGCTCCTGTGATGCTCCAACTCACTTAGTAGCTCAGGAATCTGTTAGAGCTGGAATGAGGAGGTGCAGCAGGCCAGATGTGGATTGCCACAGTCTGATGGAGGAGGGGGGAAAAGATGCAAATATGACTCAGGGCCAGGCATTCATCTCACTAAGCAGCTATTTGGTGGGAGTCTTCATTTACAGGTGCATGGAAGCATGCACTTAGATATGAAAGGTAGCATGGCCCTGTAGTGACATGAGTCAAATGTCACCCCCCTCTACCACTCAAGGGAAGGTTTAGTGACACAATTTCAATGCTTCGTTGTTAGGATGTCAGCAAGAGCTTAGATAACCACAATGGCTGACTGGATGATGGCTTTAATAATTGGCTGTCTCTTCAGGGGAAGGAACAGGATCAAGGCTGATGGAAGTAGGCTTGATGGTCAGCAGACACCATGGCAAGAATCACACAGAAAAAAAAGCTACCTCTCTGTAATCACATTAGCATATGGAGATGATCATTGAATTCAGTTCATTTTATACAGAAATTTGGGAAGGAGCACATGCAAAATATGTGACTTTTTGATGCTTTTTAAGGAAAAATTTAAATGTCAAGTTAAATAAAATGTATTTCATTGTATATTCAAATGGGAGTCATCAAATGACATCTTCTTCAAGAGGGAACCCCTGAATAGGACCTGTAGAAATCAACCCAGTGAAAAACAAAAGTACTTTAAGCATTTTAGCAGATGGCAAACCCCTTGTGCATCCATGTGGAATACAAGCCCTTTACACCCCCACAGCTAGTATATACCAATTCCATGGCTACATAAAGTCATGTATCTCTCTCTACTTAGCCACAAATCATACACTCAAAACTTACATCCCCTCTTTGCTTCACTGATCCTGACTCATTTCATGCAGGACTCCATTTGAACCCACTCAGGTTCCCTCTACAACCCACCCCTATTCTCAATGACCCCTGTCTTTACTTCCTTTATACTGGTCCTATACCTCCCTTTCTAAATTACAGCCTATCACAGGACCCCACACTTCTCCTACCTGCAGCAACATAACCATCTTACAAATAACCACTCACTGGCTTTCACCCCTCCCAACCACAGACATTTTCATCTGCCTCATCTGCTATTCACACTATGAAATGTTCTTAAATGCCATTATCAGTGCCCTTAATTACATTATGTTGCTTATAACTGTGACTGACGTCAAATATCATTGGTAATATTCTATTTTCTTTCTTATTATTACATAATAAGAATTTACTAGTAAGTCAAATTGTCTCCAAATACTTCTCTTCATTTACTTCAACTCTACCTCCCAAAACATTTTCTTCTTCTCTATAACCACCAAACTTTCATTTTTTTCCTCCAAGTATCATGTCGTTTTCTGCTGCTACTAACATCCTATCTAATAAACTATCACTGTATACTTTCACCTGTATAAACCTCTCCTACTGCAGTTTATTCAGCACACTATGAAATCAAGAGTACCGCTACCAATACAACTTCCTGCCTTTTTATACTCTCACCTTGTCTTTATTTTAAGTACAAAATACTTCACACAACTCTACTCAAAAATAAAACTATACAGGTCCCCCTCTTAATTAGTCCAGTGCCTCTCAAAAATCCCACAGTGTGATCTCCACCACAACCCAGGCCTCAAAAACTCAATAATTAATCTAAATAGTAAAGATCTACCCCTATAAAACTGTGACTCAACTAACCCTCCTTCAACCACCACCTGAAACTATACCTCTTCCCAGCTGTACTGTCCTACCATTAAGCTACTACCTATCCATACAAATAAAAATAACATATCAAACCTCTCATCCCATAATTTTCCCACCGGCCTTCCAAAAAAAATGAAAATCGTCACTATCAACCTCTGTAGAATTTGTAAAAAAATGACAGAACTACATGCCTGAATATCACAGTATAGCCCTGATATTTTTGCCATCACAGAAACCCTGCATTAAGCCTAACATTAAAGATTATGCACTACTCTCTCCAGGCTACAATGTTATCAGAGCTGGTAGGCCTGATAAGAAAGTAGGTGAGGTAGTCTTAATTTATCAAAGTTCATACAGTCTCTCTCCCTATTCACACAACCTCCCAAAATTCCAAAATGCCAAAATAATTGTATCACCAATTAAGCATAACAATAAAAAAGCTATGATTTGTTACAGTGTATATCCCATCTAGAAATAATAAAACAACTTTAGAAGAAATCCTCCCTTGGACAACAAATAATACACCTTATGAAAAAAAAATCATACCAGAAGATGTAAATATTGAGTGGCAAAACCTTACATCAGACATTTCCCCAGCAAGTATAAACATACAGTAGATTTAATAATACCAACAGCAAAGGCTCAGTTCTAGACTGGATACTACTCCCTGACCCAAGTAAATTTACAACATCTGGAACCGATCCAAACTCACTTGGCTAAAAACTTACAGCCTATACCCATAGCAACACCACCTACCAATCTAACAATCACCAACTTAAAACATCCCAAAACTTATCTAAATTCAATAAAGACTCCTTCCTCAATACATTGAAAGCCTTGGACTAGCTTAAAAACTCTTCCAGTCAACAAGGCAGTCAATAATTCTAATACCTTTCTCTTAAATACTCTTAAATAGTCACACCTAACTGCGCAAAAAAAAAAAGAATGAAAATTAACCCTGCACAAAGGCTCATTATGCAGACAAAAACTACAATGTCTAATACAGAGAAAGCTTTGAAAGAATGGCTTAAACTTAAAACTCCATATAACCTGCAACTTTATAGAAAATTGTGAAATCTGAGTAAAAAACAAGTTAACCTAGATAAAAAAAAACAATATTATACCCATTTGTAATTTCAACACAAAAATGACCCCAAACATTCTGGACATCAATACATAACCTCTTATATCCGGGTTCAAACAATGAACCCAACCCTACTCATAACAGCTTTTCACAAGAAATTGCTACCGTATTCAATACCTACTCAACAGAAAGCATTGCTTCCCAAACTAAAACCTTTTACCACCACCCAGTACTTCTACCATTTCCACAATAACATCTAGTCCTAGTATTTATTTATTTCCATTTGTTTACCAGAAAAGTCCAGCTGGGCCTAAAACAGCCTATTTTCAGCAGAGGCCTGGGGAGAAAAGCTCCACAGAGCACAATGTTGTAACAGAACAATGTTCATATAGGATACATAATGTGTACAGTACACTGTTCATATAGGATACAGGTTAAGAAATCAAACATGAGGTACATATTGTAGAATAAAACAAAGGATAAAAAAAGTACAAAATTCGTTTAAGGACTACCATAAAAAACATTAGACAAAAAGCTAGAATGTTCAAGGGCTAAGCCAAGCTGTTGCCTAAGAAGATTAAAAAAAAAAATACAGAAGCAGGCAACTGCAAGGAGGAGAAGGAGGAGTATTGGGTAGGGAATAAGTTAAGTGAGGAATGAGGACAGGAGTGAGATGAGTGAGGGGCAAGGCAAATCTAACTATTTAGTGCAGCTAACCAGGGTTAGTGCAAGAGCAAAGCCAATTGTTATTAAGACGTTCCCTCAGCAATAGGGTAGACCAAAACCAACATTCTCCACACACCATACATACCACCACTTTATTTTCTCCCCTCCAAAATCCTCACATGAACCTAATTTACCCTCTATACCTATTGCTAGCAACTTTTACTTAGAACCTGTCCCAATAGCAGTGATAAAAAAAACTTCTTAAACTTAAACCTTGCTCCACTGCAGCTGACAACCTCCCACCTGAATACCTAAAGATTGCTACCAATGTCATAGCATACCCAGTCTCTATTCTTATCTATAGATCACTAGCTGAATGATATATACCCTCACTATAGAAAAAATATATATTATTTCACTTCATAAAGGTCAAAGTCAAAGTAAACTTTATTGTCAATCAGATATACACAGCAGTGCAAGCTGAATGAAATTACATTGCTTTGGTCCCCGTACAAGACATAACAATGAATACATAGTTTGAATGACAGTAAGACTAATGCACATGCAGTAATAATTAAATATTAACAACCCAATAAATTACCACAGGAAGACAATGTTATACTAGTAGGTATTGCAAGACTATGACATCACATTGTGATGGCTTAGAATATTGTACTTCATCAGTTGTAGTATGACATATTCTGATGTTCATATTATCATCAAATATAACTCCCTTCACCATCACTGGGGAACAGATCCTTAATGTTCTCTCTAAGACCATGTACACTACATTAATGGGCCCAGAGAATATCCCAGGATGCCTTCTAAATAGCATAAAACATGATCTATCAGAGCCACTGGAATTGCTATTTAACTGTATACACCAAACAGGTTTCATGCCTCATGAATAGAGAAAGGCAATAGTCATCCCTCTGCATAAAGTTGGGCCATCTACAGACCCTGGAAACAACAGACCCATAACTCTCACTAGTCTTATATATAAGGCCATAGAAAGAATTATCATGGAGATGATCAGTAGAGATATAGTAAACCTCCAGACACTGGAGCCAACACAGTTTGGTTTTGTCAAGTGCAGATCTTGCCTACTCAACCTGGTGGACTTCTTTGAGAAGGTCACCAAAGCAAAATTGTTCACACTGCCTACCTTGAACTGTCCAAGGAATTTGACACAATACCCCACTCTGACATTGTTGTCAAACTCAAGAGGTTAGGTACAAACCCGTATGTCACCCACTGGATAGCCAAGGGGTACAGACAGGACCCAGGAAGTTAGAACTGGGGAGTCTACTACTACAAAGAGGCCAGTCACAAATGGAGTCCCTCAGGGATCAGTCCTTGGACTGCTCCTTTTTGGCATTTACTTCTCAGAAGTCACAGCCAATGTCAGTGGTCCCTGGCTGACTAAATTTGCAAATGATTACAAATTAGGAGCTGTCACTAAATCTCACACTGACACAAATGTTCTTCAGGAGGGGCTGACACAGACAAACAACTGGTGTCAGAGCCATGGACTAAACCTAAATGCCAGGAAATGCATAATAGTATCCTTTGGGAAGTCATCCATCCCTGGTAACTATCATATTGACAACACACCCCTTAGAGTTAACCCAGTAGTCAGGGACTTAGGGATACACATAGATAGTAAACTAGCCTTTGACAATCAAATGTCTACAGTGGTGAGGAAATCATTCTATGTTGCACAACTTATAAACAAAGGTATGGCAACTAAGTCCAATGGAGTCATTGTTCCACTGTATTCAGCATTCATCAGACCTATCAATGAGTACAATGCCTCCTTTGGTATGTACCTCACCAGGCATATCCAACAATTGGAATGTCCACAGTGATTCCTCACTAAAAGAATACAGGGCATATGTAAAATGTCCTATGCAGACCGCCTCAAGGCTCTATCCCTGTATTCTGTCTCTTACAGGCTTTTGAGGGGAGAACTATGCCTGGCATACAGGGCATTGTCAGACTCCACTCTGACGGACCTCCTGCATATCCACAAAACAAACAGCACCACAATTACCCATTCTAAAGACATAAACCTTGCCTGCAATATAAATAGGACCTGTTGGAAAGAAAGGTATGTATTCCATAGGCTACCCCATCTGTGGAACAGGCTCCCCATCCATGTGAAGCACTGTTTTTCCCTAACCCAACTCAAGTGCAACTTGGACAATTGGATGGGAAACCGGAAATTCATCCCTGGTTTGGCACCTATGTCTCTAATGGACACAGGTAACCTGTAAATGGTTCATCTCCCAGGCCCATGCTTACACTTATAAAAGGTTTCAGAACTTGTCAGAGATTTGGGATGCATGGCTAGGTTTAAAAAGGCCCTTGTGTTCATTAGCCTAGTAAACACCTATGAACCTATAATGGCTACACTATCCATATTATCTTGGAATGTAAATGGTCTTATAGGTATAGACAAAAAAGGAGTGCAAATAGTAATACTGCAGAAGACACATTTGGAAAGACATGAGCATGTGAGTCTAATGAAGAAAGGATTTCAGGATGGATATTCAGCAGAATATTATGGAAAAAAGCAAAAGTGGAGTATTTATAGTAATTGATAGAGTAGTCCCAATAGGGTAGAAGAGAGAAAAAAGATGATAATGGTAGATTTGTAGCAGTAAGGAGCTATTGGCAAGGGAGGAAGATTACCCTGGCATGTATTTATATTCCACCAAAAATTGCTATTGTGGAGCTTAAGAAAATTTTGGGAGAAATAATTAGATTTTATCAGGGAATACTACTTCTAGGTGGGAACCGGAACTTGATTTGTAACAGTGAGAATGCATCTGGGTGACCTAACAGGGAAAATATAACAAAAGAGGGTATATTTCTGACCAAATATATGAAAATATTTAATAGGGAAGATGTGAATTCAGTAGAAGGAACTCAGAGAGAATTTACATATTATTCCCCAAAGTATAATAACTGGGCTAGACTTGACAGAAATTATATTGCACAAGAACATATGCATTTAATTGAAAACTTCAACACACGTCCAGTAACTATTTTAGATCACGCACCAGTAAAGATAAAAATTCAGGGTAATGAAGTAAAACACTGGAGTTTCCCCAACCTACTTGCTAAAATGAGAGGAATTTAAGGAATGGGTAGTGGAAGTTATTCTAGAGTTATTACAAAAGATAGGAAATTCTTCAGAAGTTATAGCCCATGAGTGAGATGAAATAAAAGAGAAAGAAATATGGTTACGAAGTAATACAAATCATTTAGAGGAGCTAACTAAGGCTAAATTATTACAGAATAAGGGGAATCTCACAGAACAAGAAGAGGAGCAACTGCAGAGTACTAAAAAGAAAATAAGGAAGTATCTGGATACTATGTATGAGTTTAGAAAGATTGCTGTTTAGCAACTACTTTTTGATAACTCCAAAGCACAAAAAAAAACGTTTAGCACAACAACTTAGGCCACAGAAAGTGGAAAGGGTTGTCACAAAACTTATGGAGCTTTTAATGAGAAAAATAATCATAGAGCCTGTAGAGCTTGTAGAGATCTTTCAGAAATTTTATGAAAGTTTGTATAAAGCAGAGAAATGCAGAAATCAAGAAAGAGCACAAATGCAAATATATATGGAAGACATAATTACACCAAGGTTAGAGGTAGATGAGGCTCAACAATTAATAGTTAAGATAAGGGGAGATGAGATAAAAACAGTGATGTATAATCGATCTGCAGGAAAGTCTCTAAAAACAGATGGTATTCCTGTGGATGTTTGGAAGTTAAGAGGTTAAAAAGCGATAAAGATCTGGAAGGTTTTGTTATATTAAAAGGGGAGGAAGCACCTAAATATGGTAAAGACCCAGTTTCATATAGCCCATTTCAATTTTAATCCATGCTTATAAAGTGTTTGTGTCTGTACTAGGTAAAAGAATGGCACAGGTGTTGCCAAAATTGATAGCTATGGATCAGTGTGGTTTTGTGGAGGGGAGTAAACATTTGACAACATTAACAGAGCAATGGTGTTCCAAATGGAAACAGAATATAAGAAAATACCATTGTTGTTGGTGTGTCTTCATGTACAGAAAGCATTCAACAGAGTAAGATAGAATCTTATGAGTAAGGCAATGGAAGTATTTGTATTCCAGATATAATAATAAGGTTAATTAGGAGGACATATGAAGGATCAGAGGCAATAATTAAAGTGGAAGAGTTCCACTCTGATAAGAAGTATCTGAAAAGAGGAACCAGGCAGTAGTATCCTCTTTCATCTTTGTTATTTGCTTTATATTTAGAGCCATTCAAAATGAAAATAAGGGTCAGAGAAATTCAAGGGTATAACTGGTATGGTAATCAAAACAAAGCCGGCTTTATTTGCATATGATATTATTTTGTACATGATAAATCCAGAAAAGGACATCATAGTGTTGTGAAACATTTTGAGACAGTTTCAAGTCTTTTCAGGATATACAATTTAGCACATAAATGAACAGTTTTATTATGAATCCTCTACTGTCTTTTTTTCCCTCCATGCAATGAACACTACCAAAATATTGTATGTGTACTATTAACAACAAACCTGATTGTATAAAACTTTCTACTCTGTTTTGAAATTGTGTAAAATGTTTGTAAATTGCTTTATTATTGTAAATTCTCTCTTATTGTAAAATTTTGATCTGCAACTAGAGCTTTTTTTCCTGGGCCTCCACTGAAAATGGGTTTCTGACCTAGTGGACTTTCCCGGTCAACAAATATCAATAAATAAATAAATAAATAAAATTAATGAAGACAAAAAAGCATATAGCTGTAAATTATGCACCCACATATGAATTGGTTCAGCAATACCTATATCTATGGAGACATGATAAGATGAAGTATTTAAAAGTATGGATTAAAAAGGCTTCTCTTATCACAGATAAGGATATGTGGGAAGAGATTGAAGAAAAGATAATACAAGAAATGAAAAATTAAAAATTCTTGTTTATGGATATGGATAGTACGATATTAGCAGTGAAAATGTTTTAGTCCTTGTAGTTTTACATACAGATCAAGCATATTTCTATGTACCAGAGGAGAAGTTGTGGGCAATAATCAAGAAAGAGTTGAAGGAATTTAGCTGAGAGGAGAAGAAGGTAAGAGTTAAGGTGGGATAAGTTGATCCTTCCAATAGAGCAAGGTGCTATAGGACTGCCTGACTTGAAGGGATATTTTAGGGCTATACAATTAAGACTCATATACATAACACAAGCAGAAGGTTTTAATTCAAAGCAGAAAGGGATGATGATGAAGCAGGAAAGGATTCAAGAAATAAGGAGAGAGTGGGATTTGGGGTACAAATCCTTAAGGAGAATAACATCAGCCACACAGAACAGACCAGTGTTCTAACAGTCCTAACTTCCAGTTTTGGAGTGATTGACTGGCCCCAAAACATGTGGGATAGATTAGATAGAAAAGCAAGAAGGATGCTTCATGCTCACCAAATTATTTATAAAAATCAGTGCATACCAAGATTATATATTCCCCGTTCCGAAGGAGGGATGGGCCTCCTTGAAATTGATTATATATATAGATCTGAAATCATGGGACTCCACACATATCTGCTGACCTCAGAAGACCCAAAAATAGTGAAAGTTTTGAAATATGAGGAGAATAAATCTAAGATGACTTCTCTGCTTAATCTAGTAGAAGCTTATCAGTGTCAAGCAGGAATGGAAATCAAACCAGAAGTGGATAAAAATCAGGCAGCAAATGAATGTGCCAAAAAACAAAAGAAAGAATATAAGGTGAAAGATCAGATGAGAAGGAAAGAAATGTGGAAAAAGCATAAATATAGTTTCAGGTATAGAAAACTTCTGGAGGAACCTCATGTTGATCAGGAACAAACACAGAAATGGTTAAGGAGAGGTGAATTCAAATCAAGAGGTGAAAGGTTAATATTGGCATCCCAAGATAGTGGGGTGCGTACACATTAGTTTATAAAATCCACTGAACATATGGGAGAAACAGACAAATGTAAGTTTTTTAAAACCGAATTGGAAACAGTTGCACACCTTGTTGCTGGTTGCGACATACTAATGGCGGAAGGACTGTATACTGAAAGGCATAATAATGTGGCAAGACTGTTGCACTGGGGATTGTGCAAACATTATGGTACTGAAGTGGCCAAAAAACACTGGAAATATGAGCCACAAAGCATCACAGAAAATGAAGAAGTCTACATCACATGGGTCATCCATTACCAACAGTTCAAAAGATAGATACTAGAAAACCAGATATAGTAGTCCAAGAAAAGAAGACAAGAGTAGCATTGATCATTGAAATTGCCACACCCAGTGACTACAGTGTCTTGCGTACAGAGAGACACAAAGTCATAAAATATCAGGATCTGAAGGCAGAAATGAGAGCAATGTGGAAGAAAGATACCCAGACAGTTCCAATAGTAGTAGGAGCAACGGGGCTTATAAAAAAGAATTTACAATCGTATTTAGATATGTTACCAATACATGTAACTCCATGCGAACTGCCAAAGGAGTCATTACTGGGCACATTGCGGGTACTAGCTGACATCAAAGATTGAAACAACACTAATTTCATGAACTTTAATCGTACTTTGACTTAGGAATGGGGCCCATTCCCGTCATGGTATTAGAAACCCAAAAGACTTGGAGAAATTAAAAAACAGTATATTCTCAAAGTACCAGAAAGCATTCTAAAAACTAAGTCAACACAAGAATGGAGAAAAGAGATTTTGCCCATCAGGATGATTGCATCTGGTCGATCAGGGGAAGTTAGAAAAGATGGGAAGAGAGATTGGATAAACAATTTACAAGGGAACAAAGAGAGGGCATATGTATGGCTCCAAGTACGCATCAAAGTCCAGAAGGTATCGGATATTTACTTGGAAGTGTTTGCATAGGTATTTTCATACCCCAAGCAGACATCAAATAATTGTTCCTCAGGTACACGGCATAAGCTATCTGGTAGTTAATGGTCTGCTTTCTACTTCTTAAGGGGAAAATAAAAATGAAGTTCTTAGGTAATCACCATTTTGTAGAAAGCAGAATACATAATCTCTTAGTCAACTAGTCTCTAATAATATGAATGCGTAGGAGGGTGTATGTAGGAGAGCACTCATGCACCAGTCACATTAATACTTTTCTTCACCCAGTGGGGTGTAAAGCCAGCCACAATGGCTATATCACCCCACCCCACCCCCATAGACAGATCAGCACTAGTTCACCTTTCTGCCTGTGCAACTGGAGGAACTACAGACATCTGTGTATCACAAATGAGTGATTTTAGAATGGAGGTTGCCCCTATGTTCTTATTCTATTTGGAGAGTGGACCAGAATTCATATTATCCGTTATGCAAGGTAACTGAAATTTGGCAAGAAACATGGAGTCCTCCTGTATAGGGGTAGAAAAGGATGTCCCTCAATTGGAGTGAGAAGGCAAAAAGACAAAGGAGTAGAACAGGTTATGTCAATATGCTGGCTAAAACTGATGCCATCCCTATGCTGGCTAGCATCCTTCTCCACCATTGTTATTATGCTGCATGTGTGTGTGTGTGTGTGTGTGTGTGTGTGTGTGTGTGTGTGTGTGTGTGTGTGTGTGTGTGTGTGTGTGTTTGTGTGTGTGTGTGTATCTATGCATTTTTTCCACGAGACTTAATGTTTGCAACCTGCACTTCAATAGGGAATTTGCTCAAAGCTGGTTTCTCAGAAGGGTACCACAGTAGGCACTCAGCAAAAGCATTACAATCAAGAGGCAACATAAGCTCACTCAAATACAGGAAATATCACAAAGTGTAGATTTACATGTGCATCAGACTGTACAGGAACATGAAAAATAAACAGGGTTATAAGCCACTACATCTAAATGACATTCACATTTGCAGAAGAACTTAAGCTCAACATCAAACAAAGCTAAGGAAATGTGTACCGCCAATCAAAATTTGAACAGGTGCAGTATTTGGTCAGTGTGTGTACAAAATACGGATTGCATCAAGCACAGTAATAAAAACAGAGCAGTTAGTTTTTATTGTTAAGAGAATTAGGTGAAAGGTAAGACTGGCCAATGTTTGATGAATTGCAGGGAAATGGCTGCGTAGTGTTTAATTTTTCTGTAAAATATTTCAGAAAGAGTGTTTTCAGTGAGTGGATAGTTAGATAAGGAGAGAGAAATAAGGAAGTACTTTTGCTCATTGGAAGGCAAATGAAGTAGCCTGACTAGCTATATCTGTATGGCAAAATAAATGAGATACCTTCACCTAAGAAGCTATGGTTAAAATAACACAGAACAGACAATGTCTAATAGACAATAGTTAGCTAGATGTGTCATAAGCAGGATTTGGTCTGCAAAGACAAATAAATAGCATAGTGAACTTCAAGTAAATGAACAGAGTGGGACTGGTGTAAAAGTGCAGTTACTGATTATGTGCAGGGCCCAAAATAATAAATAAAAAAAGATTCCATCTTTTCCCACCACAGCTACAATGTACAGGTATGTCACAGGAAGTCAAACTGGAAGCAACCGTGAAAACAAAAATAATCTTTTGGGTACTCATATTCACAGTACGACTAGGTAATAGCAAGGCAGGGCTTACCAACAAAAAGGGATAACAATCTGCAGTGACAGCATACAGTTGAAATGTCAACCTTTTACTGAAGCATTGCTGATGCTCTGATGTCTTTTAAAAAGGTATAATTAACATATGAGTCAGGGAGCTACTAACACTTTCTGTTAGCTTGGCCTCCCCTTTATAAGCTACTGAGTAAATCTGGATGAAACTGTTTTCACTTTATTGAGTTTAACAGTGACTATGTGCCCTTAACTATATGCTTTGCAATCAGTCTGATACCAGATAGAAATACTGAAGCTGTGAGCATCTAAAGATGTAAGATGTAAGTGTCATGTAAAGATTTGTGATTGATAAACTTGTACACGAGTCATGTAAAGATTTGTGATTAATAAAGTTGTACACGATTCATGTAAAGATTTGTGATTAATAAACTTGCACATCAACAGTTTTGTTCTCAATCATAGGTACATGTAACTCCAAAAAATTTCAGGGATGAGAAACGTAAGTGTGTTTATATCCTTAAATAATTAGTTGAAGAATTCTCATGCTGGCTGCAGAGCACAGATCTAATAGTATGAATATTTAGATGCACAACTGATTTATCTAAAAAAAAATCACCTTAAAATATATCTTTCTATGTATTGAAAACAAAGACAATTTAACAGTACAAGATTATTATACAAATGTACATACCTCATGCATTTGGTTAAAGCAGGCAGTTTCATCATGCGAAGTAACCTAGAGTTATACTTTAACTTAAAGCATCACTTCAAAGATCTATATAAACTCCTTTAATTGATACACAGGGAATACAGGAGCAGTGACCTCTGTTTAGCAGCTGTCCAGTGAGTTAGCAAGCAAGTGGCTTGTTGCGGTGCATATTAGACCTGTGGGTTTGAGACAGGAGAGCGGCAGTTTGACATTGCTTTGTCACTGGATAGAAAGGCCCTTTGTGTGACCTGAAGCCTGGTCACCAGTGCTCTGTACCCAATAGCAGATGAAACTGCATCTGCCATGTTTCATGGGCTCAGTGCTCCATGCTGGGCAAGCAGCTGCCTCTGTTTGTGTTTGGCACGCTGCTACCTTCTGACCAGGCCAGGTACATGGTAGCCTAGCAGTCCATTGCTTTGACATGTGAACATTTCTGATGTAAGGCTCAGAAATCAATAAAAAGACATTTCTACCAAAAGCAAAGATTACTCTCCTTTAATAGCACTATTTTTCAAAACATTAAGCATGCTTCCCTATTACTGTAACAGTGAAAGGCAATAAATATTAAAATTAATTTTATATATGTAAATTAAAAACACACAAGTTATACTGGTACAGCCAAAATGTGATACAAAGCTGCTAGCATTTCAACATAGAATTTTCAACGTATATAAGTATACTTGTAGGATCTGATGTGGCTGTCTTTACATAATGTGCATTTTTAAGACTAATATAAGTTTATGGGGTTTCATCCAACTCACATGTTTCCCTTTTGCTTTTCATCTTTATTTAATAAGGAGACAGAAGAGTACAGAGAAAACAAAACTTAAGCATAGTTTATAAAATGTAAATATTCCATTTCTTCATTTTAATGGGTAACTTGTATCAGTAATAATTACAGATGTCATGGATCTCAGCTACTTCTTATTTTTGAAACTTATACCAGCCTTATGTTTCAGGTATTTGTGTATCTAGTTCTAAAATGTGTATGTAGCATTATGAGCCTTAGATAGGGAGCAGAACACAGCTTACAATTCATGTAAGCTGCCAGCCTTGCATACCATATGTGAATGGACAGCCACAGATTTTATGGGTGTGCAGCAAGTAAATGTGACGGACAAAAAACGCTGTCCCTTCACTCACATAGTCATGCCAGTTTTGTACCAAGGCTGCTATTGACAGAATTCACTAAGTCTGTTTTTATAGCATCTTCTTAAGCAAAGGTCCATATTCTGCCATGCAGATCAATACCTTGAAGTGCACAGTCTATACTGACACTGGCATGATGCCTATAAAAGTAATAAATAATCCTAAAACATACATGGCAAAAGGTAATTAAAATGCAAGTAGCTATTTCATACAGCAATAGAAACACAAACTGCTTAGAAAAGAGGAGCTACAAAACCGCATTGACTCATAAGCCTATGAAGATCGCAAATTTAGTAAGCTGGTTAATCATCAGCCACCAATGTCTGGTGACCAACAACCCAGACAGAACCCAAAATATCTGCTTTATGCTGACATTTTTCTACTAAGCAAACAGCAGTGATCAATTGGCAGCTGACCCAATCTATACTACTGGCAAGACAGGTAGCTTTCTGGAAATACATACCCTGTAAATTGAAAGAGAAGTAACTGATCAGCCAAGAACTAAGAATCATGTGACATAAGCAACATTGGTCCAACAAAGGCAAACAAGTAGCACAGTGATCTTCAAGTAAATATTTACTTATGTCTTTTGGCTACTCTCCACCACCTACAATAGCTATCCATAAGGCTACAATTGTAATCCATAGCAATTACTCTATGAGCATTATAGAAAGTGGATTGTTACATTTTGGAATGCAACCCAGCATCATATACTGCTGTTAAAAGGAATTAGCTGTTCTTTCTAATTTACCCAGTAATATATTTCCTACTGCACACTATATAATATTTAACATGGTTTTGTGGCACAAAGGGATGGATTCCTTATTGTGACTCAGGTGACTTGAGTTCAGTTAGTGTCCCCAGCACTGAAGGAGCCAGGCAGGGAGGGAGAAGAATGAAGGAAGGTGACCCACTTGCCTCTTCAAGGATGGTGAGATGGTTTGCATGCACATGGGGAAACACACTGGGCAGTGTGCGCTCCCTGGTGGAGACCAAGGAGACCACTGCTCATGCTCCAGGGAAGGGGTAGGATTGCCTTGAAAGAACACCCCCCTGCATAAGTGATGGACATCCTCAACAGGCAACCCATTGCATGCCCTTCCCTGGTGCTTAGCCAAGTGTGCTTAGTTAAGGCTGGGTAGAAACTCACAAAATATGAACCACACTAATGGTTATCTAAATGATAGTTCCTCCTAGGCAACCCTTACCCTGGTGAGGGGAACGAATGAGCCAATCAGCCATGAGGGGGCTGGGGATCAACAGACATAAGAGGTAAAAAGATGCAAAAAATAAATAAATATATATATATATATATATATATATATATATATATATATATATATATATATATATATATATATATATATATATATATATATACATACACACACATACATACACATACATACACACACACACACACACACACACACACACACACACACACACACACACACACACACATACACACACACAAATGTATATATATAGAAATGTGATTAAATACAGTTTTAGACTTTAACAATAAATATACAAAAAGAAAAACTCCAGGCCACTCAGAATAAATATTTAGTGCTTTTGTCTTTTAACGTTTACAGACTTCTTCAAAAATACCACCATGAACACTAATATAGATTAAATAGACATTAAAAGTCACACCACTAACACAATGCACCAATCTAAATTCACTTAATCTTATTTTATTAAAAAAACACTTAATATTTAAACTATCATTTAGCCCATCAAGGGAACTGGCATTTAATCTTATTTGACAAACTAATTGTCTAAATTCTAAAAATTAATTTAACTCCCACTCCTAAGCTTTTCCTTTGCTGACTCTAAAATGTTAAAATGAACATTTAAAAACCTCCACAGTTCATGGAATGTTTACTTAAATCATTCACATTATTTTTAGTTTAATTTACATGTTCAGAAATTAATGTTCTAATAGTTTTTGCAATGCAAAATGATTCACTTGTACAACATTAACATAAATAAACTTTTTTTAAAGTTATCTGTATAACACCCTTCAGATAAACATCTTTCCATCCCATATAAATTATTATCCTGCTATTATTAATGAATCTATATTTGTTACTGGCATCACATAAAAGTACCATATTTTAATTTGTAGACAATTGTTCTCCCTTTTCCAGAATTTCTTAATGTTAAGTATTATTTATTTATTTTTATTTTACATTTGTTTACCGGGAAAGTCCAACTTGACATATGTCCATTTTCAGCAGAGGCCCAGAGAGAAAAGCTCCAGAAAGCAGAGTACAAATACATTAGGAACATTAAGAACAGCAGGAATATTACATTTGACAATAAGCTATTCTTTATGTAATTCATAAAACAGAAATAAAGTTTTGTAACAGATAGGACTGGTACTCAAAACCATGTCAACCAAGAATTATACAATACTCACTAGTCTTTTTATTACTTTGGTTTCAGCTTAAATATTATTCTGTTTTCTGCTGTTATTCTAAATCTGACTTGCCAATTCTTGGGCAAGTGCAGAGGTAATTTACAAAACATATTTCAACATGTACTGGTATAACATTTGGAGAAATATCCATGTTTCTAAGGCTGTACAATATATTAAACAAACTATGCCTAGAATATAAAGCACTTTATAATGAAACATTAAGAGCTATTTTGGGTTTAGGGATAAATAGACATTCAAATGCCACATTCTGCATTTCTAACATTAGAACTTCTAAGAGAAGTAGATTCCTCATTCAAATCATTCCCACCTTATGGAGGAGACTTTTATCGGATATAAGAGAATCTAAGTTCCTGAACTCATGTAAAACAGAATGATGTTCCTTATGCTGTCCACTATTACTCTTATAATTTACAGGAGTTTGTGTTCCAAGTGGACCATTGGGCCAGAACACATAGGAACAATACTAGGCAAAAACCACAGGAACCATACGTTTCCTAGTAATGTGCACCTTTAAGAAGACACATTTAAAATTATTGACACCCTTTAGAAGCACTTTATTTCTTTATTTATTTATTGACTGACATTTGATTACTGGGGAAGTATGACTGGGTAAAAGTCCATTTTCAGCTGAGGACTGGGGATAAAAGCTTCAAATGATTACAAAAATTTTTAAGAGCAATAATGTTGCAATCTTCAAAAATAAAACAAAAACATCTGCAGTTTAAATAATTATAACAAATTATACACAATATAAAAACATTGGTTAAGAATCAATACAATGTATATGACAACCATTTAATATTCAGAGAAATTTTAGTCAGTTTGTAGAGAAATTAAAGGTAAATTAGTCTACTACAAACAGGAACTGCAATATGAAGTGAGGGGAAAAACAAGCTTATGGTATATTTAGAGAGAAAGACATGGAAGAGAATTAGATAGCAGTAAGAAGAAAAGTGAAGAAGGGAGAGTAAGGAGGTTAAGGAATGAAAAGGTGCTTGTTCACATTTAGGGATATAGTTTATCCTGTTTTTGAGCAAGAACACAGACAGATTTTAGCTAGGAAGTCTTTCAGAATGGTTTTAAAAGGTGGGAGGGAGGGTATAGTCCTGATGGATACTGGTAAGGAGTTCCAGGCCTTAGCAACCTCGTACGAGTACAAACAATGCCCAGCAGACTTGCTAGGTTTGAAGACAGACGGGAATTTTTGATCACTGGATCACAAAGACCAACTAGGAACACAAATGTATAGAATGTTTTTTAGTGCTGGAGAGGCAGACGGATGCTGGATAATTTTATAGGTGGTTAGACGTTTTGGATGTGTTAGTTGATGTGGCAGTTCTAACTGGTTCTAGCTTTTCGTTGCTATACAGTGGTGGGTTCTGGAAGGGGTATGTGCTGGAAATTTAGCAACTTTGTTATAGCATTGTTCGTTTCAATTTTTGTGAACTCTGGAGGTTAGTAAGGATGGGAGCACCATAAAGAAAAGTGGAGAGGAGATACATAGTGGCAAGTGTATTTTTATGTGCTTCAGTGAGAAAGTTTTGAGCTCTGTAAAGCATCCCTAATCTCTGATGAGTTTTTCTTAAGCAAATTTGTATATGCAAGTCAAATGTAAGATTATCATCCACTATGAGCTCTAACAGTTTGCTTTGAAAAACAACTTTAATAGCAAGAGAGAGGACTTTACATTTTTTTTTTTCATGAGAGATGGATTTTGGGGAAACAAAGTAGCAGTTTGATCATTTTTGAGTTAATAATGAGTTGTTAGTTACAAAGCCATGTTTCAGTGGCTGTTAAATCTTTCCTGAGTAATTTTGTTGAGGTGTACCATGCTATCAGGTGTGCAAATTAGAGTGAAATCATCTGCATATTGTATTAAGGTGGCCTGTTGTGTGGAAGTATAGAGGGTGTTGGTGAAAATGTTAAAGAAGAGGGAACCAAGGATAAAGCCTTGCGGCACACTGGTGATGACTGGGAGGTAAGGAGAGAGCATGGAGTACCATTTTACTGACTGATACCTATTGGAGAGGTACTTTTTGAGCTACTGAAAGGTGGGCTGAGAGAGACCTAGTGAGTACATTTGAGGTAGATGTTTGGTGTAACAAATTGTGTCTAAGGCTTTAGACAAGTCTAGAAATAAGGAAGAGACTAGTTTGCCATTATCTCTAGCTCTACTGACAGTATCTATATAGGTCAGAGGGACACTGCTAGCACTATGGGAAGGACAGAAGCCATGTTCTGTAGGGGATAGGTGTTTTTCCTGCAGGAGATAGTCTAGCAATTATTTTTGAATACATTTTTCAAGTATTTTGGTGAGGGGAGATAAGATTGCTATAGGTCTAAAGTTATTAATGTCTGTTAAATTTCCTTCTTTGTGCAGAGGGATAATGTGTGACTTTTCCAGAGAGAGGGAACACGAGATTCTTGGATTGACCTGTTTATAAGGATTGAGACAGGATAGCCAATGCTATTGGCTGCTATTTTTAGATACTCGCTTGGAAGGTCATCAGCTGAAGGACATAGTTTAAGTTTTTTTAAGAGTAGCTTTATATAGGATGTGGGCACAGGTTTGAAGATGAAAGTACATGAAATGATATGTGGCTATTGGGCGGGGTTGGGATTATATGTTGAGGAATCCTTGATTAAAGATGCTATACTATCTATAAAAAAGAGTTGAACTGTATTGCAGTTTCAAGTGGTGAGTCATCAGGAGAAGGGTTTAGGGTTGAATTTTTGGCGGGGATGTAAGATTTCTTTAATGGATGTCCAAAAATGTTCAGGGCTGTGTTTCTGAAAGTTATTATAGTATAGCTTTTGTCTTTATTTGCTTTTGTGTACGAATGCAAATAATTGTGAAGTTTTATTTTTCTGCCATTCTTTCCATGTTTTTTCTCTATCCTGCATTGGCATTCTACTGTTTTTGGATAGCCAAATTGCATTATTTGTTTTCAGTCTCTTCCTTCTAAGAGGTGCAAGTTGATTTAGGATACTTAGACAAATTGTACTGAATTCAATTACAGTATCATCTAAGGGGAGGGTTTTTAGGAAGTTCCAGTTAATAGATGACTGTGTAGTAATGAACATTTCTGGGTTAAAATTGGAAGGTTACATGCTGTTTTATAAATATGCTGTTTAGCTGGATGTGTGAGATGCCTTGTCATATAGAATGGGAGATGATCACTGAGAGAGGCTAACATTGTACCTGTGATGGAATATTTGCTAGGGTCTGATACTAGGATCCAGCCTAATAGAGAATTTGATGTCTATTAATTAATTGTTTGAAACCATACATGTTCATGCTAGATGTAGGGGTGTTAGAGTTTATGTCCAACCAACTGACATTCATATCACCTAGTAATAATTTTTCCTGCGGAAATGTTATGCATATCCAATATAGGATATCTTCTAGCATAGCTGTATTGTCAACAGGATGGCTACAGAGGGCAGTAATACATATTTATTTATAATTGTTTATTTTCAGGAAAGCAATAAGAAGCTCTGCTGAACTGAATTTTGGTGTTGTTTTGATTTAAGGGGAAATGTGATAGGTATTGGGAAATATTAAAGAAATACCACCACCTTTCCTCTTTGTATGGTCATTTTGGATGATATTATAGCCAGGAGGTATAACTTTGTTTGTATTGGATTGAAGGCAAGTTTCAGTTACAGCGAGAACATCAGGCTTATGTTGGGCAATCTAGGTATGCAGTTAAACAGTTTTATTTCTTACACTTCTAACATTTATTGCAGCAAAAATTAAATCACCAGGATTGGGGATTGGCTGTTGTTGGGTTATAGAATTGTGTGGGAGAGAATTATCTTTGTGTTCATTGTGATAGGAGGGGCCAGGATTAAGGTGTATATCCCCTAGAAGGATTTTAGTATATTAGGGAATTATGCATACTTGTTTTATGGGCAGGATTCTTGCACTTAATTTTGTTATGTTTTCAGTTGAAGTTTAATTAATCACCCTATATTTGGAATAAATGTGAGGGGCAATATTAAATAGGTTTGGTCCAATGTGTGCAGAGTGTAAAGAGGAAGTATGGACAGGTGTTTGTGAAAGACTTGGAGAGATGATGAGAGATATTATTGAGAGTCATGGTAGGATGAGAGATGGCACAGCAGGAGGAGAAGAATAGAGGATATGCTTCCCACCCTCAGGTCAGTTTATAATTGAGAGCAATCACTTTATAGCCAGAAAAATCAATTAACAAAGAGATGCAAGAAAAACAGGTTGTCTGTCATTTCCTGAGACTAAATAACTGGCATATGCAGAAAAGGCTACTGGTCAAAAAAAGGTTACAGTGGCCAACTTATTAAGAGGTCCTTAGAATGCACGGACTATTTCACAGTACTTAATAGTACCCACCTCCCAAATCAAGCAGGGCATGATAACCCTGGTGTAAATGTGTGTCTACCCATTCAAGCACCTAGACTAGTAGTAGTCATAAAGGCAGACTAAGTAGTACATTGTTTGATTTGTAGACATAACTTACTCCATAGGCGGTTTATTTTTTGGTGTAGATTTAGGTCCCTACTGTGGGTGTTTGGAGAGCTACTGGTTTTGAAAAGAAATAAGAGGTCATATAGTATAGGTCTATATTGAAAGACAGAAAAGAACAAAGTGCGAATGCTCAGATGAGCGAAAATGCCGCAAATAGAAAGCATTATTGTGGGGGGCTGCATCCCCCCACACCCCCCGCTAAATATATATTCCAACTCCTAGATCGCACTACAGTGAAGAAAGGGCAAATATTCTGATCTTCACTGTACTGCGTTAAAAAAAAAACTTAGATTTGTGGGATTTTCGCTCATCTGAGCATTCACACTTCGGCACTTTCATTCTTTCGATATGTAACCATATAGTAGTCAGTCTTTCACATTTCAAAAAGAAAGCCAAATGTCATCAAGGAGCAGTCAATAAACTACTGAATGTAAGGAGAGTTGTGCTAATCTATCAGGATAGTTGAAGGATTCAAGACCTTTAATTTTCCTGGTTAACAATTTCTGGGGTCTTTCCAGCTAGGTGACATGGTTGGATTTGTACATATCAAAGGGGGCATTGTATTTGATGATGGGCCTGATAATGGAAGAGTGCAGTGGTAAGATGACTTCTTTGGATCTTGGAGACATTCCATTGGAAATAAACTGGGCCAGATAGAAGGATTTCCTGATTATGGTGGAAACATGATGAAATGAGAGAGAAAAAGTGAGATAGTCTTCCACGTAAGTGATTAGGGCTCTGAAGACAGTATCTGTCAAAAGAGGATTGTCGTTTATATGAGATGAGAGCAGCTATTTTGCTGAACACTACTGTGCTATACCTTGTTTGCTGTTAGCCCGAGATTATTTTCAGTACTCCAGATATATATGTATACCAGTCCTTGCTGGAGCTGTTACTCTAGATATATATGTAGACCAGTCCTTGCTAGAGCTGTTACTCCAGATATATATGTATTCCAGTCCTTGCTGGAGCTGTTACTCCAGATATATATTTTTTCCAGTCCTTGCTGGAGCTATTTAGTATCAGTGATGAGAGTATTACAGTGCCTAGCTTGCAGTCATCAGCAAACTTAAGTCAACCACACTTCCATTATATTGGCGTGGGAGTCTAAAAAATGAATGCCAAACATGAAAGGGCCCAAAACTGATCCCTGTGATACCCCACTAGTTATAATGTACATTCCAAGAGAGTACCAGCAATATTCACAACCAGGCACCTATTGGACAACCACTTTGCAATGCAGTGGACAACACTGTGGTTTATATAAAGCTTGTCTAACTTGTCGCTAACACTAGCATGGAGGACAGTATCAAAAGCCAGTTCACTTGGAATAGCTTCTGTAGCTTACCCTGAACTAGCTTGAACTGTTTTTTTAACTGTTTGCTGCATTATTTTAAAATCTGTACTTAAAGTTACTTTTTAGTCGAATTTGATCGAAAGTTTGTTTGTTTGTTGTTTAATTTAACTGTTGAGGCTGCCCAGTAAAGTGTGCTAGCCTGTGTAACTGATTTATCACTGTTTCTGCATTTTCTGTGTGTTTCTATCAAAAAAAACAAAAAAACAAAAAAATTATCCTTGTTTTCCTGCCTCTCCTCGACTAGTTTAGACCAGTTTACAGGCATTGCTGTATTCTGGGCTGTGGTGTAGTTCCTGTGTTGTCCATTACCTTACTTGGATAGAAGGAAGTTTCTTTGCTCACCAGTGGGAGTGGGGAGCCTTGAGCAGCCTACCTGTCCCTGTAGGAAGTGACCTCAGCACAAGAAACTGTAGTAATTGGTTGTTTTGGACCATTTCTAGCTCTTTTGTAGTTCCCTGTTTAAAATCCACGTTTGCATGGCTTTGTGTGGTTGTGCGCATAGCGCAGCGCCGGTTAAAGTTCTTCTAGCTCCGCCAAGTCTGCTCTTCAAATTTTCCCTTAAGAAAGCTCTACTCTTAGTATAATCAGACTACTCACTATAATATAAGCCTTGCACTTGTTCTCAGTACTTCTCTACTAAGTAAGCACTCTTGTACTAAGTAAAGCACTACATCTACTTACCACCCCTGTGAATATCCACTTCCCTTAAAGGTACAGCACTCCCTTATACTGTTCTAGCATGTCGAGTGGTAGATTACTGGCGTCCTCTCCAGTTCAGCTGGTCAATCTGGGTATCTTGAGACAATGCTACAATTGTCTCATGTACACAGACAACCCTCTCCTCCTCCCAACAAACACAAATACATGTGAGAGATGCAACTATATAGCTAAACTGGAGGCTGATCTCTCTCAACTCAGGGCTGGCATGACCAGACAGGAGGAGATGGTAACCACACACACAACAATCCCAGTCCCACATAGACCTACCACAACTGCAAACCAAACACATAAAAACAGAAAGACATACTCGGAGGCTCTAATAAAAAACTTAGCAAAACAACAGAGGCTCCCAAAGCAGACATCCAAAAATCCACCACCTCAAAACAAAACACATGCAACACATACTTCAATAAATCAGTGTGTCAACCAATCACAGCCTTTAAGGCCAAACACCATGCCTGATACACTAGTAATAGGTGACTCTATAGTCAGACACACTGATGTCCCGCTGACCAGGCTGAACAAGGAGAGGGTGACTGTGAGCTGTCTATTGGGAACTAGGATCCGCCACATAACACACACACTCAAGTCACTCCAAAGCAAGTACAAATATAACTCTGTCATTGTCCATGCTGGCGTGAATGACCTGAGACGTACCTCCTTGGACTACATGAAAAGAGACATAGAGGAGCTCTCTGATTATGTAGCCTAGGCTGGTATGACCCTGACCCTGAGCAGCATCTTGCCCTCACCAAGAATGATACCACAATACAAAGACAAGATGATCAGCTTTAATAATTGGCTCAAGTACTGGTGTCATTCTAAGGGGATCCAATGTCTGTCTGCCTGGGATGACATATTGGACAAGCCACGCTGCTTCGCAAGGGATGGCTTACACCTGTCACCACTGGGCTTCCGGATATTGGCTAAGGTTCTTGCCACCCCCATAGTGCCGTTTTTAGGCAAGGGTCAAAAGACAAACCCACCTCCTTAGAAAACAAAAATGGAAAAAAACTAAGGGTAATGCTGCTCAACGCCAGAAGTCTAAATCTCAAGATGCAGGCACTCGATACACTCCTCAGCATGGAGAACATCGACATCTGTGCAGTAACTGAAACCTGGTTCAAGGCTCCAGAGAGCACCCCAGCGCTGCCAGGCTATACCTCGTATCATGCTTTTCGGCCCCAAAACCCGGGCCAAACCACAAAGGGAGGGGGAGTGTCCATATTCATCAAGGACACCCACACCTCCAGGTTAGTAGCAACACATGAAGCATCAGAGACCATACAGGTGCAACTAACCTAAGTAAAACTGCTATACAACTGGTAGCATGTTACAGACCACCCTCCCAATCTCAGGAACCCCACTCAGCCTTCCTGAAGACATTGGAGGAAATGAATATATCACAAAATACCAGCATACTGGGAGACTTCAACTACCCAAACATAGATTGGGTACATTATTCTAGCCCTAATACCCTAGCCCAAAGGTTCCTGGAATTCATAAATTCAAATGCACTGGAACAACTAGTCACCTCTCCCACTAGGGGAGATAATATACTAGACCTGATCATCACAAACATGGGGACAAAATGCTCCACACCGGAGGTATACCCCTCACTAGTGAGATCTGACCACAAACTAATCACCCTGGATATACATATCCCACCTCCACCCCCAGCACAAAAGACCACAGTGAAAAACTTCTCAAAAGCAGACTTCCCTCTTCATAAGACTGAGATGGTATCCTTTAAGCCCACTGTGCCAGTGGATACCACATCCCACAATGCCGAATCCTTTACAAATGCTTTCTATGGACATCATCAAGAATGCATGGATCATGCAATCCCAAATAAATCCAAGTCCCTCTCCACCAAAGGCAAGCGTCCTGTCTGGTGGACCTCAGCCATTAACAAATTGTATAACAAAAGAAGGAAGCTACTGCACGTCAGAGCAAAATCCCATGAAGGGAAGACATCTCTGTTCAACATTAGCAGAAAACTACGTTCTCTCATAAAAACATCCAAGGCCAACTTTGAGAGAAAAATCGCTAAGGACACTAAAGATAACCACAAAGCCTTCTTCAGCTATGTTAGAAACCTGGGCGGAAACCCTCAGATATGCTCAGAGTTAGTTCACAACAACAAAAAATACACTGAACCCACAGATATTGCCAACATTCTGGCTGACAGGTTCAGTGCAAATTTCTCCCCTCCCTCACCCCCAAAAGAAGAAATACTTATCCCAGCTGAATGTAATCTCCCTGTCATCTCAGATGTCCAAGTGAGAACCGCCCTAAACAAAGCTAAAAACACAGCATCAATGGGACCTGACGGTATCCCGGGTTGCGTGTTACGTGAACTCCAAGAAGAACTGAACCCACACATAAAAATGCTATTTAACCTTAGCCTTACTTCAGGATATGTACCTGAACACTGGCGTACAGCAACAGTGGTCCCACTCCACAAAGTGGGTACCTCTACAGAACCAACAGAAAATAGAACTGATACCAAACCAAGTAGTGAAGAAACAAAGTCCAAACCACCACACTGGTAATAAAATCGATTCTTTTTACTTCCAACCACAACAGATGAGCACTTTCGTCTAATAGATAGACTTCATCAGATGAAAGCACTGATATCATGATACACTTATATATAAAATCACAAACAATTAAGAATCCATTAATTATAATTTAAAGACATACAGGTTCAAAAACCAAATGTCCAATTTTAAAAAGATTTCCCAGCTTCCAAGACTTTAATAAACACATATATGTTACATAAGTGGTGTCCCACAGGGATCTGTCCTGGGACCCCTCTTGTTCGGCATTTATTTCTCAGATGTTAAAGCAAACATGGGAGGGTTGTACCTGACAAAGTTCGCAGATGACTGCAAACTAGGCGCCATAGTCGATACACCAGCGGACACATACATCCTACAAAAAGGCCTCACAGAAACGGACAACTGGTGCCGGAGTCACAGCCTTAAACTAAATGCCAAAAAATGTATAGTCATCCCTTTTGGGAAAAACAAAGTACCCACAAATTATCACATAGACAGCAACTCACTGAGTACAGAAAAAGTAATCAGAGACCTAGGGACCCAAGTCGACAGCGACCTCTCATTTGACACCCACGTTGCCAAAGTGGTTAGAAAAACATTCTACCTTGCACACCTCATCATGAAGGGATTCACATCCAGATCCAAGGATGTCATTGTACCCCTATACTCCTCCCTCATCAGACCCATGATTGAGTACAATGCCCCATTTGGTATGTACCTCACCCGGCACTTGCAACAGCTGGAGATACCACAGAAGTACCTCACCAAGAGGATCAAGGGTCTCCAACATATGTCTTATTCTGCCAGACTAAAGAAACTTCAACTCTATTCAGTAGCATACCGCCTGCTCAGAGGTGATCTCTGCCTGACGTACAAGGCCATGACCAATCAGGATCTGATGGACATGCTCCACCTCAAAAAATCCAAATCCATCAGGACCACGAGAGTTAAAGACTTAAACCTCGGCACAAGTATGAATAGGACATACTGGAGGGATAGATTCATAACCCAGAGGCTTCCCATGCTTTGGAACAAGATCCCAGTTCGTATTAGGCAGAGCCCCTCACTGACTCTCTTCAAGAGAAATCTTGATGAGTGGATGGGAGATCGTAAGTTTACCCCAGGGGTCACATCTGTGTCACTGCTAGACAGGGGCACAGTAAACTAATTCTATTATATAAGGGGACCTTCATTGTGTCACTACTAGACAGAGGCACAGTATTCTAAATTTATTCTGTACATTTTTGTACCATTTCATGGGGTGGTAAAAGCCACATCACTAAGGCTAGGCTTACAAATGCCCCAGGGCAGATAGCCTAGTACTATACTATGAAACTATGAAACTATAAGATAAACAGAATGCACAGAATAACCACTGTCCACAACCTCTCTAACCTCCTCAAAGAAAACTACTAGGTTCAGAAGACAGGACCTAATTTCAGAAGACCAAAATGAGTGGGGTCTAGAACAGTTAAGTAGTCTATCTCTTCAGAATGGAATCTTAGTTAAACTAGTACAGCAAACATAAATATGAAACTTTAAAACTATAAACATCATCCAAAAGGTCACTTTATTTGCTACATTAAGAGTTTCAAGAGCACACTACTCCATAAAAAACTCAAATCCTACAACATATTAGAATGTTTTTAGGCAGTTAAAGCCATCTTTTTTCACATGGCCTATAAGCACAGTTAAAAGTGTATCAGCTAACAATAGGCCTTCAGCAAAAATAGTTGAAAACATAGTTGTTCTTTCTTCTTCTGCACCAGTTAGAAAGAGGATAATTTCTTCTGTTGATCTTTTGAATACTGCGCCCAACCAATATTCTAAAACCTCAGGATGCAATTAACACCATTCACCTTCCACTAATCCATCCAATGAGACTATTCCTATTACCAATACTGCAGCACACAATTTTGAATGTGTGGTAATATCTTTTTCTTCATCTTTTACAACTATCCAAACAAAAAACTCCACAAAGGATTTATCCATAAAGTTGCAAACTATGAAGTATAAATTTACACGTTTTCACAAGTTTTTTGTCACTTCAGCAGATCATGAATATCTTAGTCTATAAGGTTTGAAGAGTGGAGTCTGACTTAAATATTTAAAATAGCAAATTATTAAACTTGAGTCCAGGTCGTGATGATACAGCGCATGCTGTCTGAGTATCCTAGAACAGTGGGATGGCCATTAAAGGCTAGAGTATTAACACAAAATGTGCTTGCTGAACTGTTTCATAAAGAAATCTTGCAGATTGTTATTGTTTCAATTAGATTTACTTCAACAAAATAGTCCCCCTAAATATGGTGTTAACAGAACAGCTATTTTCAGGTTTATGTCTTTGATTCAGATAATTCAGAAAATAATGTAGTTTTCAAGATCATAGGATCATAGGATCATAGGAGGTTACTAGGCTATTTGCCCTGAGGCCCTTATAAGCCTAGCCAAGAGTTTACCCCATGTTTAGACAAGTCATCACCCAGAGACCCTGTCCAGCAGGGACACAGATAGAATCCCAGGAGTGTATTTTCTGTTTTCCATCCAGTTATCCAGGCTGCACTTAAAATGAATAACGAGGTACTCTGCTTGATGTGGATAGGGAGTCTATGCCACAGATGGGGAAGTCTCTGGGACACAAATCTGTCCCACCAACAAATCCTGTTGATATCACAGACCAAGATGAGGTCGCACATATGGGTTGCTCAAGTGGAGCTTGACTTGCGGATATGCAGCAGTCCCATCAAGGCAGGGTCTGAAATTGCTTTGTATGCCAGAAAGAGGTCACCTCTGAGAAGTATGTATGAAACTGAGTAGAGGGGCAGAGCTTTTAGCCTATCTCTGTAGGGTGGATGTTTGAAGCCCTGGATTCTCCTGGTGAGGAACCTCTGTGGTCTCTCCAGCTGCTGCATGTGCTTTGTGAGGTACATGCCGAAGGGGGTGTTGTACTCATTAATTGGTCTTATAAGGGAAGAATACAGGGATCTTATGACCTCTTTGTCCCTGGATGAAATACCCTTACTTATGAGGTGGGCCATGTAGAAAGCTTTCCATACAATGGAAGCAACATGGTGGCCAAAAAGTCAGGTTGCTATCAGCCTGGGTGCCCAAATCCCTCACTACTGATTGAGTACTTAGGACGCTGTTATTAATGTGATATGTGGGGATGTCACTCTCCCCAAAGGGGATGATGATGCATTTTTTTGGCTTTCAACTTGAGGCCATGTTTCTGGCAACAGTCATTTGTCTGGGTGAGACCCTCTTGGAGGATTTCCATATCACTTGGAGAATTGATGACTGCACCCAGCTTGCAGTCATCTGCAAACTTGGTGAGCCATAGCTCACTAGTTTTGGCCTGCACCTCAGAGAAGTATATCTCGAATAACAGAGGCCCCAAGACCGATCCCTGGAGTACGCCTCTCATTATGGGTCGACTGCGTGAGGTGGCTTCCCCTATTTTGATTACGTGGGTTCCATCAGTGAGCTAGTTTGCTACCCATCTGGTAACATATGTCTTCATGCCTAGTTGAGAGAGTTTATCTACTATGCCCGAGTAGGTAATAGTGTTGAAGGCTTTGGCCTGGTCAAGGTAGGCAGTGTGCACTGTCTGCCCCTCATTCATGGCTTTGGTGACTGTCTCAAAGAAGTCAACCAGATTTAACAGACATCACCTCCCCTTGACAAAGCCAAACTGTGTGGGGTCGAGTGTTTGGAGGTTGCCAATGTCCCTGTTAATGAGGTCCATGATAATCCATTCCATGGCCTTGCAGATCAGGCTAGTTAGGCTGATGGGTCTATAATTTCCTGGATCAGTAGATGCTCCACCATTGTGTAAAGGGATGACAGTGGCTGTCCTCCACTCGGCTGTGACAAAGCCGGTACTCAAGCTTTGGTTGAATAGGGTGCCTAATGATGCTGCAAGTTCATGCCTTAGTTCATGTAGGATGCAGCCTGGGATGTTATTGGGTCCCATGAAGGCTGTATTTTTGTCTTTGAGAGGGCAGTGATGACTTGTTCCCTAGAGATAAGGGGGTGAGGGGCAGGTACTGGGGATATACTGATTTACTGATGGGGGAACAGAGGGGAGAAGTTTTCGCTGAATCTGTCAGCCAGTAGATTGGCTATATCTACAGCATTTATGTATGTGGTGCCCTTGACTACCAGTTCTGAACAGATCTGGGTGCTTCCTTTGAGATTGCGGACATATGTGAAGAAGGCCTTATGATTGTCTCTAATAGATGTGGCCAATTTGGACTCAAAGTTGGCTTTAGAGGATTTCACTAGTGCTCTTATTTGCTTGATCAGGATAAGGAGAGATTGCTTCCAATTGGGCACCTGCTTCTTCTTGGTCCTGGACAGCAATTTTTTTCCTTTCATTATATAATTTATTTATTGCAGCTGTCTACCAGGCAGGTTTACTCTTCCTTGCAGAGGATGATTTTTGTCCTGTCAGGTATTCCTGATTCCATGCATCTATAGAAATGCTTGTATAGTACTTTGGTGAAGATTTGGACATTGGTGCCAGTTCCTGCAGTGGGGGAGGGGGTTGTGAAGCACTTTATACCATCCCTCAGGAGGTTGTAATCAGCTTTGGAGAAGTTTTTTTGTTTGACCCTAGCTAGAGGGGGGTCAGGGGAGATGGTGACTTTGAAAGTGACCACTTCATGGTCGGATCTTACCAGGAAGTATGATACCGTAGGGGTGCTGTAGTGGTTACTCATGTTGGTTAATACCAAGTCCAAGATATTATCACCTCTTGTAGGGTATCAACTAGCTGTTTCGAGGCATTTGCATTGATAAAATTGAGGAATCTCTGAGCATTTATGTTCTAGCATTTATTAGAAATTATTAAAGTCAAGAAAATTGGTTGTAATGAAACCACCATCTCCATTTTCCAAGACTTTTCTACAGAATTGGTGGAGAAAAGGAAAGCATTCACTTCTGACTATGAAATCTTGCTCTTTAAAGGGATTAAATTCAGGTTAATCCTTCCAGCTACATTGCAATTTAATTACAAAGGCTTAAAGTTTTCCTTTCAATGACCGAAAGAAGTACAAGAAGAGCTAACAGCCACGAAAACACTGAATAGTTTTAAGCTCTCCCTCTCGCTTTCTCTGTCTCTCTGTCTCTCATGTACCTCATGTTTAAAATGCATTGTTTTTTTTCTTCCTCAGAGATGTGACCAGCTGAAGAGATATGTGAAAAGTTCAATTTCTATCTGATTTACAAGGTTATTTTCCAGTTTCTGAATCAACTTTGTGTAATCCTTTCTGATTCTAATAAAACCAATGAAGTAGATGTACTTTTACACAAAGACATTTTTCAGGTTACTGATACAGTGATACTAACGTCTGAATTTTAAAAGTATGAGTGCTTATAGGGCTACTTTATCCAGCATTTGATAATTACTCTGCTTTCTCATCAGATTTAGATGCAGGCGGGGCTTTTGATGTTACAAGCACTTCTGATTATTGTGGCTTGTGATTTTAATGCTGCATTTTGCAAATTATTTTAATTTTTTATCTCAACATGAGTTGATAGATGTTTGCAGATACCTTTATACAACCGATCCTAGCTTTAAGTATTTGAATCTTGAGCCAAAGTAATTATCTAAAATACACTATTTTTTCTGTTCACCATGCATGCTGTATAAAAATGTCCTTTCAGATAATTTAGTGGCTATGTTGTCTGTCCATCCCTTGCTTTTCTGGTGTTATAAAAGCATTAACAATCATTCTTTTGAAAAATATTATGATTTCATAAAACTTAAAATTATAGAAGTCTTTATTGTTAATTTGGCAACAAACAGTTTCATTAATATCAAGGTGAACCACCATAAACATTTACCTAGCAAACTTACTTAAGTCACTGACTTCACCGTTATATAAAAAACAATCATATCAGATTGCCAGTCTATTAGAAAAGTCCTCAGTTACAGACACTCTTTTAATGGTTAATTTTAGAAAATATATGTCCCTTTATTAGTACCTTTGCAACCAAAGTAACTAATTTAGTTTATTCTATGCAGAAATACTCCCCCTTATTGTTACAGCAAACTTTATATCTGCATGTAGAGAAGAACAGGACATTTTCTAATCGCATCTTTCTAAGAAATGGAAAATAAATTTTAATAATGGTAAAGTAGGTGAACAGCTAGTTATGAGCAACATTTTGAATTGTTACAGACTGTAAACAATTTTCATATAACACATTTCTGGATATAACTTTGTATTGAGGTATTCAGATTTTTTAATGTCTGAATTTGCTGTCTCTGAAATCATTTTAGCTGCACTGAGATACAAAGCCCCCAGTTCAGATACTTTGAGAAATTAATTTTATTTAAAATTACATTTTTACTTACACCTTATACCAGGTTATATTGACTACTCACACACATGATATATATATATATATATATATATATATATATATATATATATATATATATATATATATATATATAATGTATACACATATATATATATATATATATATATATATATATATGTGCATGTGTGTGTGTGTGTGTGTGTGTGTGTGTGTGTGTATATATGGATCTACCTGACTACATCGAAAGGTCAGAAGAGCGAAAACGACTTCACCGACACCAGAAGATCGACAAGGCAGAAGACCGACGGAGGAAGACACCGACGCTGAGAACACTAAGATGGGGAAAGGATGTGTAAGTATGCGGTAGTGACGGACGTTAGGGTGCAAGTAAGGTAATTGTGCGATGTTGACGGTGTGTAGGGATAGGGGTGGGATAAGTGAGTTAGGGCGCGGGTTAGGTAAGGGTGCGAGTAAGGTAAGTGTGCGATGTTGGCGGTCTGTAGGGATAGGGGTGGGATAAGTGAGTTAGGGTTAGGGCGCGGGTTAGGTAAGGGTGCAGTAGTGATAGTTTTTGGGTTAAGGGCGGGTTAAGTGAGTTAGGGTTAGGGCGCGGGTTAGGTGAGTGTGCGATAGTGACGGACCTTAGGGTTAGGGTTTCGGTTAGGGTTGTAGATAGTTGTGTATGTATGGGTTAGTGTTGGTTTGTAAGGATTTTGGTGTGCTTGTGTTGTGTGTGTGGGTTTTGGACAGGGGATTTGTTTTGTTTGTTGTTATGATGTGTCGAGTGTATGAGGTGTCGTGTTTGTGAACTGTCGATTATGTGGTGTCGGTGAAGTCGTTTTCGCTCTTCTGCACTGTCGATGTAGTCAAGTAGATCCGTATATATATATATATATATATATATATATATATATATATATATATATATATATGCATATATATATTTATACATATATATATATATATATATATATATATATAATATATATATATATATATATATATATATATATATATATATATATACATACACACACACACACACACACACACACACACACACACACACACACACACACACACACACTGGATATAAAAAGTGTACACACCCATGTTAAAATGCCAGGTTTTTGTGATATAAAAAAATGAGACCAGAATAAATCATTTCAAAACTTTTCCTACTGTTAATGTGACCTATAACCTGTACAATTCAATTGAAAAACAAACAAATCTTTTAGGGGAAAAATATAAAAAATAAAAACATACAATAAGCTGATTCCATAAGTGTGCACACCCTTAAACTAATACTTTGTTGAAGCACCTTTTGATTTAATTACAGTATTCAGTCTTCTTGGGTAGGAGTCTATCAGGTACATCTTGACTTGGTAATATTTGCCCAGTCTTCCCTGCAAAAGTGCTCCACATCTGTCAGATTGCGAGGGCATCCCTTGTGCACAGCCCTCTTCAGGTCACCCCACAGATTTTCTATTGGATTTAGGTCTGAACTGTGGTTGGACCATTCCAAAACTTTAATTTTCTTCTGGTGAAGCCATTCTTTTGTTGATTTGGATGTATGCTTGGGGTCATTGTCGTGTTGAAAGGTGAAATTCCTCTTTATATTCAGCTTTGTAGCAGACGCCTGAAGGTTTTGGGCCAAAAGTGACTTGTATTTGTAACTGTTCATAATTTTTATTTTATTTATTTTTATTTTATTTTACATTTGTTGACCGGGCTAGTCTGGCTGGATACATGTCCATTTTCAGCAGAGGCCCGAGGAGAAAAGCTCCACTAAAATACTAAGTACATTACATAAAAAAAAATCATTACTCTTAAGAAATAGCATCAATTGGAAGTCATAAGAACACACAGAGCGAAAGATAATTTCAAAGAGAAACAAATTTACAATATGCAGTTCATTACATGTCAACAATTTTACTTAACATATACTTAGTTAGATTAGATGAGTAAAAGGAGGAGAAATGAGACAGGTAGTGCATAAGAAGAGTGAAGGGGAAAATAGAGTATGAGAAAAAGGTTAGTCAGGTGTTCTGCAGGAACAAAGCCAATGATTTAGATAGTAAAGTTTAATTTTCTGTTTGAATTGTGGCAGGGATTGAGTCAAAGTTATGTCACTAGGTAAGAGATTCCAAGTTTTACCTATAGTGTTAGTGAATAGGGAAACACCTGCTGCATTGTTTACCTTTATTGATTTTGTCAAGAGTTTACTAGAGGAGCGAAGTGAGTTCAGATTGTTGTAAGGGATTAGAAGTTGAGAGGGTATTGGGGTGTTGTCAGGTAGGTGTAATATGTTGTGGGCTATAGTGAGTTGAGGAATTATTAGGTAGTTTTGAAATTCGAGCCAGCCGAGTTGTTTTAGGTTTATACAATGGTGGGTCCTAAATGGGTTACTAGTGGCGAAGCGAGCTATGTTGTTATAGCAAGTTACAAGTTTGTTTAGATTGATTTTCTTAAGGTTTGTGTAAATGGGGGAAGCGTAAAGGAGAGTAGATAGGAGATGAGATTGTGCAATTTTGATTCTGGTTGCTGGGGTTAGAAAAGGTTTGATGCGATAAAGGGATCCAATTTTTCTGTTTACAATCTTGATGGTGTTGTTAATGTGCTGATCGAAGGAAAGATTGTTGTCAATGGTTATTCCTAAGAGTTTAGTAGTTGGATCAGGTGAGATGATAGTGCCATTATTTGAAGAAATGGTAAAGTTTAAAGGGGGAGACCGAGTGGTGGGGGAGAAGAGGAGGAGTTTGGTTTTTTTGGCATTTAGTAGGAGAAACCGTCTAGAAAACCAAGTTTCTACTGTGTTAAAGGTATTTTGGGTCACTGAGCTCAGTTCGGTAGAGGAGGGTGCTGAGCAGATAAGGGTAGAATCATCTGCGTATTGTATGCAGGTAGCTTGTGGGATAGCAGTCTGAAGATCGTTAATAAAGAGGGAGAACAGAAGTGGACCCAGAATGGAGCCCTGGGGAACTCCGATGGAAATAGGCAGGAGTGATGAGATATGGTTTTCCCATATTACTGCTTGTTGTCTGTTGTTAAGATAAGATTTAAACCAGTCAGTGGCTAGTTTATCACAAGATAGAGATTCAAGAATGTTAATTAAGAGAGAGTGGTTGACCATGTCGAAAGCTTTAGAGAGATCAATGAAAAGAGCGGAAGAGAGAGTATTGTTGTTTCGATTTTTGTTGATAGTATCTACAAAGGATAGAAGGGCAGTGGTGGTACTGTGGTGGGGTCTGAAACCATGCTGGCAGTTTGCTATTATGTTGTGACGAGAGAGATAGTGTACAAGTTGCTGATGAATACATTTTTCCATAATTTTTGCTAGGGGTGAGAGAAGGGCAATTGGTCTAAAGTTTGAAAGGTCAAGGGAGTTACCACCTTTGTGCAGTGGGATAATATAGGAGACTTTCCAGATATCAGGGATGGTTCCTTCTTGGATAGTTCTATTGATAAGTAAGGATATAGGATATGCAATTTCTTTGGCAGCTTTCTGAAGGAAAAGAGAAGGGAGTTTGTCAGCAGAAGGGGTGCAGGGTTTTAGTTTATGAATGAGTTTGTAGATGAAAGAGGTAGATATAGGTTTTAGAGAGAAGTTGAAAAGGGAGCTAGTTTTGTTAGTTGGTATATGAGAGTTATTAGGGTTCATTTGTTTGGCTAGGGATTGAATAGTTTCAGAGAAAAAAGAGTTGAAGGCATTAGCAGTCTGGAGAGGGGTGTCTGGGTCAGAATTTAGAGGGGAAGGAGTTTTAGCAGTTCCTGGGGAAAGAAGTCTATTTACTGATGACCAGAACTGTTTAGAGTTGCTAATATGAGTTTCCTGAAGTTTACAGTAGAAGTTTTTCTTGTCAGAGAGTATTGATTTTTTTGCTAGATTTCTAAGCTGGCAGAAATTAATTAAATCAGGGTTTAGTCTATCGCATCTCCATTTTGTCCATGCTGAGTTTCTAGCATGCATAAGTTTTTTAGTATTGGTGGTCAGCCATGGGGCAGATTTGGTCTTTATTCTAATGGAGCGTTCTGGAGCATGTTTATCAAGTATTGATAAGAATGTAGTATTAAAGAATAGTACTGCTTCCTCCAGGGGAAGTGATTTTAAGCAATTCCAATTACATGCTCTCAGTTCAGTTTTAAAAAGGTCTATGTTAAAGTGCTTGACAGATCGAATTAGTCTTGTATTTGGGAGGTTAACATATTCTGATTTTTGTCTAGTGATGAAGGTTAGGCAGTGGTCGCTGATGTCGTCAGGCATAGTCCCTACTTTATATTGTTTGTTAGCTTTATTTGTGAGTATCCAGTCCAGTATACTCTCTCTCTTACTGGGCTTATTGACTCTTGTAGTTGAGGTAATAGTTTGTGAGAAACCATGTAGGTTAATATGAGAGGAGGGATTGTCAGCATTAATAGTGTTCCAGTCTATGTTAACATCGCCGAGAATTATGGTTTCTTGGGGGTAGGTGGTAGAAACCCAACTTAGAAAGTCTTCTAATATTGGAATGTTGTTACCTGGGGGAAGATACAAAGAAATAATGTAAATGGATTTTTTGTTATTAAGTTGGAGTTTAATAATGATGGCTTCTGTTTTGCTATTTTGGTTTGGGTATGCTGGTTGAGTGGAGATGTTCAGTTGATTTTTGAACAGTATTGCTACTCCACCACCCTTGCGTTTTAAGCGGTCCTGTCTTACTATGTTATAACCTTGAGGTATAATCTCTGAGTCTTTTGTGCCTGGGTTTAGCCAGGTTTCAGAGAGGCAGAGAATGTCAAATGAGTGGATATCTAAGAGGGCGTGGATTAAGGGTATTTTATTGTTTATGCTTTGGATGTTTAGGTGTCCTATAAGGAAGTTATTATTGAGGTTAGTTGAGCAGTTTTGGGGGGGTAGTGAGATAGGGCCAGGGTTGGGGTGGATGTCTCCATCTTGTAGGGTAGGATTAGCTAGTAAGGTTAAGTAGTTCCTCTTTTGAATTATTAGGGTTTTTGTTTTTTTGCTAGATAGTAGGGGGTAGGTGAGGTGATGTTGCCTGTGGAATTTAGATAGAAGATAGCTAGGGGTTGAATTAACATTAGGGTAAGAAGTGAAAGTGAGTGTAGAAGAAGTGTGTTTTTGTGAGGAGATAAGATAGTTGTTAAGTGAAATTTCAAAAGATGTGAGATGGTATGTTGAGAGAAGGGTGGTCAACATTAAGACTGGGAGTGAAGGCATAGTTAGTATGTAGGGAGACATAATTTAGTAATAAGAGAAGTGAGGAAGCAGAGAGGAAAGTACAAAGGGGAGAGAAATAAGTGTGGCATGCAATAGAGGGGGTAGTAGATCTATTTAAAGCCGTTGGTAAATAAGAATGGATTCTAATAGGTAGATAGAGAATGAATGGTGGAGAGGAAAGGGGATGTGTAAAGCGAGAAGTATAAGTAGTGGAGAAAGGTAAATAGAAGTGGTATGGTCATGGGGCAGAGGAAGAGAAAGGGGGAGTGGAAGGGGTGTGTTAAGGCTATGCAACAATTTGGCGGGAAGGAGAGTAATAGGGTAGGAGGGAGTAGGGGTGTGGCTAAAGAACTATAAGTTTAGGACCCCTGGAGGTGGGTGGGAATTGGGGGTAGGGTGGGGAGCAGAGTGAGCCCGCAGGGCGAACGGAGCGGGAAGAGCCAAAGAAGAGTTTGAGTGGAAAACAATCAGTAAGATGCTGATAGTAAAGGTAAGTAATCCTAGGACATAGAGGAATTCTTGGAGAGTAAGGACTAAGTGGGGCAAGGCTGAGAATATCAGAGAAAGGAAAAGGGTGGAAACTACACAAAAAGGCTAGCAGATAGTGGGAAATATAGGAATTAGAAAGTAGAATAAAAAGTAGGCAAGGATAAGCAAGTTTAGTAGAAGGGAGCCACCTAGTGGACTCAGCAGGTAATTGCTACCAGGACTACTAACAGGGCTAGAGGAAGTGGAGAGAATCAGGTAAAATAGAGTATCTAAAGGTTGCTGGTGGTCGAAGGGAAGGGGGAAGCTAAGGCCGGCTGCTGGCAGAACTTGCTTAGAGATTGACAATAGCCACCTTGACTAAAGCTCCAGTTCCAGCTGAAGAAAAGCAACCCTAAAGTATGATACTGCCACCACCAACATGCTTCACCGTGGGGATGGTGTTCTTTTGGCATGCGAAGTGTTGTTTTTGCGCCAAACATACTTTTTGGAACTGTGGCCAAAATGTTCAACCTTTGTCTCATCAGACCATAACACATTTTCTCACATGCTTTTGGGAGACTTGATATATTGTTTTGCAAATTTTAGCTGGGCCTGGATGTTTTTCTGTGTAAGAAAAGGCTTCCGTCTTGCAACCATACCCCATAGAACAGACATATGGAGAATATGGGAGATTGTAGTCCCATGTAGTACACAACCAGTAATTGCCAGATGTTCCTGCAGCTCCTTCAGTGTTGCTATAGGTGTCTTGGCAGCCTCCTGACCAGTTGTCATCTTGTCTTTTCATCAATTCTGGAGGGACGTCCAGTTCTTTGCAATGTCACTGTTGTCCCATATTTTCTTCACTTTTTGATGACTGTCTTCACTGTGATCCATGGTATATGCAATGCTGTGGACATTTTTTTTTTACCCTTCTCCTGACTGATATTTCAGCAATGAGATCCCTTTGATGATTTGTAAGCTCTCTGCAAACCATAGCTTTTGCTGTAGCAGGCAACTGGGTAAATGTCAGGAAAATCCTACTAGGACAGCTGAACACAGGGGTGTGTACACTTTTTATATTCACTGTATATATATATATATATATATATATATATATATATATATATATATATATATACACACACACACACACACACACACACACACACACACACACACACACACACACATGTATACAAATGTCTGCTTTAATGATACTTGTCCTGTTCTCCTTAGGATTCAGAGGAGGGTTGGGCAGGATTTGTCACTATCAGTGAGCAGCTAAACTACTGATACAGTTGATAAAACAGTCATTGGATGAAATAAACTTATCTTCAGACCTTAGTGAAGTAAATGAATTACCTCTCTTTGTAGATGATTTAATACAGTTTGTCACCTACCATGAACAAGATCTATTTTTATTTAAGGAAGGTATATGGCCTTTAGTAAAGCCCTCTCAGGAACTAATGAAGTCTTTCCACTATATAAGATAAAAACGCTTACTTCATTTAATCAAGTCTTTTACCTTCCACAGGTTGTTCTCTAGTTATCTGTTTCCTGTTTGATACTTTAGTAAAGTATCAGGACACACAACCAACTAAACAAATCAGAGGTGTTTCTTTTCTCCCTTAGATGGGTAAGATAAAAATATCAGTTTAAAAGAAATCTAAGCTCAAAAGAGTTCACAATTATAACTCTCTGTGCAGGATGGACAGAGGGTCCTGCCAATGCCCTCTTTTCAGGGAGGACCAGAAGTGGCATTCATACTGACTATTGGGAAATTTGGCCATGGTATGGGAATGGCTCTTCTCGATAAGTGCCATGGGATCTTTTACCTCTACCTGAGCTACCACCAGATCAGGTAGATGGAGCCTTAGTTTAATGTCTCCTCTGAAGGATGGCACACTCAGAGGTGCAGCTCCCACTTATGATGCCCTGCAGTGTTCATTCCTGTATGAAATTTAATCTAGCTGCCTGGTGTGTGAATAGAACCCACAACCTTCTGACCTTCTAACACCAAAGGTAAGTGTACTAATGGTTGAGCTACTGACACCAAGATATCACCTATCTGAGTTGGTGGTAACTCGGGTGGATATGAAATAGGCCATGGTACTTACTGAAAAGTGGAGGATCCATTATTTAATATAACATAACAAACATGGTTTCATGTTTACATATTTACAATCTTTGCATGTTTTTTGGAACGTATATACACTTTTTCATGTTTCTTTCAATTTTTCATTTTTCTTATAACTTTCTCATTGTTATTCTTCCATAACAGATCCCCTCTCCTTCTTTCACAACCATAATCTGATTTTTTACAATACATCTACTAAAATCTATTTCCTATTAAACAAAATGTAATTCAGTCTTTCATTCCAAATAACCTATACATAAAATTAATTCTTATCTACCCTTTTCACATATTCTTTCTTCTTGTTCATATTAATATCCATATATAATCATATTCATATCTACATTGTTGATGTCATTAATATCCACCAAAAAAATTATTCACACAAATTGTTTCCAGAATTTCATCACCCTTATACATTTCAAAAAAACATGCTCTGTTGTCTCTTCCACCCCACAAAATAAAAAGGCTATTTCAACTTTCTTTTTATATGTCATATGCCCTTTTACTGGTAATTTATTTATTACCAATCTTCATAGAAAATCCTGACACTCTACTGTCATGGTACACCATGTTTTCCTTAGTTTAATGGCTTTAATCACTTCTTCTGGTAAATTTTCGCTTGGATTTATAGAATAATATTGTTTAATCACATTATACCATGCCCTTCTATCTTCCTCTATATCATTTTTATTTTCCATATTAATATTTTTCTAGATCATTTTTAATTTCTCCATTCAGATATTCTTTCTCTTTTTCTTATTCTCATCATTTCCCACAATTCTTAAATTTATATTTAAACATTTTTACTATTAAAATTCTCATTCACTTCCTTTACCCACTTCAATACTCTACACAAGTTTAAAGAAGCAGAATACATAACTGGATTTAGTAACCCCCTTCTCCCTTCATCTTCACTCACATGCAACACACCTCTTTTTTACTGGGTTAAATCTTGGATGCCTTATAAAGGAAAATATCAGATGCACAACTTTCTTGTCATGTTTACTTGGATTATGCAAAATTTGATATATATGTATTTTTCCCATTAATACCAAATTCACAAGATAAACTTTTTTCCTGTATGCTAATCTATACATCTTCCACAGAAGAAGTATTTATTTCATTTATTTTATAACCCCTTCCCATTGCATCAATTTCCCCAAATTTTATTCCTAGTAAAGATACTTCTTTTACTGAAAAATACAGTCTCCCCTCAGTTTTCACCACATCATTCAAGCTCTTACTTTTATATTTATTTATTCAAGGTAATTCTTACTTCCTTTATACATCCATTCAGACAAATCAACACCTTCCTTATCCATACTTTTCAGCTACAACTATACCATTCGCATATGTCAAAACAACTGGTATCACCACCTCCTTTAGCATCACAAGTCTAGCATCTATCATTTTATAAGTTACTTCACCCACTATTGCATTAATCACCAATACACACAATATTCCACTTCCGGGACATCCTTGTCTTATACTACATTTCATGCACATTTCTTTATTCCGACACTCATTCATTGACACTCTCACCTTATTATTTTGATATGCTGCCATACACACTCTCCTAATTCTATTACCCAGTCCATAACTCTCCATAACATCCCACAGAGCATCTCACTCCATGGTATCAAATGCCTTACTAATCACCTACCATAAGTTTCACTTCCTTCTCCCTTTTACTTAGAACATCATCCGTAATTTCTCTCACAACCAAATAATTCTTGGCATCATTTCCCTTTTATACCATATATAATTTCTTCCATAATATCCCTCATCTTTCTTTACATTCTCTACTATATTATTCCCATAAAAAATTATAATCCATTTTATTTTGCATGATGGGCCTCCATTTTTTTATTTTATTCTTCTCATCTTTCTTCCATATACATTGTAATATCCCATTATGTAACTCTTCATAAGCAAAACATTCATTCAGCCACTCATTCAGTACATGTACAAAATACAGTCTTTGCCAGTCAATTAATTTATTGTGCATTCCATATCCTATATCATCTGGGCCTGATAATGAATTAACATTTACTTTTTTAACTGCTTCATGCAATTCAATAATAGTAATTTCTTTTTTCAATTTCTTCTTTACTTTCCATCCTTTTACACTTATGCATATTTTCTACATGCTATACTACAGAACTGATAATTTGGTCTTTTTGTTCTTTTTACCTTTCCTTTTAAATTTTTAATTTTTTCTCATTATACTAATATCATCCTTTACTATTTTACTCAAATATGCAGGTACCTCCTTCCTTCCCCGTATAAATAATATATCTGCCTAAACATTAATGCCTGAATTTTTTCTTGATTTATTTCATATATTTCTTTTTTCTGTATCATAATACTCTCTTGTATTAGTCTCTAAATTCTCACTTTTCTATAGATTTGCTTATATTTTCCTTTCTTTTCCTTTCTTAAATCATTCTGCTACTGAAAAAAAAACTTTTTATACTTCTTTTTAAATCCAATCCACCACTCAGACCAATTTTTATAGAAGTTCTTCATGGTTATATGCTCCTTCCATAACTTTAATACTTCCCACTCTTCAATGTCACCTGTAATTTCTTATTTATTAACTTTCTTATTTTAACATACTCCCTTTCTTCCGTCATCAACATCCATATTGCTAAATGGCCTGACATACCCATCACAACTGTATCACCACATGCTACCCCAAGTTTTCCAATATTATAAAATAATCAGTTTTAGATCCAAGTGATTCCCTTCTATAAGTCCATTGACTTTTGTTCCCTACATCTAACTTATCACGATTTATTACTTCCTCTATTTTTTACATCTTTCCCTTTTCTTTTTACAGCTTTTCCTTAAATCACAGTTAAAGCCCTCTGTAATTATAAGTTTCTTGTTAATCATCATGTAATCTAATATTTAATGAAACAGATTATTTCTTTCCTTGCTAGTTGTATAATCATGCAATGCTATAATTCTACAAACATGTTTTGTCCAGCTCACATCCACAACACTTAACCTTCCCATCCTTACCAATATTATGTCAAATATTTTCCTGTTTCTCTACACAATACAGCCACTTCAGAGTAAACTTTCACTTCCTCAATTCCATTTTATATTTCTACCCCACATTTTTTTCTGTTTGCGTCTTTCAGCACTTGTTAGGAATAATACATCTTTTAACATAATAACATCCATATCGCAATTAGCACACCATTCTAGTATCTCTGTCCTTCTTACTGTGTAGATAGTACTGTTCACATTTACTGAAAGTGCTCTGAATTTGTTGTTTTTCCTTCTTTTCAAGTTTTGGGAAAATATTTTTAAATTTCTGTTGTCTTATTTTTACTTTCTCCTGTTGAATATTTTTTTTGTGTTTATAAGAAAATAATCTTTGATCCTCATAATCAGATTTTTCACTGGCTAGAACTTAAAACAATCTTAGTGTCAATCCCTTCTCCTGACCTCTCTTCCTGCATGAAACTCTGTCATCCTTTTCTACCTCCATATTTTTGTATTCTTCTACACCTCCTTTTTAACCTAGTTTACCCTCTCCCCTCAAGCTTTTGTTGTCCTTCTTCATGTATGTGTTCTTCATTTTCACCTTATTTTTTATTACTTACTGTTTGCTCTTGACAGTAGTCCATCCAAAAATGTCCCTTTTTTACACAGCAGGCATTCAGCCACACACCTTCTTGCCATTTATCATTTCTCTCTATACCAGTTACATTCTATCTGGTCATAATCATTATTTAAATGAGAAAAGTCCTCACAAATGAAATATGATTTAGGCTGCCCAGGATATTTTAATATCCATGTATGATCATCCACAAAAATAACACGTGGCAAATGTGTTACCATGTTTTCTTTTGTTTTTTCACATTTCAAAAGAGCATCCAACCATCACCCCTGCATTCCATATGTTTCTCTCATCTCTAACTTATATAACGTTATCAAGAGTTTCACATTAATCCTGCATTCATTTTTAACATTTTCCTCTTCCAGTTCATCAGTTCTAAATGCAAAGTAATGTTTTTTTAACATTTAAGTTAAGTTATCAGAAAACAAATACTTGTTCCATGGATAAATGTTGTTTAGTTTTGTCACACACAGTTCTAGAAATTTCATCATCAGTTCCTCAGATTCAAATGTTAAGTCACAATACATATAAAATACTAAATTTCTTGAGCTTTAAGTCCCAAAACAGTTACCAAATTCTCCCATATATAATATCTATTACAGTCTCATTTTTTGTTCTTATTCACAGTGTTGGCCTTCTTATCATTTTAAAACTGCTTTAATTACAATTTATTGATGTCCTCTGTTTTACCTGCTATCACTGCTGCATAGGTTTTAACTGCTACATTCTCTGCTGCCACAAAAGCAAGCTCCTTCTCAGTTTGTTGTTGTTCTCTTTTACTTTAAGTCACTGCTGCATGAGTTTTAACAGCTGCATTTTCTGCTGCTACATCACCTGGTTCCTTCTCCATATTACCATCCTCAGTACTTCCAAAAACATTTTCTGCAGTCTCACCCCATGAAACAGCAGAACTGTCACCTGGATCATACTGTTTCATTATTTTCAATAGAATATAATCCACAAGCCCTCCTGATGTTAATTGTGTTATCTGCACCACTTCAATGGACTTGATTACTATATTTTCCATTGAGATAGCTAAACACTGCTCATTTGTATCACCCACCACACAGGATTCTTTATCTGCATTTTGATTCAACATAACAAACAAATTTGTCTCCAAATTCTCATTTTCCACTTCCAAATTCTCCATAGCTTTTCTCTTCTCCTCTATGTTGTTGCTTCTCTTAGGCCTCCTCCTTGCTGCTGTAGCAGCCCACCAGGGTCATCTGGCAGCTCTAAAGAGTAGGGGTCCTTTATTTATATACACAATTTTTATTTACAAAATATTTATATATTTACAAATTTACAAATATATAGATATACAAATCTGTTTACACATATTCATAATTTCCTTTACAATCATACTAAATTTTCATCCCTATTAAACCCCCACTTCTTTTTTCACAACCGCCATCTGATTTACTTAATATTGTTGCTAAATTCCATTTACCAAAAAACATAATCTCATTTATTCTTTCATTCCATATAACCCATAAAACATAAAATAACTTTTTATCTACTCATTTAACATGTTCTTTACTTCTGTTCTTATATTATCCATATGTAATCATATCAATGTTTATTTTATCCACTTCTTATTTATCTTCAAAAAATCTTCTTTACACATTTTTACGTCTTTTATATCTTCAAAAAATCTTCTTGAAATAGTTTTCCCATAACTTTTGTACTCTTTTACATTTCAAAAACACATGTTCCATAGTTTCTTCTTCTTGACAATTTAAATATATTCTTTCACTTTTCTTTTTATATGCATATTTCCTTTTACTGGCAATTTATATATTACCAGTCTCCACAAACAAAATGGCATTCTACTTTCTGATTACACAATTTCTTTCTTATTTTTACAGCTTTATTTTTCTCATCTGTTAGATTTTCCCATGGTTTACATAATATTACCTTATCATTACATCCTTATACCATACTTTGTGGTCTTTTTCTATATAATCAACTTTTATTTTCCACAAAAATATTTTTCTTGGTAACATTTTATTTCTTCATTTATATACTCTTCTTCTCTTTTACTCTTTTTACCATACCCCAACATGTATCATACTTATGTTTATACAATTTTATTACTAATCTCTTATTCTTTTTATTCATTCACTTTGCACAAATTTAATGAAGCAGCATATACTACTGGATTAATTAACCCTAAACCTCTTTCTTCTTTATTTACATACAAAACTCCTCTTTTTACTAGGTTTAATCTAGATCCAAATATAAATGAAAAAAAAATATCTGTAATAATTGCTTTTCAAATACCGTTGACAACACAAATGCACTTGATAAGTATGTTATTTTCCCCATCAGCACTGAATTTATCAAATAAGTTTTTTTTTGAATAAAAATGTATATGTTCTTCAGAAAAGTCAGGTTTGTTTTATTTCTTCTATTGTTTTTCCCATTAAATTCTGCTTACATGTTTATTCCCAAATTTTATACCGAACACAGAAATTTCATTCATTGTAAAATATATACCCTTTATCTTTACTACATCACCTAAAACTTTGCTTTTTGCTTTATTTAAAGCCATTCTTATCACTTCTAGACACTCTTTTGTCCAAATTATTACCTGTTATCCAATTTTTTGCAATTATTATGATGTCATCTGCTGGTGTTATATACCTCACTTCCTTCATTTTTGTAATTTATTTCACATACTATCACATTCATAACTAATGCAAAGAGTACACAACTCACTGGACATCCCTGTCTTACACCACTCTTCATATGTACCTCTTGGCTTAACCAACCATTTACAAGTATTTTTACTTATTATTACTTTATGCTGACGTACATAGTTTCCAAATGTTCATACTTATATTATATTATTTCATTATTACCCATAAGATTTTATCTCCAGTTGTGTCAAATGCCTTATTAAGGCCTCCTATCATGATTTCATTTTTCTATTCATAATATCATCCACAGTTTCTCTAACTATCATTAAAAATTCTTTTTTTTCAAAACAGGTTTATTGTTTTAACATATAAGAGAAATATCATAACAATTTTATACAAGTAATTAAAAATAGATATTATTATAATATTCAACAAAACAATAAAGTATTTACAAAGACACCCACTACAATCAGATCAATTAATTAAACTAAAATACCATGCTATTGAAATTAGAATTTTTTAACAAATTTTGTAAATTATCCCATACAATATAATAAGATGTTTTTCTAGTTGTTCTTGTCCTAATTGTGTTTGTTTCCATATGGCACACTATATTCATAACATTTTTAAATTCATTGAACGAAGGAGGTGTATCTGAAATCCAATTTCTGGTTATTATTTTCCTAGCCACTGCTAGAATAGACCATAACAAGGGAAGCTTAACCTTTTTAACACTTTGAGGTACAGGTGTGTTGAATAATATAAGAGATTTAGAAATAATGAAATTATCTGTAAAAAGAGCCTGCAAAAATTCATTAATTGACTTCCAGTATTCTTTCAATTTTATACAGTCATAAAACATATGAGCCCAGTCAGCATTAATTTCTACATTACATCTCTTACATAAATTATCTTTATTATTTATTTTATTCATCATCAAAGGTGTATAAAAAGATCTATGTAAAAATTTCCATGTATAAAGTCTCCAGACAATGGAAGACGTAGTTCTATAAGCAGATTCCAATATATATTGTTTATCTTGTTGATTTGGTGGGTCCCCATTAATAGAAGTGAAATAATTCCAGTATGAATCTACACTGTAAAAAGTTTCTTGTCTGATAATTTTATGTATGTATGAAAGTTTACCTTTATCAGAAACTTTATGTTGTAAATTTAATATCAAGTAATCAATCAGTGTTGGAATAGATTCTTTAACTGTTATAGACATTAGATCTATTTTATTAATGAGATGTTGTCTAAAGGTCTGAACCTCTAACCAGCAAGTTTCTCTTAGATCAAATTCTTGTTTTAAGAAATCTAGATTTTTAACTTTATTATCAGATATCAACTGATACCAGTACTTTAGATCATTATCTATAGCTAAATGAGTTCCTTCAGAAGTAGATGACAAAAGCATACCCTGAGTATACATTATAGGAATATAATAAAATTCCATTCCCTATACTTAGGGTGCATGAATATAAAGTTACGATAGCTAATAATAATGTTTAATGGGTAACAAACCATATGTTTAGGTGTAATAGGTGAAGTACAAAATTCCTTTAGTAACCATAACATGGAGTTATTTACAATCATATTTTTATGTGTTAAGGAGATTTTCATGAAGTGCATACTAATTAGCTCCCAATAATCTTTCCATTTTGCAACATATGACTGATCTATTAATAAAGTAATAACTTTTACAATAGAAGAGATAGTATATAAATTAAAGTCTGGAAAATAAATACCCCCTTGAGACCAGCTTTTAGTATGTTTCTTTAATGCAATCCTAGGTCTATTAGGTGCCCATAGGAAATTTAACATTAGTGTATTCAGTTTCTTGATAATTATTTTTGTAGGTGGAAGTATTATTGATTGTATTAAGTATAAAATCTTGGGGAATATTATCATTTTAATAATTGTAAGTCTCTCCTCCATAGTAAAAAACATATTATTCCAGGTATTAAAAAGGTTTTGTATATTAAGAAAACAGGTATTATAATTATTATATATAATATATTTAATATCTTTAGATAGTATTATACCTAAATAAGTTATCTGACCTGAATTGGGTACATATTTAGTAAAATCACTAATGAGAATATTTTTTCGTGTATATATAGGTAGTATTTTAGTTTTTTCTTCATTGAATATTAAACCAGAAATACTTTTAAAATTCATCATTTTATCAAATAGAGACTGCATAGAAGAATTAGATCCTGCTGATGTAATTAGAACATCATCTGCAAAAAGTTGAATTTTGGATGTTATATTTTCATCTATTTCAAAACCCTCTATGTCAGTACTGTTTCTGATCAAATTAGCCCAAGGCTCCATTACCAAAGTGAATAATAGTGGAGAAAGTGGACATCCTTGTTTTGTACCTTTAAAATGGGTATTTTTTGTGAAACATATGTTCCTACCTTAATATAAGCCAAAGTTCCTTTGTATAAATGCTCAATTAGATTTACAAATACATCTGAGAAGTTTGTGCACTTCAGTAAGGTAAACAGATAGTCCCAACTTACTGAATCAAATGCTGAACTTATATCAAGACTAATAAGTGTTAAATCTTTCTTTTTCCTATTTGCAAAATCAATTAATGTTAAAGTTCTTCTTATATTATCAAAAGTATTTCTATTTACAATGAAGCCTGTCTGATTTATATCTATAATGCCGGGGATGATTGTCTTCAATCTATCAGCAAAAATACTCATAAACATTTTATAATCAACATTAAGTAATGAGATGGGCCGATATGAAGTACATCTAGTTGGATCTTTATTAGGTTTTAAAATTGGCGAAATAAATGTAAATTGCCAAGATGGGGGGGGTTATTAACTCAGTTTGGGCCAAAATAAAAACCTTATGTATTAATGAATATGTACTTTTAGAAAGGATTTTATATATCTCTGGTATAATACCATCATTACCCGGTGCTTTGTTTGATTTAAGCTTATTTATTTGTGTAATAACCTCTGTATATGAAATACTCTTGTCCAATAGTTTAATCTGTTGTTTATTAAGCTTTTTATTCATGTTTGTGGTTATAAACTCCTTTATTTTATCTTTAGGTTCCATGTTAATGTTATTATGGTTAATTTTGTGAAAGTGATTTCTAAATTCATCTAGTATTTCTGGTATACTAGAAACATTCTTCTTTTCCTTAGAGAAAAGATTTCTTTGATATGGTTTTGTTTATTCAACCTTTTGTTTTATTTTTAAGTCTATGTAAGTATTTGGGGCTTATTGAATAAGACAAAACTTGTATTTCTCTAAAGTTATTTTAACTTTATGAGTTAAAATTTCTTTGTATTTCTCATTTAGTTTGTTTATTTCTTCAATAACTTTCTTGTCCATAATATTTTCTTTATTATTATGTTTATAAGAGTCTAATTTACTTTGAATATCTAACAATTCCTTATCCCAAGATTTCCTTTTATTATTATACCATCTGATACTTTGTCCATATAGATATGATTTTAAGGCATCCCAAACATAAACAATGGAGACTTCAGGAGTATTATTTATGTCTAAAAAATGTTTTACTTCTGAAAGTATATATTATTTATAGTCTTTTAGTTGAGTTAAGTATGCTGGTATCCTTTTGATCTGAACATTATGAGTATTTTGTTATCATGAATTCAAAAACAATTGAATTATGATCAGATATAGGACATGAAATGATTTTGGAATTAATTAAATCTGTTACCATCTGGTTAGAAATAAAGACCCTATCTATGTTTGAATAAGTTTTGTATCTGTTAGAAAAAAAGGTGTATGGTAATGATTTTGAATCTATCTGATTATTAATATCATTCAAATGATAAGAATTAGCAAAATCATTTAAATGTTTTGCATTAGATGTAATTCTTCTTTTTCCTATAGTGGTAGTATCACTTTCATGTAGTATACAATTAAAGTCACCAGCTAAAATAATATCTCCTATAGAGAATGATATGATCTTATCAAGATGATGTTTCACTGTATTAATACCAATTCCAGGTATCCAATATACATTAATTAAAGTGTAAGTCTTCCCATTAATTTGTATTGTAACCATACAAAACATTCCTTTGTCATCCTGATAAGACTTAATGGTTTTAGGAATGGGCATACTTTTATTCCATAAAATAGCCACTCCTCTTTTTTTCTGAGTGTGCTCTGAACTAACCAATACTGTATATTTGTTTGTGGCTAGTTTATCAATATCTTTTTTCAAGAGATGGGTTTCTTGCAGGAAGACTAAGTTGGCCTTATGTAAATTAATGTATCTTATTAGGCTTGCCCTTTTACACGGATTATTCAATCCATTAATGTTTAAAGAAATTCCTTTTAAAGATGTCATTTGGCAGTTTTAAAACTCAAGAATCTTATGATCAAAATAACAAATAACAAGATAAGTAATGTTACATCTCCTCCTTTAGGTGTACCTTTAAATATAGCTGTATTTATTGAATCTCTTATGGAATTTTGTATAGGATTCAATTTTGTTTGTAGTGACAATGAGTGTACAAAATATATTGTGGATGTCAAAACTATATACATATAACAATGAACAAGTAAAAATAATGTAAGGATTAAACCTTGCATCCAGCCTGGAGTTATAAACTCCAACTTAGAGTAGTATTTACCACTCAAGTTAACCCCCTACCCTAAGCAGCAGTACCTCAGCTACCACCTTATCAATTTAATACTAGTTATATTTAACTGAGGTTAACAGTTTTCAATTCAATTATCTAGCAAGACAAGACTACACATTTGGTAAAACAGCATCATATAAACTAAAATAAACTTTTTTTAAAAAACTGTTCATACTACTATATACATCTATGTAATATAAAACGCTTGTATTCAAATAGCATTCAAATAATCTTGATGTTAGAAATCAAGAGGAGAGAAAAATAAGTTCTAACATTCATTTAAATCAAAAACTTTGGCTAATATGATTCAGACATTACATATATTAAGATGCATCTATTTTCTGTCATGTAAATGCAGTCAACAGCTTCCAAAAAAAACCTTGAATTGCTTGTATATGAGCATTTACTCATACTCATTATTGTCAATAGAATAAAATATTGTATTCATAGAAATTGTTATAAATCATACTGCATAGTTATGCAGATTCTCAGAAACACTTGCATTGTCGTAAAAAAAAAAAAAAAAGAATCCATCACACACACACACATATATACATATATATACATATATATATACTCACACACACACACACACACACACACACACATATATATATATATATATATATATACACACACACACACACACACACACACACACACACACACACATATATATATATATATATATACACACACACACACACACACACACACACACACACACACACACACACACACACACACATATATATATATATATATATATATATACACACACACACACACACACACACACACACATATATATATATATATATATATATATATATACACACACACACACACACACACACACACACACACACACACACACACACACATACATATATATATATATATATATATATATACACACACACACACACACACACACACACACACACACACACACACACACACACACACACACACACACACACACACACACACACACACACACACACACACACACACACACACACACATATATATATATATGATCTCACTGAGTTGTGTCCTTGCTGAGCACTATCCTGCTTGCTGTCCCTACAATAAATCTGTCTGCTTTATACAAAATAATGCACAGCAAACACATTTTAGTAACCAGATTTTACAACCATGCTATACTACTGCTTTAAAATATATCACATGGCAATTTCTTCCAGAATAGAGTTATAAAATTATTTATGCTTGTCAATCAGATGAATTAAATGAGTTATAGTAATGTATATGTTTGGAACATAAGTTTTTAGCACAGATTATTATGCTGCTGTTAAGTAGATTTTCAAAAACACTTGAATAAATGTTTCATTTTCTATGCCTTCTAAAATAAGACATTTACTTACTACAAGAAACTGCATCATTTAAACTCATTATAACTGACATATTTTATGAATTATAACTTAGTTATTTAAGTAATTATATAAAATAACTCACATTTAGATGTTAAAGAGTTCATTTTCCTTCACATAGTCGCATTTGCATCAATTCTACTTCCTGGTAGAGTGTTCTTCCTGAATCTGTGATGTGTCGGTGTGATATCTAGGTCAAAGGTTAGACTGACTGCTTTCAGCTTCTCAAGTAGCTCATGGACACTGTGCATGAGACAGCCCACATCCCAGATTGTCTCCCTTAACATTTTGGCGGGAAACTTATTAAAAACTAGTGACAAACATTCATTTAGCAGTGTAAATGCATCTAAACATGACAAAACCTTCACAATGTATTTTACAGGTTATTACAGCCTCTAAGTAAGTGAAATTAAGCCCAAAATTATTAATAAGTAATAAAACTCAATATTTTTGTCCCAACTCAATTTTTATGCAAATCTTATTATTTACTGTGTCTATATGATCAAAAGCATTTCTATATATTAATAAAGAAAAGAAAAGAGAGTAGAAAATAAAAGAGTGTAAGGCAGAAATAAAAAATGTAAGAGAAAGCTATAAGAAGTATATACAATGGAATATTACTTACTGTTTATATTAATAGAGTTAAAAATAAAACATATTATTTACTATTATTTAGTTCTAATTATTATTAGTTAAAGCATGACAGATTATTTACAAACAAGCATAAGCAGTATAATCAAGAAAGTATAATTAGGAATAGCATTTGAAGAACATATAAACTTTTTACAAGGAATAAATATGTTATTATTCTATTAATCATATTTTCATTACTCTTCTCTCCCTGCCCTCCCCCACCCTTTACCCACTACATAATCTAAATAGAATGTCATTGTTTAAACAAAGAAAAGAAGAAAAGGAGAAGAAAAAAAAAAGATAAAGAAAAAAATGTATCAAATTGCTGACCTTACTTCTCTTTTTCAGAAAGAGAAACAAATTGAATCATAGCTTGTTATTAGTTCTTCAGATATTTTGACTGGTTATGAAACAAAACATTTCTTTGCACACAGAGAATAACTTTGATTAAATCTTTTTCAGAATATTTGTGGCTTTCTGGAAATGCAGGAACTATATTTAAAAAGATTAATAATGAAATAAAATGATGAGAGAAAAAAAAACATAGAACAAATCATTTGTTTTTTAGTCTCTTCTTCTTCTCTGAAGTCTTCCACGAAGTTTCAATTGCCAGTCTCTTTAATGAAGGACTAGCCCATTCCATTTCCTCTATTTTATCTAAAATCTTATTTTTTTTGATAAACAGTAAAGCAGAGTCTAAGTCATCAAAAATTTTAGGACCATCAGGAAGGAAGATTTTAAGCTTGGCAGGAAACAGAAGGTATGTTTTAAACTGTGCTTTTTTAAGCTCCCTTATTAGTGGCAGAAAAACTTTTCTTTTAGCTATTACCATGGAAGAATAGTCATTGTCAAAACGCACAGTTGTCTCATTAATCTTAACAGGAGCTTTAGCCCAAGCAGATTTAAGAACCATCTCTTTATCAAAGATGATAGAAATCTAACTATAACTGATCTAGGATAGTTTTGTTAGAGTTAGTATTAGCTATAGATCTATGTGCTCTTCGATACCAAAGAGAATGCTTCTGGTAAGTCTAAAGTTTTAGGGAGTCATGTTGTTAAAAAAGAAGTAATATTGTTACCTTCAATATTTTCTGGCAGTCCAAAAATCCTAATGTTATTGCGCCTAGATCTATTTTCCAGGTCATCCAGCTTTGTTTGTAAATGTGCATTTTGTTTCAGCAGAAACTCAATGTTGATTTCCTCTTCTTGGATTCTAGTTTCCATGTCATTCACAGCTTCTTCTATGCCTGTCATCTGGATCTTCTGTTGTTGCAGGTCTATATGTAACAAGTCTATTTGTTTTGTAGTTTTTTCTATGAAGGTGTCTATTTTAGTATCCATTTTATCCATCTTAGCAGTAAGTTGCTGGATTATAATTATCAGAGACTGAAGTTCTTTCTTGATGCTGGAGTCTTGAGAATTTGTCTTACTGGAACTCATTTCAGACTGATAAACTGACAGGAAAATTTCCAAAGTGATTTCTGACAGGAATATTGTTAAAATTTCCTTTCTTTTTTAGATATAGTTCAAGAACTATATAAAACAAACATATTTAGAAAGAAAATTACTTCAAAAATTATTTTTTTAAGTAATTAATTCCTGTCAGTGTAATGAAATTGGTGGAGCTGAAGAAATCTGCTGCTATCCTGTGTTCATCCTTGGCCACGCCCCTATCATTAATAATTCTTGACAACTCGTCCCCTTTACACTATATATACTATCTTCCATAATATTTTCTATTTTAGTTTCAAATCTATTTTGTATTATTTTCATAAAGATCTTATTATTCAGTACTATCAGTCTCCATTTTTAACTGTCTTCTATATTCTGTCTTTCATATGAATTTAAGTATTCCACCACATAATTCTTTATACATAAAACCTTCATTTAACCGTTCATTAAAAATCTTTAAAAATATTTTTGCCAGTCCCTTAAAATTTTATACATTCCATACCCTATTCCATTAGGACCTGCAGCTAAAATCTATATTTCCTTGTCTTAACATTTTATCTCACTTAAAGAAATCTGCTTTCCAACTCTTTATTCTCTTTTCTGTTAACTGTTTTACTTTCCACATGTTTTCACTACCATCTTCTTTCTTTAAACATTTATTGTATACATTGTACTACACTATTCATAATTTTTTCTGAGTTTTTTCTATTTTTCTTTCATTTTCCTTTATTAATCTGCTTAACTAACTGAATACTTATTTTCTTTTTCTTGTAAAACAAATCTTTGCTTATATAACAATTCTTGTATTTTTCTTGACTTCTTTCCTATAATTATTTTCTTTGTTAAAGTACTTTCTATCATTATATTCTAAATCTTCGAATGCATCATTATATGTTATTTTATATTTTTCTTTCTATACTTTTCTCACATCATATTCCTACTGTAATACAAAATGTTCTCATAGTAATAAGATTTCTATAACTGTATTACTATTCTCTTTCTTTCTACATTCCAGGCTTTCTCATTTATCCCTTTTAGTCCTTTGCCTATTTGTATATATTCCTTCTTTTCTATCTCTAGCCATATTGCAAGATGATCAAAAAGTCCTGCTTCAAGTATTTCCTCTTCTCCTATAATTAAACCTTCTGATACAATAAAATAGTCTATTTCAGTTTTACATATACCCTTTTGTAAGAACATTAATTTTTGTCACAAAGTTTTAACTTACAACTTATAACTTTTACCATTTTTTATATCATTTCCTTTCTTTTACAGTTGCCTTTTAAATCACAGTTAAAGTCTCCTGATATTATACTATTCATATTTATCACTACATAGTCTAAAATCTGATGAAATAAGCTTTCCTTACTTTACAATTAGTATAAGCATATACTGTTATAATCCTATATACTTGTTTTTTCCATTTTAAATCTACAATGGTTAATCGTCACATTTTTGCTGAATTTATATCTAATCTCTTTACTATATTTTTACAGAATATAACTATTCCAGAAAATCTCTCATTATCCAAATTCCAGACTATCTTTCCTCCTCATAGTTACTGTGTTTGTAATCTTTCTTCATTTAAGAGGCTTTTGTCTTCCATATAATTACATCTACCGGGATATACTGCCTTCCATATGTTCAGACCACAAAATGAATGCATGAAAATTAAAGGAGGATGAGTATCAATATTCATCAAAGATAAATACACCTCCAGATTGGTTAAACAGAATGATTCCCTAGAGTTACTCCATGTGCAAATAACTCTAGGAAAGACCCCTCTCCAAGTTATTGTAAACTATAGAACTCCCTCCATGAACCATGATATCCACACTTGCTACTTGGATCTACTTGAGTTGTTTAAGATAGAAACAAACACCCTGGTTATGAGTGACTTTAACTATCTGCCCATAGATTAGATAAATTATATGTGTACCCTCACACTCGCCTAAAGGTTCTTGGACTTTACTAACTCAAATGCCTTGGAGCAGATAGCTGGCAACCCCACAAGGGGCCTAAACATTCTAGACTTGTTACTCACCAACATGGTAGAATACTGCACTACCACAAGTTTGTGGCCCATCCTAGAGAAGTCTGATCATAAATCAGTCTCTTTGAAGTAATGATACTATCAGACCCCACCCTAGGAGAGATTAGGCTAAAAAACTTCTCCAAAGCCAACTAAAGCCTCTTACAAGAAGACATTAATAGCTTCACAGCTCCTGTCCCCACTGAGGACAAGGACACTTATACTGGGATATACACCAATGTATTGTGTAAACATCTATACAATTGTATTGACTCAACTGCTGCTGATATGACCAAAGCAAGATCCTCAAGTAAAAATAAGCCTGTCTGGGGGACATCTACCATAAACAAGTTATATAATTTGGTTCTTCTTTCAGCTTTTCCTGATTAGGGGTCACCACAGCAAAACTCCAGTCTGCTAATGATTGGCATTAGATTTTTACAGTGCCAAGGTACCAGCCCGATGCCCAACCTTCAATGAAGGCACACCCAATTCATGCATGTCTTTCGAATGCCACTCGACCATGGGGAAGACATGCAGACTCCACAGAAAAGGCGCTCCAGCTGAGAATCGAACGGGAGAACCTCTTGCAAGTTATATAATAAAAGGAATAAATTGCTGTCTAAGAGCAAGAAGGAATAAGATCAGAAATGGAAGCACACTCTTCTCAGCTTGAACAAGCAAGTCCTCTAAAGCTAACTATGAATCTAGATTAGCAACCCTAAGTATAACCATAAGGCATTCTTTAGCTACATCTGAAACCTTAAAGGAAAAGCCCAGATTTGCACTGAACTGGTAATGAATGGTACCACATATATTGAATCAGTGAAAATAGGCAACCTGATAGCAGAAAGATTCAGTGAAAACTTCTCCCCGCTTCCCCACCACATATACCCCCAAAACATTACTACAACCTATTCTCCACCTAGTATCTCTAAACAGCATGTCTTAACCACTCTCTCCAAGGCCAAAAGCACAGCCTCTGTGGGATTTGATAATATCCCAGGCTGCATTCTTAATGGTTTAAAGCAGGAGACATAAACACCATTGGGTACTCTTTCCAACCACACCCCAAACACTGGTTTTGTCCCTGCTGACTGGAAAATAGCTACCATTATCCCCTTGCACAAGGGGGGGTGCATCCACCTACCCTGGGAACTATAGACCCATTACCCTAACTATCCTTATCTGCAAGGCCATGTAGAGAATCATTACAAACCTTACCAACAAGGATATAGGAGACTTTCAAAAACTTGACCTAACCCAGTTTGGTTTTGTTAAAGGGAGATCCTGCCTGTTGAACCTGGTGGACTTTGAGAGTGTCACCAAAGCACTGGGCGAAGGCAAATCTGTGCATACGCCCTACCTAGACTTGGCCAAGACCTTTGATACAATCCCACATTGAGGCATCATTGAAATACTCATCCAGCTGGGGGTCAACCCATATACTGACAGGTGGGTTGCAAACTGGCTCACATACAGAACACATACAGTCAAAATAGGGGACTACACCTCCACCAGCAAACCTGTTACCAGTGATGTTCCACAGGGGTCAGTGCTGGGGCCCCTATTGTTTGGAATCAACTTCTCAGAAGTACAGGCAAAAACAAAAGTTCTGTGGCTGACAAAGTTTGCTGATGACTGCAAACTGGGAGCAGTCATTGAGTCCCCAGATGATGTCAATATTCTACAAAAAGGACTTACTCAAACCAATGATTGGTGCCAAATCCATGGTCTTAAACTCAATGCAAAACAATGCATTATCGACCCCTTTGGCAAAGGCAACATCCCTGCAGATTACCATATTAATAACAACACCCTAAGCTCTAAATCAATGGTGAGAGATTAGGCACACAGCTTGACATCAACCTTACTTCTGATTGCCATGACTCCGTGGTGGTAAGGAAGGCCTTCTATGTTGCTCACCTCATAAGCAAGGGCATATCCTACAAAACAAAAGAGGTTATAACCCCTCTGTACTTTTCCCTCACCAAGCCAATAATACAGTACAATGCTTCATTTGGTATGTACATAAACAGGCACCTGCAGCAACTGGAGAGACCTCAAAGGTTCCTCACAAAGAAAATCCAGGTTCTTCAGCATATGTCTTATGTGGACAGACTGAAATCACTGTCACTATACTCTGTATTGCAGTGACTACTCAGATGTGACATGTGCCTTGCATACAAAGCAATCTCTGATCCTGACTTATTGGAAGTGCTGCAGAATCATTAGTCAAATGGTACACGATTCACTCACTCTAGGGACCTTAAACTAGCATGTGACATCAACAGGACTTGCTGGAGTGATAGATATGGGTTTTCTTGCCTCTGGAATAAATTTCCAATACAGGTTAAAAAGAGACCCTCATTAACCTTTTTTAAGGGTAACTTGCACAATTGGATGGGAAACCGCAAATTCAACCCAGGGCTTTCACCTGTGTCCCTCTTGGATAGGGGCAGGCTGTGCTGATTTAGATCTGCTTATAACATAGACCACATCTCTAGACCCTTAAGGGGAAAAGGGTTGAACCTGGCTAGGCTTATAAGGGCCCTAGGGCCATTAGCCTAGTAACCTCCTATGAAACTATGAACCTATGTATTACACCACCCCAAAATCCCTATTCTTCTTACTATATTCTTAATACTATTCACATTTACAGAAAGCACTCAAAATTTTTCATTTTCCTTTTTCCTTAGATTCATGGATTCATAAGTTCATAGCTAAATACTAGGCTAGCTTTTTAATAGGCCATTCTAAGCCTAGCCAATTTCCCTGCAAAAGGTGAGAACAAACACTGCATCTTGTGTCTGTGAGTCAAACACCTTAACCATTATGCCAACCCCCAATCATTAGCTGTATGTATTTTTTCATCACTTTCCATTCCTTTTTTCTTTTGTACTTATCGGTTTAAATGTTATTTTTCTGTCTTTTACCCTTTTACCAATAGAATTCTTTTTTTCTTTTACTACCCCCCCAGTTTATGTCTATTTCATCACTTATTTCGGAACCCTCTTCTATGTTTTCTTTACTTATTTTATCTCATCTAACTCTTCTTCTATTTCTACCACTTCTGAAATTTCTTCTTTCTTTTTTTTTTTTGCTTATTATTTTAATTTTTGCAATCCACACACAAATGTCCAACTTTGTTACATTTATAACATTTCAATTCACATTTTTTACATGATGCCCCATTTCCCCACAAATGTAACATTTTCTTTTGTCAGAGTTACTTATCAAATGTCTTTCTTTTCCACAAAAAATATGTTTTGGGTTATCCCCAGTAGTTTACAATACCCCTCTTCCCCTTCACATTTATCATGCTATGTAGATGTATCATTTTTTTCTCTATTTTTAAGACAGTATTACAGTCCCAGCCACCAGTCCATAAACCCCTTTTGTCATATATTTTTGCAATGTCCATTACTTCTTTACATAAAGCTGTCAAATGTCCTTTCAAAGTCTCTTTTCTTACCTCTGTTTGAAATTCTACATGAATTTTCTTTTTTGTTTCCCTGGTAAATGCTTTTATCACATAAAGATTCCATGAATTAGAATTTTTCTTTTTTTCATATTCTCCAAGAAAATTTGTAGTTAAAAAACAGTCTCAACTATAAAGTCGCAAAATGTATCTTCGTTAATAGGAATAAATGCTCTTTCCTCATGTGCTTTTGCACTCAAATGAGCTATTAAATCGTACCACACTTCATACGTCTATTTCTTTGTCTTCTTTACTTTGAATCCATACCAAGAACTTCTTGTTTTTTTCATTTTCTTCTCTTTTTGCTGCTACTCTTTATCTTCTTTTACTGTCTCTGCATATGTTTTTTCCATCTCACCACTTTTTTAAGGATTGCCTCTGCATCCTCCATTTGTATTTCCTTCATAATGTCCCCTGGAAGCATCTCCTTCATTTTCTGGCTCACTCTGCAGCGTTATTTCTTTAAGTAAAACATCCCACCACCCTCTCGACTGTAGGATTGTAATTATGCATCCATCATTTACTGACTCATCTCCATTAAACAGATTTTCTTTGAAACATTTCCTCAAAATTCTGCACACGTTATCCTGTCTCATTTGCTTTCTCTTCCATTTCTTTCACCAATCCAAGTGCAACTAACTCTAGGCAAAACTGCAGTCCAAATTGTAGCTTGCTACAGCTCCCCCACCATGCTCCAGGATTCCCACTCCTCTATTCTTGATATACTGGAAAATATTAGGGTTCAACCAAACACCCTAATAATGGGCGATTTCAACTACCCAACCATTAACTGGGAAACCTACTCATGTACCAACTCATTTGTGCAACACTTTCTGGAATTCATAAATTCCAATGCCCTGGATCAACTTATCCACATCTCCACCAGGGGCAACAATATCCCAGACCTAGTCATTACCAACATGAGTGACTGGTGTTCCACACCCAAAGTCTACCTCGTTGGTCAGATCCGACCATAAGCTAATCACCGTAGATATCCACATACCGCCCCCAGCCCCATTGAGGAAACCCAAGTATAAAATTTCTCCAAAGCCATCTTCATGTTTCTTAAGACAGAAGTGGTGAACTTCATGACACCCATGCAGATGGACAATACAGTTACAACTGCTGAATTCTACACAAATTCACTGTATAAGCACTTACATGAGTGCATGGATCGTGCTATCCCAAACAGAACCAAGACGCTATCCTCCAAAAAAAGGAAGCCAATCTGGTGGTCCTCTGCCATAAACAAACTCTACAAGAGAAGGCAGAAACTATTGCAAAAGAGAGTAAAACCCATGAGTGGAGGAGCTCCCTGGTCAGCCTCAGTAAGAAGATGAGATCCCTTAGAAGATCCTCCAAAGCTAGCTATGAAAGCAAACTCGACACTGATTCTAAGGGCAACCATAAAGCATTCTATAACTATGTCAAGAATCTCAATGGCAACACCCAGATCTGCTCTGAGTTACAGCACAACGGCATGAAAAATTACACAACCAACTGATATTGCCAACATCCTGGCAGATAGGTTCAGTGCTAACTTTATCCCCCCCTCACTCCCTAAAGGGCACATATCTATACAGGAAGAATGCAGAGTCCCTGTAATCACAACTTCGCAGGTAAAAGCTGCACTCTCTAAAGCCAAAAACACAGCATCCATGGGACCAGACAACATCCCAGGCTGCATTTTCCATGAACTTCAGAACGAACTGGCTCCCCACCTAAGCATCATGTTCAATCATAGCCTCACATCAGGCTTTGTGCCCACTGAATGGTGCACAGCAACAGTTATCCCACTCCATAAAGGGGGAGCCACCACTCATTCCGGGAACTATCGCCCTATTAGCCTGACGAGCCTGGTCTGCAAGGCCATGGAATGTATCATCATGGAACTCATAAACAAAGACATTGGTAACCTCCAAACTCTGGACCCCACCCAGTTCGGGTTTGTGAAAGGCAGATCACACCTACTGAACCTGATCGACGTCTTCTCTAGATAAGGTTAAGGTGGTTCACACAGCCTATCTTGACCTCCCCATGGCTATCAACACCATCCCCCATTCTAGAATTATAGCTAAACTCACTAACTAGGTATAAATCCCTATATCACAAGATGAGTTGCCAACTAGCTCACTGACAGAACCCACACTGTAAAGGTTGCAGACTCCAAATCTGACTTCAAACCAGTGACAAGAGGAGTACCACAGGGTTCAGTTCTGGGACCTCCCCTGTTTGGTAGTTACTTCCCAGAAGTACAGGCTAACACAGAAGGCCTCTGGCTAACGAAGTTTGCAGATGACTGCAAACTAGGATACATAGCTGAGTCCCCAAATGATGTGGACATCCTACAGAAGAGCCTCACTGAGACAGATGCCTGGTGTCAGAGCTATGGCCTCAAGCTCAATGCCAAAAAGAGCATTGTCATCCCCGTTGGTAAAAACTCTGTACCCATGAACTATCATATAGGCGGCAGTCTACTTAATGCCGAATGTGTGATAAGAGACCTTGGGACCCAGGTGGACAGTAGGCTCTCCTTTGATAATCACATTGCCACAGTAGTCAGGAAATCCTTCTACATGGCACACCTCATCACAAAAGGGTTCTCATCCAGGAAAAAAGAGGTCATTGTTCCCCTCTACTCTGCACTCATTAGACCCATTATATAGTACAATGCCCCTTTTAGAATGTACCTTGCAGACATATGCAGCAGCGGGAAAAGCCACAGAAGTACCTCACAAAGAGGATTACTAGCCTCAAACAGATGCCCTACACTGACCGTCTCAAAAAACTCCAGCTTTACTCCATAGCATATTGCCTACTCTGAGGTGATCTCTGCCTAACATATAAAGCTATGTCAAACCCAGAGCTGTCGGACATGCTACACCTAAAGAAATCCCAATCCCTCCAAGCTACATGCTCTAGGGACCTAAACCTTGTCACCACAATAAACAGGACATGCTGGAGGGATAGATTCCTGTCCCAGAGACTTCCCATACTCTGGAACAAGCTACCCATCTATGTCAAGCAAAGTTCCTCATTAGCACTCTTCAAGAAAAATCTTGATGGGTGAATGGGAAATAGGAAATACACCCCGGGGATCACTTATGTGGCTCTGCTCAACAGGAGCACAGGAAAATAACTTTCTTGGGTGGCATAAGCCAGGAAGCCTTGTTGGCTAGGCTTACTTAGGCCCTTGGGCCAATAGCCTAGTACCTACCTATGAACCTATGAACTCCCTCATCTCCTACTGTCTCCATCTTCCTCCCTGTTTCTCTGAGCCACCTCTGTACTTGGAATAGAAACAGGAAGTGTTCCACCAAAATGGGTCCCACTCACAACAATGAAAAGTAGGGGAAGTTCCCTATTGCCCTTGCCAAAATTTCCCCCCAGTCAGTTTGAATACCACTCCATATCTCCCGTGAAAAGAGGCCACTGGTCTAGTTAGATTAACTTGGGCAACACGATTAATAAATAAATAACATATTAATAAACTTTGGGACATGATACTGTAGAAACTATAATGCTTAATATACATAATTCATTTAAAATATGGAATTTTTGGAATTATATGGAAATTCTGTAATATGCAGGGTGCAAATTTTAGCATTCATCAAATAGTTTGTCTTACCAAAACTCTAAAGTTCCTTAACAGTTCTTCCAATCACTTTCATCGCTCATAATCAATATATATTGCATACATAGAATTCAGTTACTTTATTAACATGGGCTGTTTTGAGACCTTGTGCGCCATATTGTTTTACTTAATGACCTTGAATAACATGGTATTGCTCTTCCTGATATAATTCCATACACGTAAGTAATGACTCTAGAATCCTTATTTCCAAATGTTGAATTCAAATTGCAGTGTACAATATAGATTTTTATAACCTTTCCATATGTAACAGGATTTTAAAAGTTTTTTTTTTTTTTTAGCTTAATCCTTCTTATGAGTCAGATAATGTATTAACAAATAGGAAACAGGATATATGATCACAAAGAAAAAGCAATAAAGACTGGAAGATTTTGTTTAATAGTATTTTACAAGGCAGGTGACCAGCATCTTGGAAGAAAGCTATGGTGGCTGTACTACCCAGAGAGGTTTAAGAACCTTCAGGCCCAGTTTCATATATACCCATTTCAATTTTATACCATGATACTGCTGTCGTCAGTGAGTCTTGATGCAAAGAAAGCATTCAACAGAGTAAGCTGGGATTTTATGAGCAGGCCAATGGAAGTATTTGCATTCCCTAATACAATAATAAGATCAATTAGGGGGTTTATATGAAGGATCAGCGGCAAGAACTAGAGTGGGAGGGTTCATCTCAGATCAGTTGTGTTTGAACAGAGGAACCAGCCAGGGGTGTCCTCTTTCCCCTTTGTTATTTGCTTTCTATTTAGAGCCACTGGTAATGAAAATAAGGGAGTCAAGAATGCAAGGATGGGATTGGTAATCAAGAAAAGTTGGCTGTATTTTTAGATGATATTATTTTGTATTGATAAAGCCAGAAAAGGATAATTCAGTGTTGTGGGACATTTGAGACAGTCCCAAGTCTTTTCAAGATATAAAATAAATGAAGATAAAACAAAGGCTATTACTGTAAATTATGTACCTACACATAAACTGGTTCAGCAATACCTATATTTATGGAGACACAATAATATGAAGTATTTAAGAGTATGGATTAAAAGAAACTTCTGTTATGGCAGCTAAGGATATATAGATAGAGACTAAACAAAAGATAATACAAAAAACAAGAAACTGGAAGCTTTTGTTTATGGATATGGATAGCAAGGTACAAGCAGTGAAAATGTGTGTAGTCCCTTTAGTTTTATGTACACATCAGGCATATTTTTTATTGACCAAAGGATTTGTTGTGGCAATAATTAATAAATAGTTGAAGGAATGCATCTGGGAGGGGGAATGGGTAAGAGTTAAATGGGATAAGCCGATTCTCTCATTAGAACAAGGTGGCTTTAGGGTAACTTGATTTGAAGGTATATTTTACAGCTATGCAGTTAAGGTTCATATAGATAAAACAAGCAGAAGATTATAACTCAAAGTGGAAAGATGATGATGAAGCAGGGGGACGTTCAAGAAATAAGAAGGGAGTGGGATTTTGGATGCAGATCCTTAAGAAGAATAACAATATCAACCATAGTAAATATTATTATCATAAAGTTGCAGAAAGTATTCTAAGAACTATGCCAACATTGGAATGCAGAAAGGAAATTTTGCCAATAGGGATGACTGCAAGTAGGTGTACAGTAAATAAGCAGGGGTTGGAATTTACTGGGGAAAACTGGCAAAGGAACCTATGTTTTGGGAGGAAATGACTAGAAAGGAAAGGTAATACAGTGGGATGGGGCTAAAGAAGTTTGGACTGCAGGTCAGAGACTGCTTTCCCTACCAAGCAGTGATATCAGAGTATAGGCTAAGAGAAAGGTTAGGGGAGTGAAAGACCTGCTTTGGTAGAGTTGTTAGTTGAATCTAGAATAGATGCAGCTGTGAAAAGGGGAATAATTAGAAGGGCATATAAAATTGTACATAAAATCAATCAGTGGAGATTAGAAAAGATCCAGAAGAGAGACTGGAAAAACAATTTACAAGAGAATAATAAGAGGACATACCCAAGTATGCAACAAAGTCCACAAAGTTAAAAAATTTTGCTTGGAAGTGTTTGCATAGGTATGTTTATATCCGAAGAAGCTTCAAATAATTTTTCCTCAAATAGATAACAGATGTTGGAGGTGTGATGGGGAAGAGGAGGGTAAATAAGAACATGTTTTTGGGAGTGCAATGAACTGGGAGATTTAAAAAATTCCCTGCAAACTACTGTCGTCAGAAATATTGGTGGAGCAAATGTCTGTAACTAAGCAAATGATTCTTTTGAGCTGGAACACGGGATCTGAATTATCTAGACATAGGAAGCCCTACTTAAGTTATTGGCTGCCAAAAAAAGAATTACTAGAAAATGGAAATCAAAATCTAAATCAGCTGTATTTGAAGTATTGAATATTGTAAAAGAGATAAAAGAACTGAGAATGGGATCTTTAGAAAACAGAAGGAGAACATTGTGCAGAAATAGGTGGAATTTGTGGAAACAGTGCACGCAAAATAATATTTAGGGGAAGGACTGAGGTTTAAGCAAAGGCAGGAATTGAGCAGTTTATATAATGTTAGACTAACTGCTGTTGTAAATAAAGCAAATCTATAGAACGTATGAACTGTGTAAATTAAAAAAATGTTAATATGATGCTTTCTTTTCTATTAATGTATGTACGCCTATGTCTTAAGTGATAATTTAATGTGTCTAAGAAAATCAGAAAATGTTGTCCACATACCTATCCAGGTCTTTTATGACTATATTTGTCTGAAGAGGAGAGCCATTTATAAGATATAAGATGGGAGCAGCTTTTTTGCTTTTTTACTGAAGACTACTATGCTGCCCTCTTTTGCATTAGTTTGGGACAGTTTTCAGTTCACCAGACATGTGTATATTGCCCTTGCTGGCTCTGCTTAGTATCAGTGGATGAAAGGATAATAGTCGCCAGCTTGCTGACATCAACAGACTTGATCATCTACACTTCGGGGATATTGTTTTGGACGTCTGCAAAGATAAATGCCAAACAGGAAAAGGCCCATTACTAATTCCTGTAATGCCCCACTAGTAACAATTTTGCATTCAGTGAGAGTACCAGCAAGTTTCACAGCCTGGGATCTGTTAGTTAGCCAATCTGCAATCCAGTGGACAGTGTAGGGGGCTACATTAAGTTTGTCTAGTTTTTCAATAATGCTACCATGGAGGATAGTGTCAAAAGCATTTACCATGTTGAAAGAAGCAGTGCACAGTGAGTGACCCCTCTCCACAGCCTCTGTAAGCTTTTCAGAGAAGCTTACTAGGTTCAGGAGACAGGACTCACCTTTCAAAAATTCAAACTGATTGGATTCTAGAACAGTTAAACTGCCTATGTTTGCAAGCAAGAGTTCTGCTATGATATGGTCCATGACTTTACATATAAGGCTTGTGAGTCTGATGGATCTATCATTACATGGGTCTGTAGAAAAGTCACCCTTGGGTAGGAGAGTCACATTGGCTGTTCCCCGGGCATCAAGTCAATTTCTTTAAGTACAGTCTTGGATAGTGCAAAAGTAAAGGCTCAGATTGTGCCTCCTTTTAACTGATGAGAATGCAGCTTTCTATGTTATCTAGTCCCACAAAAATATTGCTTTTAGCCTTTGCTAGAGATTCTAAATCTTGTTCCAATGTGATTTCAGGGGAAATACATTTTCAAGGATACAAAAGGCAACATTGTGGTTAGGTGGAATGAAGTTAGCACTATACTTTTTGCTAATATATTGCTTATGTCCTTGCAATCAGAATATGTGATATTGTTATTTGTGAGCCAAGTGCAATAATGTTCATTATTCCTTAGTCTTCTGGCATAACTGAAGAAAGATATGTAGTTCCTTTTGGTATCTGTAGCGACCTTAAGTTGGTACTTTGCTTCACATTTTGTAATAGTGCTCATACATTCCTTGCAGACATGATTCTTTGTGATCTTGGGGGATTGCTTCTGACTTTACTTTACTTTCCTTCTTTTGATATACAGTTTATTAATATAGGAGTTCCACCTGAAAGGTTTATTTCTAAAGTTCCTATTCTGTGTGGGGTGGCTGGATACTGACTTTTCTATGAAGTTGTTTAGGAGCCAGTAGAAGTCAGAGGTGAATGTGGCAGCCCTCTCATTTGGGTCTATTTGCAGGAGATTGTTGGGAGTTTTTGCATAGGCTTTCTACAAGATGAAGTAGGTTTGCCTTGGAGAAGTCTCTAACAAAAGTATAATTTGGTGGTTGGTTGATACAACTAGGACTTCCAGAAAAAAAAATGACCAGTTTGTGGTCAGCTTTAACCAGGGATGAAGAGATGTCAAGTGAGGTACAGGTGGAGGCTAGGTTGGTAAGGACCAAGTCAATGATATTAAACCCTCCAGTGGATAGTTTTGTAATCTGCTCCAGCAAATGTATTTTCCTGCCTCTAACACATGCATTCCCAGTTCCATTATGACTAGCACATGATTAGCATATCATTTTTAGAGATGTAAGTGTACCATTTAATGTTTGGGTAACTGAACCCCCTAGCAAAAAAGTTGTTTTTATATTTAACTTCTCAGTGGTGTTAAGATAATATCCATGATCTCTCAGGGAAAGTGATGAGGATCTGTATCTAGTATTGAAGTAATAGTTATATTTGTGTTGAGGGTTATGTGGATGTCCCAGAGTTTCAGGTTTGGGTTGTGGGCAATTTGATGTAAGATGACAGTGTTCCTGACAAATAAAGATACTCAGCCCCATTTACTCAAGGGCTTGAAGGTGATTGTGACTAAACCCTGCTACAGAGAGAGTGCTGTCATTGCATTGAAATTGTGTCTCTGTAACTAACTAAATATGAATGTGATCATGGATTTGTAGTAAGGCATGGTGTCCAGGCATCTTTCTGTATAAACTTCTAGAACAAAACAGCACTAAATAGTGCCACCATGATGTTGTCCAAATTTCAGTTTGAGTTTGTTGTGGAAGAGTGTCCAGTAGGGAGACACTACCTGAAAAGACATTTTAGGGAAGCAAAGGTTTTAGACAATAAGCAAATGCCCTGGTATAAGAGGTGTGACCCATCCTTGATGAAACAGGAAGCCTTAACTATCATCTCATCCCAGTCTGACACACATTGGATTCCCTTGGAATGATAGAAACTATTTAGCCAATTATTAAACCCAAATATCTTGTCTTCATATCTTTGCATCATTCTTGCTTAAGTATGACACTAGTCAAGACTGGTGTCTTACCTCCCTGTAGCATATGCACAGCAAATTCCATCATGTCTCTCTGCATGTCCCTCTGATTTGTGTGCATCATGTTACACATTCCCACTTGGTTGTAGTCATATGTGTCTAGTTTGAGGGACCTTAGAGCCCTTGTGCCATCATGGATCCTGGTATAAGACAAGCAGCTTACAGTCACCGTGTTCTTGTCCAGTATGGTGAGGGTGGAGTCTATATGTCTAACTATTCAGTCACTGATTGCTAAACCATTTTCCTGTGTGGAAGCAAATGTAGTGGGCCTTATGTGCTTTTCTGTTAACTCTTGGGTGAGCTTTGCAATACATATGACTGATGAAGAAGTAAGTGTTGTATTTTGTGTTGGATGCTGGGATCTTATAGACGGTGTTTTAGGCTTTGATAAATTTTTCTTTACTGTCTCAGCATAACATATGGGCCTAGTGGTGGCTTGTGACTGATGTGGTGCTGAAGAGGTGTGGTGCTTACTGACACTGGGTTGCTGTGAAAGATATGTCTCCATGTTTCTTGAATATTTACATCTCTTGCACATTTTACTATCAATAAGTAGAAGCAGTGAACAGTTATTAAGCATAATTCAGTTGTTACATTGCCTTAGAAAGCCTAATGTAATCATGCTATCCACACACGGGGTAAGAGAAGACAGTTTTGTAATGTTGTCAGAGGGGTAAAGGATTATGTGTGGTCATAATACCTAGGGGTTATAGGGAGACTATTATAATAGACCCTGAAGATTTATGGATAAAGTATTTAGTATGATACTGTTAGTTTAGATGGTAGCTAATCTATCAGTGTTTAATAAAAAGATGGAATTGGGTTTGCCAAGAAGAATGAATAGTGGTGAATCACCTATTGGCTGTTACCTGGCCAGTACTAATGCTGGTCCCACCACAGCCACATGCAACTAGGAATTAATGTCCCCTGGCTCCTTATCTCAGCAGAAAAAAAATAACAATAAAAATAGTTCCCCTGGTCCCTGAGAAGTGAGTCACAGGCTCATAAGCAAGCCATAGTCTTAACCCAGATGTTTCATGGGCCTGTAGACTTGCTGCAGATTTCTCCTGCTAGATGCCCTGAATAGCACATACAATAGCTCAGCCCAATACACACTTCAGCTGCACAATGGTCCAAAATTAAAACTGAAGAGAGTTTTGCCATAATAACAACCAGATAAATCAGGGAAGTCCCGCCTACTCTGCCAAGACACAGACAGTCAAGAATCAATGTCTTTCTGCTCCTTCACTCGCCAGTTTAAGCAATTGCCCATAACTGCCAACACTGAACATCTATGCTCACATTTTCAATATAACATCTATGGATTAGCACTTGAACTATGACACTAATTTAGTCCAATTAGGATCCAAAATCATATTTTCAACAACTACAGGAAAACAACATTTAAAAAAATGAAACACAGCAATGACAGGGAAACAGTTATACTGGTGGGACCCTGAAATGGCAACTCTGAACATTCCATGCCAAAATTCCTTGTGGTTAGGAAGTTATAATCCAGTAAAATAGTCAGTTAAAACTGGTAATGAAACATATTTAAGAAATGCCATAACTCTGCGAAAACTTTCAATATACCATCTATGGGGCATCTCCATATAAACTATGGCATTGAATTAGTGCAACTTGGATTTTAAATGGAATTTTTGGCAACAGCTGCAAAACAGCTTTTAAAAATGAAACTACAAGACAACACAACAGTTAGACTGAAGGTGTCCAAAATAACAGTCTTAAAAATATAATGCCAAAATTCCCTATAGTTAAAAATGTATAATTCAGCAAAACAGCCAGTTATTAAAATGGAAAATGTACTTGTTTCTTTGCAACATTATAGCAAACAAATGCCAATAACTCTGCCAAATCATAACATTCCTAGCTCACATTTTCAATGTATTATTTATGGGCCATTGCTATCTGAGCCAGACCTCTCAAACGTCCCTGCTTTGGAGGAATGTTCCAATTTACAAGTCTGATCCCTGCACAGGATGTCCCTATTTTTGAAGGTATGATTTTATTTTTGAAGGTATGATCTTATTTTCAGGCTTGATTTACCACTGCAGGCAATTTTCTGAATTCTTCATCACACGTGTTTTTTTGAAGCTGTCTAGTACACAAAAAGACACATTACATGACCAACACACTAGTGGCACTAAGAATTTAATGAAAGAGGACACACATCTTGTATCTCCCTTTTTAAAAAGTAACAATAAATTACCTCATATGGTGGAATTTTGCAATACAATTCATTAAAGTCTACAGATTTTACACGGACTCTGATGATGTGTTTATATTTTTCCATCTTTTTAACCCTGTCTGTTTTTTAAACATCTGCTTCTGGACAATATCACACATTCCTGCTAAAAGCAGGACGAGTTGTGTGCTGTTCGGTAATTTTATGCTAATTAGACATCCAGAGTTTTGGTTGGATGCACCTACTTTTCAAAGGCTTTTGTTCCTATTTTTAATGTCTGCAAGTTGAGAGGTGTAATCTGAGCTACAGCATTAAACTGCTGCAACTTAGATCAAACAATGTTTTTCCACAATGATTGTGAAATGATATTTGAAAATAAATCTACATAATGACAACACAGCAGTTAGACAGAAGGGACCCCTAAAATGACTACCCCAAACATTTCATGCTAAAATTCCATTTAGTCAGAAGTTATAATCCTGTAAAAAAGTCAGCTGGCTAAAATAGCTAACTTACTTTTTTCTTTGCCACATTATATTCATCAAATACTCACAACACAGTAAAACATAACAGGTTGATCTGATATGCTCACCATGCTGTCAGTGAACCACCACATAAGCTATGACACTGAAGGGATCGGTGGCAGTGACTTTGAAAGAACATTAAAAATTAAACTGTGTATTATCACAAAGCAGTTAGACTGAAGGTGTTAAAAATGTCTACACCGAGAATTTCATACAAAAAAATTGACACAGTTAAAATATATCTCTGCACAGGAGTCAGTTACAATAGGTAGAAGAACTATTTTGCATTCAAATACAATCAAAACACAATTTTTATACATATACTACTAAATGTAAAATGCAAAATTCAAACTGAAAAAAAAAAACACAGGTGACAGTAAGGCACTTGAGATGTACACTGTACAGATGCAACACTCGTGGACCTTACTGCAAGCGCAATACAACAATGCAAATATAATGAGCTGCATATTTGGAGAACAGGATACAATGAAAACTAAAAGAAGTGGTTTATGATTCATTTATTTGTTCAGTTGATGTACTTGTTTTCAGTCCATTTATGTTTTCATAAGTACATGTTAATGTAATAATTTTTCAATGTTTAAAGAAGATAAACAAGGTACTGCCACACTCATCCTATATGTCACTCTACCTCAGCTCTGTTCACTTTTTTCAGTCCCTTTACTCACCTCACTAACATCATCTCTTCCAAACTTTCTTGTACCCTTTCACTTTAACTTTTCTTTCTAAATGTAATCATAACCAGTATTACCATATGTACTGTTTCCTGTCTATTTTTCATCAACTATATCCATAAATGAACAGTTCTAAAATCTACGTAGAAGTCTTTACTGTTACTTAATTAATATCATTCTAAAATGTCTGCACAGTGTATACACTATTGTTAGAAGCCTCCTCTAGTGTTTATCGAATATCACTGCACTTGTCATTTGTAAATAACTGTAAATATTTGCATGCACTGTTGTACTGAGGCTGTATATCTGTATTTACAGATTGTATGGAAGCCACGGTGGTGTGTGGAGTCTGCATGTCCTCCCCGCGGTCGAGTGGCATTCGAAAGACATGCGTAGAATGGGCGTGCCTTTGTTGAAGGTTGGGAATCGAGCTGGCACCTAGGCACCTGTAAAAAATCTACTGCCAATCATTAGCAGATCAGAGTTCCGCTGTGGCGACCCCTAACCGGGAGAAGCTGAAAGAAGAACAAACAACAATGGGAGCTTTTGTCCCTGGGCCTCTTTTGAAATTGGGATATTGCACCCAGTCAGACATTCCCAGTCAACAAATGTAAAATAAATACATAAAAGATCTCCATTCAAATCCATCCACAGTATTGGTTGACTCATTTCATAATTAGTCAAATTGAACTCACTGACAAACAAAAAATGAGGTTTGATAACAAACCAATTTGTCCAGGGACATCTTCAGGGGGTGGGTTAGATAAATATATTAGTAGGAATTAAGAAGGTGGGGATATGAAAGGGTTAAATGGGAATCGGGGATGCTTGGGAGGAAATGAGGTAAGGATAGGGTGGGGCTTAAGGGATTTATGCAAGTGTAACTGGGTGGGGAATTCACATTTTGGCATGAACTTGCTAAGTAGGGTACGCCCATGATGACCTGTAGGTATAACAGGAGGAAAAGTCAGACTCTGGGTACTGGGTGATGGCAGGTGGTCTGTGGTACGTATTATTATTTTTTTTTTTAGAGTGCTTTGAATTCTCAGGCCGGGGGCGGTTAGAGATCCATACAGTTTTGATCCTGGGTGTTTGGGCAGGTGGTCACCAAAGTCATATACACACACACATACACACACACACACACACACACATATAGATATATATATATATATATATATATATATATATATATATATATATATATATATATATATATATATATATATAGGATCCGTCAATATGTTTGAAGTTTCACTACTTCGAACCCCACTTCACCGAGTCCACTTGTTCGAAGTAGTGAAACTTCGAACATTGACTTCGGCAGTCACACTACAGCACAGAATGGGAATATTCCCTTTTTCCCACTGTAGTGTGATCTCGGAGTTGGTATATTTAAGTAGGAGGGGTGTGGGGGGCACAGCCCCCCACATGGGGGGTGCAGGGGATGGCTTGCCCCCCTGCAAAAACATGTTTTAGTGGTTTTTTTTTTTTGGGCAGCCCGGGGAACTAGACTTCAGCGAAAGTGCACTTTCGCTTAAGTGGACATTCGCTGAAGTGTAGGGTCTACTGCTCTATTTCAACGAAGTGTATTTTCGATGTAGAGCAGTAGACCTACATATATATATATATATATATATATATATATATATATATATATATATATATATATATATATATATATATATATATATATATATATATAAAAAATCATAAGCTACATGTTCGATTGATCAGTCCTACCAACCTGATTGTGTGCCGTAGCTCTCTGGTTAGGCTCCGTAGTTTTTCAGTTGGAGCTAGGCGGCTGGTGTAGCTAATCAGTGTTTCTATTTTAGTATTTCAGCTATGAAGTGAATTATTTTACTGCTATTTGTATGATCCCAATTACCTGTGCATTTTTGGTTTTAGCAGAACGGTCTGTCTTTCATTAGCTGGAGAAGTTGACATTGGCATTCGTTGGTGATGAGGGAGGTTGAGAGAACCGTGAATTTCTTTTCGCGGGCTTCAGGCTTAGCAGGGCTGGTGCTAGCATTTTGGGGGCCCCCAGCAAATGTCAAGTTGGGGGCCCCCTAGGCACTTCCAGTCTAAGTATCACCCTGTTACTACCACCCCTCATCCATCCTTTTAGCTCTTGCTGCAAACTTTTAGGAGTAGTATACACAGGCAGATCTGTAGCTTTAATGCCTATATACAGTGCTATATTGGCTCATCTCACAAAGTGACATTCACAGTTACTGGCATTTACATGTAACAATGATACATTACAACAACGCTATGTACTGGGCCAGACTTATGTGAAAAGGGATCCTAGACACTGCCTACTGTTTCAGCCCTTCCAAAAAACACACACATTCTGTATGCTCACCTATGTTTCTCCCCATGTTGAGTTTCCCACACCATGCAAGTTATATTTTTATTCTGTTTCTCATATTTTACCTTTCTATTTAGCTTTTTCAAGAAGCCATAACTTTACATATGCTCGGAGGTGCTTTTTAAGTTTTTTTTTCATTTTACTCAACTTTTTCATCCAATAATGGCCTGAACAGAAATTATGGTTAAAGAAAGAAATTCGTTGGTGCAGTTCAGCTTTAGTTTTCCCTTGCATCCTTTCAACACACCTTTACTGACCAAGACAGCACATTAATAACCATTTAGGAAATAACTCAAGTTGGGACCCCGAGAATCCATAATGGTGATAGGTGCTCTAGAATGTATTTTAGAGCATTTCCAAACCTTTTAATCCAACAGTGGCCTAAATAAAAATTGTGTAAGAAAAATAATTTATCTTATTTTTTTCTTTCAATGAAGACATAAGCTGTGCCCAAGGCTTAATATTCAAAGCTGACAAAATAGTAGCTCACAATAAACTAGCAAGCCAATTGTTATGGGGATATACAGATCCTATATGGGAATACTGCCTGCCTCCTTAATCCCCCCTAAAAATAGTCACTGCCTGTGCATCTTTCTGTTATTAGATTGGAATGAAAGCAGAGACTCAAATGGTCACAGTCATGTATTTCAAGTGACTGCTCACATACATATATATATATATATATATATATATATATATATATATATATATATATATATATATATATATATATATATATATATATATATATATATATATATGTGCCTGACGTATAAGGCCATGTCCAACCCGGAATTAAGGGACATGCTGCACCTCAAAAAATCCAAATCCCATCGAGCTACACGCTCGAGACTTGAACCTCAGCACTGAAATAAATAGGACATGCTGGAGGGACAGATTCATAACCCAGAGGCTTCCTTCACTCTGGAATAAAATCCCAGTCCAGGTTAGGCAGAGTCCCTCATTGACTCTTTTCAAGAGGAATCTTGATGAGTGGATGGAGGATCGTAGGTTTACCGGGTATCACTTCTGTGTCACTGTTAGACAGAGGCACAGTATACTAACCTCGAAAAAGGGCATAGCAAAATTAATTTAAAATGGGTGGCGAAAGCCAAACATACTCTGGCTAGGCTTATAAATGCCCTAGGGCAGATAGCCTAGTATGAACCTATGAACCTATGAACCTATATATATATAGCATGCCTCCCGAGTCCTCACCCCAACGCCCAAAGGCAGCTACCTGTATACAAACCTGATGTCTGATTGTGAGAAAAGTGAAAAAAATTAAGTTTGCAGTAATGTATTCTACTTTGTTGCAGCATACTTGCTCTGAAGTTACACACTTTGTTGCTCCTAGACAGTACACTGCCCCAGCAGGAGCTAAAGTAGCTTTCTTTGTACTTCTCTGAGTTCTGTGAGAAATGTAAAGGAAACAATGATCACAGAATCCCCATCCCTCCACATAACCTACAGCAACTTTCTGTACACATGCATCTGAGCAGGGCTGGTTTTAGAATGAGTGCAGTTCACAGCACAGACCATTATCAGTTTTATCATGACAGGGTCATATCACAACTCTGTTCAGGTTAAAGGCATAATCAGAAAATTAAGGCATTTTTTTCTCCTCATTTTTCCCCAACCAGAAACAGCTTCTGTGGTGCCCCTATGCAGTCAAGGATGAAGAAGGGAGCCCCTCTCTATCCATTGATACAGTCTGGGAAGTGGGGGTTATCAGATTCCTAGGAGATCTAAGTGTCTGAATGTCTTGTGATATATGCTGTGCCTGACTTTTGAAATATAATTATTTGTAAGCTGCAGTTTTTACTGATGTATTTTACCCATGTGTGTGTCCTGGCATTATTGGATGTGTGCACTGATAAAAATCAGTGATATTTTACACACACACAAACACACACACACACACACACACACACACACACACACACACACACACATACACATGCATAAGTCACAGCAATACTAGATTTATACTTATTTCAGCAAATAATGTATTGTGCAACACTGGTATTGCCATCCCAGATCAGTGACTGCTATTTAGCAGTTGTCAAACAGCAGAGGTAAGTCACTTTTATTTACCTCATTGAGGAGTAAATTAATACCTGTCACTGTCCCTGATTTTATAGATATTCCCTGATTTTGCCTTATAATTTTGCTATGTCCTTCGTAAAAACGTTTTATTTGCTGGTATGTAACTCATTCAAAATTACAGACAGTCAATAAATCCAGACATCATAGCTGTATACTTCTTATTGTCCAAAAACGTGTTATTCTAGTAACTTTTTAAGTGAATTAGAGTGATGTTTAAAATGTGTTCCTCATTTTGAGCCTTCATTCTGTTATTATTTTGGCACTGAAAAGAATTATTCAGCAAGTATGTTGAGAGTTATAGTAGCGGATGTTTTGCCAGGATTTATTAAACTCCCTGAAAGAGAAACCACCCCTGAAGATCAGAAGCATTAGCTCTTCTTAAAATCCATGGTGTGCCCTGAGATCAGTCACTCTGAGCTGCTGATCTCTCTAGTGCTTACCTTGCTCATGTTCATTATCAGCTTTATCCTAAAAGCGTCACATCACAGTCCTGTTCAGGTAAAGAATGTAATCGAAAATACATTTTTCCCTCATTTTTCCACAGCCAACAGCAGCTTCTGTGGGGCCCCTACACAGTCAGGGATGATTAAGTGGCTTCTGAAGCCAGTGGTACTGCAGGTACCTAAAGCTGACTATCTTGTTAGTTTTAATGGAGAGGATGTCCACCACCATGGTTTAACTAAACCAGGGGCATTATATCAGTGGTAAAATATTTAATGGAATTGTGAAGTCTGTCACTTGGCAAACCACTGTTATTATAACTAAATATCTTTGAATTTTGAAGGAGATATAAAGAGTTATTATTACCTTGTACTATGAACTGTCTGACAGTTTGTAATATTTTCAGCCTTATTTCTATGTAAATACCACTGTCATATCTGCTTGTTGATGCATGTTTTACTGGTGCTTTTCTCCCCGGGAATCTGCTGAAAATGGATATGTTGTCCAGTCGGACTTTCCCGGTCAACAAATGTTAAATAAAATAAATTACCCACCTGGTTTATTAAGCATGTAAGAGTGCTGCACTAGCTTTTGTTGGTTTAACAGATGTTACAAAATATCAAGATTAGATAACTTGCTGTGGTTGGGGGCCCCCTAGGATCAGGGGGCCCCCAGCGACCGCAGGGTTCTCTGGTGCCTAAAACCGGCTATGAGGCTTAGCATGTGAGGCTTGCCTGAGGTGACGCTGTAGTCTGTGCATGGGTGGGGTGGTTGGTGTGGACATAGGGTTACCTGAAATATGGCACTGCTGTGAACTGACTGCTTTGGAGTAATTTTGTATTTCTGATAGCAGTATGCTTAATAAAAAAAAACCTTCTAGCTGTCATGAAGTTTTGCACCTGTTCCTTTATATTTTCCCATTAGCATTTGTATACTGACCAAGACAGCACATTAATAACCATTTAGGAAATAACTCAAGTTGGGACCCCGAGAATCCATAATGGTGATAGGTGCTCTAGAATGTATTTTAGAGCATTTCCAAACCTTTTAATCCAACAGTGGCCTAAATAAAAATTGTGTAAGAAAAATAATTTATCTTATTTTTTTCTTTCAATGAAGACATAAGCTGTGCCCAAGGCTTAATATTCAAAGCTGACAAAATAGTAGCTCACAATAAACTAGCAAGCCAATTGTTATGGGGATATACAGATCCTATATGGGAATACTGCCTGCCTCCTTAATCCCCCCTAAAAATAGTCACTGCCTGTGCATCTTTCTGTTATTAGATTGGAATGAAAGCAGAGACTCAAATGGTCACAGTCATGTATTTCAAGTGACTGCTCACATACATATATATATATATATATATATACATATATATATATATATATATATATATGTATATATATATATATATATATATATGTGCCTGACGTATAAGGCCATGTCCAACCCGAATTAAGGGACATGCTGCACCTCAAAAATCCAAATCCCATCGAGCTACACGCTCGAGACTTGAACCTCAGCACTGAAATAAATAGGACATGCTGGAGGGACAGATTCATAACCCAGAGGCTCCCTTCACTCTGGAATAAAATCCCAGTCCAGGTTAGGCAGAGTCCCTCATTGACTCTTTTCAAGAGGAATCTTGATGAGTGGATGGGAGATCGTAGGTTTACCCCGGGTATCACTTCTGTGTCACTGTTAGACAGAGGCACAGTATACTAACCTCGAAAAAGGGCATAGCAAAATTAATTTAAAATGGGTGGCGAAAGCCAAACATACTCTGGCTAGGCTTATAAATGCCCTAGGGCAGATAGCCTAGTATGAACCTATGAACCTATGAACCTATATATATATAGCATGCCTCCCGAGTCCTCACCCCAACGCCCAAAGGCAGCTACCTGTATACAAACCTGATGTCTGATTGTGAGAAAAGTGAAAAAAATTAAGTTTGCAGTAATGTATTCTACTTTGTTGCAGCATACTTGCTCTGAAGTTACACACTTTGTTGCTCCTAGACAGTACACTGCCCCAGCAGGAGCTAAAGTAGCTTTCTTTGTACTTCTCTGAGTTCTGTGAGAAATGTAAAGGAAACAATGATCACAGAATCCCCATCCCTCCACATAACCTACAGCAACTTTCTGTACACATGCATCTGAGCAGGGCTGGTTTTAGAATGAGTGCAGTTCACAGCACAGACCATTATCAGTTTTATCATGACAGGGTCATATCACAACTCTGTTCAGGTTAAAGGCATAATCAGAAAATTAAGGCATTTTTTTCTCCTCATTTTTCCCCAACCAGAAACAGCTTCTGTGGTGCCCCTATGCAGTCAAGGATGAAGAAGGGAGCCCCTCTCTATCCATTGATACAGTCTGGGAAGTGGGGGTTATCAGATTCCTAGGAGATCTAAGTGTCTGAATGTCTTGTGATATATGCTGTGCCTGACTTTTGAAATATAATTATTTGTAAGCTGCAGTTTTTACTGATGTATTTTACCCATGTGTGTGTCCTGGCATTATTGGATGTGTGCACTGATAAAAATCAGTGATATTTTACACACACACAAACACACACACACACACACACACACACACACACACACACACATGCATAAGTCACAGCAATACTAGATTTATACTTATTTCAGCAAATAATGTATTGTGCAACACTGGTATTGCCATCCCAGATCAGTGACTGCTATTTAGCAGTTGTCAAACAGCAGAGGTAAGTCACTTTTATTTACCTCATTGAGGAGTAAATTAATACCTGTCACTGTCCCTGATTTTATAGATATTCCCTGATTTTGCCTTATAATTTTGCTATGTCCTTCGTAAAAACGTTTTATTTAATGGTATGTAACTCATTCAAAATTACAGACAGTCAATAAATCCAGACATCATAGCTGTATACTTCTTATTGTCCAAAAACGTGTTATTCTAGTAACTTTTTAAGTGAATTAGAGTGATGTTTAAAATGTGTTCCTCATTTTGAGCCTTCATTCTGTTATTATTTTGGCACTGAAAAGAATTATTCAGCAAGTATGTTGAGAGTTATAGTAGCGGATGTTTTGCCAGGATTTATTAAACTCCCTGAAAGAGAAACCACCCCTGAAGATCAGAAGCATTAGCTCTTCTTAAAATCCATGGTGTGCCCTGAGATCAGTCACTCTGAGCTGCTGATCTCTCTAGTGCTTACCTTGCTCATGTTCATTATCAGCTTTATCCTAAAAGCGTCACATCACAGTCCTGTTCAGGTAAAGAATGTAATCGAAAATACATTTTTTTCCCTCATTTTTCCACAGCCAACAGCAGCTTCTGTGGGGCCCCTACACAGTCAGGGATGATTAAGTGGCTTCTGAAGCCAGTGGTACTGCAGGTACCTAAAGCTGACTATCTTGTTAGTTTTAATGGAGAGGATGTCCACCACCATGGTTTAACTAAACCAGGGGCATTATATCAGTGGTAAAATATTTAATGGAATTGTGAAGTCTGTCACTTGGCAAACCACTGTTATTATAACTAAATATCTTTGAATTTTGAAGGAGATATAAAGAGTTATTATTACCTTGTACTATGAACTGTCTGACAGTTTGTAATATTTTCAGCCTTATTTCTATGTAAATACCACTGTCATATCTGCTTGTTGATGCATGTTTTACTGGTGCTTTTCTCCCCGGGAATCTGCTGAAAATGGATATGTTGTCCAGTCGGACTTTCGGTCAACAAATGTTAAATAAAATAAATTACCCACCTGGTTTATTAAGCATGTAAGAGTGCTGCACTAGCTTTTGTTGGTTTAACAGATGTTACAAAATATCAAGATTAGATAACTTGCTGTGGTTGGGGGCCCCCTAGGATCAGGGGGCCCCCAGCGACCGCAGGGTTCTCTGGTGCCTAAAACCGGCTATGAGGCTTAGCATGTGAGGCTTGCCTGAGGTGACGCTGTAGTCTGTGCATGGGTGGGGTGGTTGGTGTGGACATAGGGTTACCTGAAATATGGCACTGCTGTGAACTGACTGCTTTGGAGTAATTTTGTATTTCTGATAGCAGTATGTTTAATAAAAAAAAACCTTCTAGCTGTCATGAAGTTTTGCACCTGTTCCTTTATATTTTCCCATTAGCATTTGTATACAGTCTTAAACTGCAGGTATTTCTATGCAGAAAGCCAACCATGTTTTAGATGTTACAGAAATGAAGGGTTGAAGGAAGCCGCTGCTGGTCAAGTTGGTATTTCGAGCATTTGCTGCACTTCAAGATCTTTAGGGGCTTGGTGAAAATGTGTAGGGATTTACAAGGAAAAAAAAAACATCTGGGCTTATGTGGTTGTGAAGGCTCTATTGGTGGTGGGAAATGGATTGAGATTGAGTGGTGGGTTAGTGTTTGCTTTGTAAGATTCATGCACAGCTTGTGTGCTCCATGGGATTCTCACATAGCATGTGCTTGTGGTGGTTGTGGGCCAGCGATGGTGTGAAGACAAGTGTGGGTAATGATTGGTTGCCACACAGGCACATTGCAGCTTTAACTGTGTGGTGGTATAGTCGAGAAGTATACAAGGAGTGCGCAGTGTGGCCACTGAGGGGTTGTTATCCTTAAATCATTCTGAGGTCCTGGTGGATGGTAGAATCACAAATGCTCTGGTCAGACTGAAATTACTGGTGCAGAGATAAAAACTCAAGGATGTTAAATCAGGCTTACATAGGTGGAACCATGAGAAGGGAATTAAAGTAGATGAATCTTGGTCTCTCAAGACGTAACTGGTACACTGACACAGTTCAAAGGTAGGCATTTATAATGGCCTGACTTGTGGGGTGGATGGGGTTGTGCGAGCCATTAATAACGTTCACAGTGAATTAAAAAAAAATGCCAGCTAGGGTGTTCTCTGTCAGTTAATGGGTTGGGGTAAACATGTATACTTTAGTTAACAGTTGGTGGTGCTCATAATTTGAAAGGGGACTGGTTAGCTTCATGTTCGGTAATAGTTTGTTTTACATTGGTTAAGAAGTTAAACTAGCGAAAATTAACTCATTAATTCTTCTGGAAGCTCAAATGCTATTGCTTGAAGTGCATTGGTGTGGCAGTTGTGACTGGGATCTCTGTATTTGAGGAATGTGTGGTCTTTTGGTGTGATTTGGACTTTGTGTACTGAATAGTTGTGGCTGCTCATAGGCTGTGAGATTGCATAGTAACAGCTGCTGGCTGCATATGTGTGCTTAATGGTTTGGGGAATACCTCGCAGCTGTACAGATTTTCACCTAGTATTTTGGTCCATGCTTCATAGAATTGTGGTTTTCTGTTACATTAGTGATGAATCGTTATAGGCTGCAGTTCGAAAATGACAGACATTTCAGTTTCATACTTGATGCCCTTCAGAAAATTTATCCTAATGCAAGATTGGTCATTCTGGCAGCTTTCTGGAATTGTAGGAGCAATAGTTAAAGATGGTCCCTATTTTGGGCCTGTGTCCCACATTTCTGTATGGTTTTGTCCAGATTTCTAGCTTTAAGAGGTTGAGCTATTGTTGGAGGTGTACTGTGCTGCCACTGATGGGGAAAAGGAAGCTTTGTCAATAGATATATGGGGGGGTGACCGCAGCTTACTCCTTGCCCCACTAAAGGTTGTGGAATCTTTCACACCCCACATTCCTTATAAGGTGACTCTCTCTGCGGGTATGGGGGGGGGGTGGAGTGCAACTTGTTGAATGCTTCCCAAACATGTTTCTTTTAGCTGTCCTCAACAAGGGCTCAAATGGTTCTGGCCCTGCGAATCTGTTTGGAAGTACTGACTGGTGGAAAAGGGGAGAGGGAAGGGGAAAAGAGAGGAGAAAAAAGGGGGGGGGTGTAGCATTACATTGACTGTGCCTGAATTTGTGGGTAATGCATGGCTAGACATAGGTACAGCATTTCTAACAGCAATTTTACCTTAAGTTAACTGAACTTACTGAATCTTGATCAGTGGTTTATTAGTCAAGGGTTGGGGTAGGTTGATAGGCTTCAGTTAAGGTAAGTTTTTGTTGCAGGGGTTTGTGTTGTGAGATGGAGCTTCATGGGATTATAGTTTATGTGGTACTTTATGTGATGGAGGTATTTTAGTCATTCACAAAGGGGATTGTTGGTCAGCAAATGCTAGGCTGGTTATGTTTTTCTGCTTACATTGCATAGTTGGAGGTTGGAAAGGAAATTTCAATTTTGTTGGTACATACACTGGGTGGGAAATAGGGTTACAGCTAGGCATGTTGGTGGCAATTGCCCTGGTATGGTTTCACGTGGCATTGGGTTTAATGCTTCAGTGTTGACTTTGGCACATAATGATCTGGGACTACTTATGATATTTCTTACTGGTAGTTAGAGTAAATGACAGTTACTTAAGGTACAGAAGTTATACTGAATTATGGTTATTTTAGTATTGGAGAAGGATCATTGGATTATTTTAACCATTTAGTCAACTGGTGACTTTTGGGTATCTATATGAACATTTTGGTATGAGGGAAGGGAAACAGCATGGTCAGGCTGGTGGGCAAAGAAGAGGGACAGGCTTTCCCTCTTCTGTTTCCCCTCTGGTATTGGATGTTCATTTAAATGTGTTTGGAAAGGAAAGTAAGCAGTTGGAGGCTGATTGATAAATAAGCGAGCAGAGGTAAGGACGTTGCTTATTTCATTGGATCTATAATTCAATAAATGGTAAATGCAGTGAGTGATGGGACGCTGCTTCATAAGTAAACAGGTTGAGGTAAGGGCACTGCTTATTTCATTGGATATGTAATTCAATAAATGGTAAATGCAGTGAGTAGTGGGACGCTGCTGCATAAGTAAAGCAAGCGAGTGGGGTATGGATGCTGCTTACTGGTCAGGATGAGTGAGGTCACGCTGTCCTGGGTAACATTACATGGATGTTTATGCTGTGATTGAAATCAGCTCTATTGTGTTTTAGTTATTAATAAATATGGTTTAACAAAGTTATGTCTATGGAAATTCAATAAAGGTCATCAAATGTCATTTGGTGTCATGTGTTTATTGAAGGGGATTGGGGCAAAATTATTTCACAAGTTTACATACTTACACTGCCTGCTTCCCAGCATGGAGGCAATTTAGATGAAACACTTCTAACTCCAGGTAACTGTGAAGTTTCATAAATTATTACTTGCCAATTGTTAATGGCAAACTGAAAGTGTACAAAATGTGTGGGAACACATGCTCTATATATTCTTGAGTTTATTGCCTGAAAACAGAAAGAACAAATATAGTCAATATGCTGATATCCAAATTCCGTGCTGCTTCTAAAATCGCATTACTGAACATCACAGACCTTTTAAATGTGGTTAAGTATCATAAAACAGTATTTTTGATGGTCTTGTCTGCAGCTAGGAAAAGTATCACTAGGTCATGCAAATCAATATCTACTCCTAAACTCTAAGAATGGTTTGCATACAGTATTACCATTAGTATACTCACAATGGACTGTATGAATTGAAAAATCACGTCAAGACTGTGATGGAATTGCTATCATTATCTAAGTTACTACAGCAACACTGCCATGATGTCCCCCTGGTTACCCAGTCATGTTGAATTGTAGTGTCAATAATTTCAGGATACTTCAGTATGTGCAAGAAAACAGTAATGTTTATTCTACAAACTAACACCATAACAAGAGTGATGTTAATAGTTCACAATTATGTATACACTAGCAACTGACACATAACTCAGTGCATTATGGGACACATTACTTTTTCAAACAGCAACGCTACACATTTATCTAAAAGTGGTAATGTTATAATACATCTTTACAGTATCTACAAGGAAATAGCAACTGTACAATACTTATCATCACATCTTCTGCCAAGAGGAAACTGATCTCCCTCTGAAACTATGAGTACTGATATGTGCACAACAAATGTACGTATTTAACATTCTGTAATGATCCTATCAGTGTAAATGGTCTATATCTCTTTCACATGCTAATTTGACTATTGTTTATGAAATGGCAACAAATAAAGTAAATATTTCTTTAGCAGAATATTTTCCTACAAGGAAAATATGAAAGTCACTTACATACAGTATTCTCTATATAATGTATCCGCATCTTAATCTCTCTTCCATTATGCATCACTCAAATAGTACAAAAGACTGGGAGGGAAATGGTTATGCAAACAATTAGAATAAATAGCACTTAGCTTAGAGTCGTTCTGCAAAATAATCTTAGCACAGTCAGGAACAATCACACTCAGATGGACAGCACACGGTTTGACTTTACATGTTGTGGATTTTGTACTTACAGACTTGTCTGGATCATGGTAATACTTTTAAGGAACCAGGAATATTCTGACTAGATGTGGACTTGGTTATTGTCAGCTTACGCACATCAGGTTTAGTCTCAGGAACACACCATTCAACTGGAGTCTCATCCAAAGCTTCCTGAATATGCCTCCAATTGTATCACACTATGGAACCATCATCAATTTGCACCACGTTATGATCTTGGCTCATCAGTTTTTCATACTGCAATACCTGTTGTGTCTCACTTTCTCTCCCCCTGTAACTTAGGTGCACTGATTGGCCAGGTTGAAGGACAGATAGTTGTGTAGAACAGCATCTTTCACAGAACTGTTTGTATGAACTTTTAGCTTTGTGATATTTTGCTTTATTGACTCATACAAAATAGTTGCTGGCTCTAGTTTAGATTGTAACATTGACATATTACTCCTTATTAGTCTTCTAAGCATTAGCTGATGTGGGCTTACTCCTGTGGCACTGTGTGGAATGGCTCATTATGACATGAGGGCTCTGTGAGGGTCAGATTGTCTCAAGATCTATTTTAGCTATCTGGACTGCTCTCTCGGTGGCTCCACTCAATTAAAGACAGTGAGGATTTGCCATACTATATATAAAATCATAGTTATCAGCAAACATTTGAAATTTATTTGACACAGATTGCGGACCATTATCTGCAACTAGTTCAGTGGGTGTCTTGTATCTTGGGTACATGGTTTTGAACCTTGCAATTATTTACCAGCTAGTTGTAGTTGGTACATGTAATATTTCTACATTATGAGTAACAGTCTGCCACTATTATTATTAGATAGCTTTCGCCCTCAGACTCGCACAAGCAGCAGCTATGTTTTTGCCAAGAACCTTGTAGTAAGGGTATCAGTATCAATGGTGTTTTCCTTTGAATAAAAAATTAATACTTTCACACGAACTTTGTAATGACTAGATAGATGTCTGGCCACCACACTTACATTGTAGCTCTTTCATGTCATTTCGTGAGACCTTGGTGTCTTCACTTATTTATCTTAGTAGACATTGGGAATGTGGGTTGTACAATTCTTTCTTGGTAATGGTAGTAAGCCATCATGTTCAGACAATTGTGTTATGACTATGTAGTACTTACACACTTGTTTGCTCCAGTGAGTAGACCATCCGTCTCAAACATATTTGATAACAGTATGTAACTCAAAGTCACTTTTGGTAGCTTGTTTCAACTTCTCTAGTCTTTTGGTAGTCACTGGTTTTGCTGCCATTATCCAAAAACAAGGTATTGGGTACCAATCACAGAGGGACCTCTATTAATATTACACAAAACTTAAGCAACACAAGATACAATTTTTATTTTGTTTACATTTCTTTCCAGGTTTAATAAGTAAAATTCAGTGGGTGCATGCACTTCTTTACTTGGATGACCCATAAGCAGTGTTTAGGTAACTGGCCATCTCCAAACCACATAGTATATAACTGGAGCTCAAGGAAATCAAAAGAAATGGTCATATATGTAGATGCCTTTTATACTATGTACCGGTCATAATATAGACAAAGGTGTCTGCCTATTCCTTGAGACCTAACTCACTAAATTAACTTTCAGTAATTCTAAAAATAACCCTAAGTCAGTTCAATTCATTTTTAAAACCTACTGTTTTTCATGGACTGGAATGTTTCCAACACCCTGTCATGAAGTGGTCTGTGTCCCAAACATCAGTGCCCTCTGAGGAAGCTGCACCTTAAAATACAGTAATATTTTCCTCTGACACAGTGGGTTTTCTACAGGGTAAGAAAATTGAATGTCACACACTTGTACCCTATAAAATTGTGTAACAGGTACAGGTAGCAAAGCCCACAGGATTGCACGTGCAGACCTGAAAGCAGACTATATGACTGAGTAGCCAATCAGTTTCAGCTGGAGTGGAATAATCTCAACGCTACACTAAGTGGAAGCTGCATCCTCTCTTCATTCCACAATAAGTTCATTTGGGGAGATGTTCAGAAAACTGGAAGGGATCACAGTACAGTTGTACTGGGTGCCCTCAGCATTAGTACTACACTCAGTACTGAGGGGAAGGTCTACAAACGATATGCCTAGGGAAACTAGATGGGGGAAAGAATAACTTTATTCAGGGGTGCAAAGCAATGCAATCTGCATCTACTACTTTTTAATAGTACAGTAAGATCTCAAGCGAAAAAGCGCACCAGGCAATTGGAGGCAAAGAAATACAGTATTGTATACCTCACATCTTAAGCACATAAGACATTGTAGAGGTTTAAAGATGTAACAGAGTGCAAAGCATAGCAGTACTATGTACGTTACATAAGATAATTACACCAGGTATTAAGGAGAGTTTTAAATACTATGTATCCTACAGCAGCCATATAGGTGTTTAGCTACACTATATAGTATACAAGCAAACAGGCTTACAAAGTGTGCAACCATGATCTTAAGCTAGCATCCAGGAGTGGGCAGGTCATTTCAGAAAGTCCTCTCTGCCTGTTATTCTTGCAAACTCATTTTCATATCATTATGGCTTCACTGCAGTGGCATTTAGAAAACTACACTGAGAGGATGTTCAGCTGTTGGACTATAGCCAAGTAAAACATTAGAATGCAGTCATTTATTAAATAAAATCATATACTGTAGTTTTCATTGGGTATCAGACATAATTTTTTGAAATGCTGGTCAGACTGAATTCCCACAGTCTGGCCCAACGCAATCTCTGACCTCTCCTTTGGGAAGTTAATACAGTTCATGGATTGACTAAATGGAGTCTAACAGCAATATAAAAAGTAAAGCATTTTGCAGCATGAAAAAAAAATAGTTTCACGGGGTCATTAACCATTTGCATATTACATATACTGTTAAAAAGCTGAACATATTTTGTTTAATCTTTAAATTGCTACATACATAACATGGATATTAAGAAATGAATGTAAGAGTCACTGGAAAAGGTGAAAACAATAATGTGTGGTGGCTCTGTTGTCAAATAAAGCAATTGTTTTCACTAGACTGGTGAGTCATGACAAAAACAGTAAGGTGTTATTCCCATTACTGAATATAGCATATGCTAATGGAATATTATAATCTGCAATATCTTTATTTATATTCTTATCCCATATGTTCAATAGGCCAGACATAACAAATGACATATTTCTGACAGCAGATGTAGTACATGGATGCAAAATCTGTGGAAATGTACAACTCTAATTTTCTGAAATTGTTTATAGTACATCTTGACATATTATACCATATCAGTAGTTCTGTATCACTCTGCAGATACAAAGCTAATAGCAAAATAAGCCTACAGCCTCACATTTTATTAGCACAGGATCCATTTACACCATCACAAACTTCCTGCTGAAATGAGTCACCACTTGCCAGACACAATCAGTCTCATACTGTGTGATCCAATGTTAAGATTAGCTAAATAAAGGTTTCCTCACAGCTGAGTGAGTGAGGTACATACACAGAAAATGTCATGTTTACAGTTTAATTTATAAATATCTTTGTTTGTTTTGCTTTTAAATCTGATCTGCTTTGAGCCTAAAGATGTTTTATTTTCCTGTCTCATAGCAAGTAATCTTTAAGTTAACAGTACATACTGTGAACTATTGATATATTAGCAGACAGGTCCTTTGTGTTAGGTCTTTGGTTGAATTTATACAGCTACGATGCACACTGCCCAAAGGGGCATAATAAACAATCATGTAAATGGATTACCTTTGCATTCGGCAAGCAGATGCATGAAACATCAGCTTCCTCATATGTTCACTAAGCAAATGGAGCACAATGGATGTACTATCCAGCGATATGCCAACCGGCAACGCTATCCTTAAACTTCCTGCAATACAAAACTGTAACCCCAAAATTTTACTTTATGTGCAGTTAGGAAAATAATCCTATCTGATAAGTGTATATATTGTGTAGCTCTCAGATTTTTTGTTCAAGTATCAGGGATAAAGCCAAACATTATAAAGGGTCAAGGGCCCCAGAATTGGGGAAAAAGTTTAAATATTACTCTAATTCATTTAGAAAGTTAATACAACAACAGGTTTTGCATCAACATACATTTTCTGAAGAATAAAACATAACTGACTGCAATTCTCAGTGATTTACCAGAAAATCAAACATTTTATGAGGTACAGAAAAAATATGTGACAAAATCCAAAATGTTCTATAAAATCAGAGATGTGTGAGGGCAATGATTTGTTGAAGTGGTTCCTGTGCTGTCAACCATCTTATTTTTACTTGTTTCCTCTTAATTAATACCAGGATCACATTTGCTCAGCTGTGCTGCTATGTAATACATTCACATTTTTTCTTTGGAGATAATAGTGAAACCTTCATTATGCTGCACCTGTGAAAGAACATTAGAAATCATGTAACTAACAGAATTAAAAGTATCTGCAGACATTAAAGTGAAAATCTGATCATTCTTTCTCCCCTGAAACCATCCCTGAGTCACTACCACTGGTTGCCTTGTATTACTATTTTAAATGTGTAAATAAAAGTTCACCTCGATCTGTGTCATAGAAAGGAAACTCCTAACTAGGGTCCAAATGATCTGGATTCAGTTTGATCCCCAGCTCTGAAAAAGCTGTCCAGAAATAAGTGGGAGTGAGTGACAAATACTGATTCATCAGTCCTGGGGAGATAGAGGTTGATATGCACATTGCTGTTGAAATGATACCTGTGGGTGAGATTGAAGATCTAGAAATATATATATATATATATATATATATATATATATATATATATATATATATATATATATATATGTATGTATATGTATGCTCTATGCAAAAAAGTAGGACATGGGGGTGCCAGCCTACCAAGGAGTATTTTACCAGGGATGGTCTGCACCTCTCCCCTCCGGGCTTTTGAATATTAGCTAAAACATTGTCTTCCCTCATAGTGTCTTTTTTCGGCAATGCCAAACTGAAAGTACTTCTGACATAGCAAATCAGAACCAAGAAAATCTAAAGCTATTACTGCCCAATGCTAGGATACTAAACAAAAAACTCCACTCCCTAGAAGTTATCTTTACCCTAGAGAATGCTCATGTCTGTGTGGTCACTGAGACATGGTTTAAAGCCGCAGAAAGCACACCAACAGTGCATGGTTATAATGCCTTCCACACATTTAGGCCAGCTACTTCACAGGCAGAGACTAAAGGTGGAGATGTCTATATTTACATCAAAAATAAATATACTTCAAGGCTGGTCAAACAGGACAATGCACTTGAGCTGCTCCATGTTCAAATCACCATAGGTAAAATCCAATACCACTTCCTTGCAAGCTATAGGTCCCACTCTGTGACCCAGGAAACCCATACCATGTATTTAAACTTATTAGAAACACTAACCATCCAACCCAACACCATATTCATGGGTGACTTTAATTACCCTGTTATTAACTGGGAATCCTATATAACACCAAATGTACATGCACAGACATTCCTGGATTTTGTAAACATAGACTCCCTGGACCAGATAGTCAATACACCAACCAGGGGTGCAACCATACTGGATCTGGTCCTCACTAATATGGGAGACTGCTGCACATTCCCTACTGTAATGCCTTCCCTGTAAGGTCAGGCCACAAAATGGTCTCCTTTGAAGTATAAATAAAACCTGGACCCCAAGCTAAACCTGGAATATTCAGGAACTATTCTAAGGCTAACCTCCTGCTATTAAGTGAAAACCTGGCAAAATTTCAAGCCCCATAAACCCTGAGAACACTTCTGCTTCTGCAGAACTGTTCACAGCAACCATGTACAAGCATATTAATAGCTACATAGAGGTAGCTGTACCCACCAGGAAGAAGTACAGAATTAACTCAAAAAACAAGCCACCCTGGTGGAATCACAAAATCATTCGTCTGTATAACAGGAGGAAGAAAATAATGGCAAAAATTAGGAGGTGCAGCACCCAGCAGGATAAAAGCACTCTCATCAAACTAAACAAACAACTCAGAGGAAAATAAAGTCTAGCAAAGTCAAATTTGCAATAAGTTTGGCCTCCCAGGCCAAGGACAACCAAAGCATTCTTTAGCTATGTCCGAAACCTCAAAGGTAATACACAATTGTGTGCAGAGCTCATTGTAAATGGAGCCACTTATACTGTGCCAGAAGATATAGCAAACCTCCTGGCTGACAAAAAATTCAGCTCCAACTTTACTCCTCTCTCCCCCTCAACCTTCCCTCAGGAAATATCATCAAATATAACTCCCCCTACTATCACTAGGGAACATGTTCATAATGCTCTCTCTCTAAGACCAAGAACACTGCATCAATGGGCCCAGACAATATCCCAAGATGCCTTCTAAATTTGTAAAGTATGATATAGTTATCCCTGTTGTCTAGTTTTCCCCTCATTCCACATCTTTTTGTGCTGCAAAACATTCTTCTTGTATCATTTTAAATGTGTTTAATGCAAGATACAAAGCATTGTTCGTGGTTTCTAGTGTTCCCTTGCCCCACATCTTTCATGTTACAAAATGTTGTTCTTTTATCTTTTTAAGAGCCTTTAAGGCATGACATGAAATATTCTTAGTCCATAGGTAGTTATTAGGCATGCATCCAACAGATCATCAAGAATCTTAGCCCAAATTCCCAATTACTCCAAAGCACTGTCTGGATAAGTGACTTGTTCAAGGCCACACAACAGGCAAATAAAGGTTGAGGAAATCAACCCTGTACATTAGGAAGCAGCTCATTACCAGCTCATAGCCTTATTACTCTGTGCCAACTGTCAGAGTGTTCCCCATCCACAATACTGCAGGATTACCCATTAGTGTAGACAAGGGTGGAGTTGTGACAGCACTCCTCCCAACACACACACACACACACACACACACACACACACACACACACACACACACACACACATATTCATATATTCATACAAACATGTACACACACATACACACATTGACACACCACCACCCCCTGGTCACACTCATGACCACACTCACGCCATGCGCGCACACACACACACACACACACACACACACACACACACAAACACACCTAACTAACTTACTAACTAACCCCTTATGGTGCCCACCCAGGCTGACACACACACACACACACACACAGACACACACACACACACACACACACACACACACACACACACACACACATACATATGCACCTGAGCTCACACATGTAGCCATAGACGTACACATAGACACAGACACAAACACTGCACCACACGTGTCCAATAACTCCACCCCCCACACCCCCAGCACTTACCTCTAATGCAGTTTCACTCATTAGAAGCAATGGGTGAATGTGAGTTTTTGGCCATGTTTATTAATATGGTCAGTCTAGGTAACTTACACAGCCGAACAATTCTCTGAATCACTCAGCTGCATAAATTCCTTACCACAAGCATTTCTGGGAGGAGAACACTTGGGTAATTAGCACAGACCATTCTGCCAGAATCCCTCCTTAGCATTAGCAGTAGGCCTCAGCACTTAGATAGAGCTATCACTGACTCAGAAATGGTTACTGCAAGGTGTATAACAGCCTCACACCTTGCAGTAAACTTTCTGAATCAGCCCTTTGAGTTGCTACCCTTGTAGCCCCGGGTCTGAATCCTTAAATCACCATTTCACTGCCGCAAAATTTTGACAAAGTTACTTAACTAGGCAGTGCTCCTGAGTTGTCCCTGAAAAAAAAGTTGGCTTACCTGATTACAAATTATACATATAGACATATAAAGATATTATTTTTAACTTTAATGCAGTCAATAGAAAACTATGGCATCAGTTTCAAAATTTCATCTTCTGACACACCAAAATGAATCAACATCCCTGCAATTATATTAATTGTATTTATGTACATGTCAAAATCTTTGTCAAATGAAAATACATATGCATAGTGTATAATCCATATCTCTGTCTGGCATATAGATCTCCTTTAAATACATCTGTTAACAGTCCCATTGTATTTGGGTAGTTATACTTAAGATTACTTCATTGAGCATGGCTTGATTACGTTGATATTATTTCAGGTTTTTTTAAACTCACTCCAGACTGATGGCTATTGTGACAATTTAAGTCAGACAATTTTCAAGTTAAGCCATCTAGACAGATTGTATTATTAAAATTACAGCCCGCTGGCCTTTAAGAAGTGTAATTGTCACTGTCATGTTAAATATTCCTTATCAGTAGCAGTAAGTGATATGCTCATGCATTTAAGCATGTGCAGTATTTTACATATGTACCACCTGGGCAATTCATTCACGGAACACAAGTCTGTGACTAAAGGCACACTGCACTGCATAACAGCTTCACCCTCCCTGGATTTATTAATGTTTTACTGTGAATGTACAACAAGCACAACAGCTGGTGATAAGATCTTCTCAAATTTGTTTACTTATTCAGAAAGCAACAGAAATTAGTGAAGAAGGTGGGGATTGTGAATGCTGCCAGAAAATACTTTTTTTCTGTTCTTGTTTTATTGCAACATTATTTTACTTTAAGTATCTCTTGGAGTTTTAAAAGTTTCAGATTATGGTCTGAAGAGGTTAACTGCTTCCAAACTGCAATAAATAATATCTTTATTTAAAGGAAGGAAAACAAGTCAAGATTTATGTTTTATTGTGAGAGATATGAGGAAAAGAGTGCTCTAAGATTATTTCAGATTTTTTATTCTAAGCTTGCATTCCTACATTTTTCTTTTTTTTAATCTGTTTTATTTCAATGCTATTTTATTTTAATTATTTTTCTTGAGGTATTATTGAAGTTTTAAAAATTATAGGCTAGAACCAAATAGCAAAGTTTCTGTTTCTTTATGTAAAGCCAAAGTAATTAATAGAAAAATGTTTCAGAATTGTAGAAAGAATTTAGACACAAAACAACATTTTATTTAAGTTAAGGAAACTCGTTAAAGTATTATTTTGAGAACTGTCGTAAAACATTACTCAGGAAGTATATTTGGTTTTACTCACCTTACCCACAATGCCTCTGTTAATTCTTTATCTGATTTTACCCACCTCACCAATCCTGTTCATGTTGCCTTTTTAAGTTTCGTGGCTCTCAATTCATCCACTTGTCATGTAAATTCAGTTTCGTAAACCTCTCCCACTCTTGTCTCATTTGCTCATATTAGAGAGCACAGCAAGATTTTATTGTGAAGGCTCACCCTTTAAAACTTTCACTTACCATCCCTTTCATATCTTCCTACTCACTATTTGTGCACTGGGATCACATTTTAATCACCTTTCACACTTTACATTTTACATCTGTTGTAGTTAGAGCTGTCCTACAAGGTCACTGTAGGAAGATAAAATAAACATACAACATTTATTTAAAAATATGAAAAATATTACAATTTAATAGTAGCTAGCTATCAACCATAAAATTAGATTTTAGCTACCAATACAAATAAATCAAAACTATACAGTGGTGCAGCGGACAGCGTTGCCGCTTCACAGCAAGAGGTTCCCTGGTTTAATTCTTGGTTATGGAGTCTGCATGTCCTCCTTGTGTCTGCGTGGGTTTTATCTGCGTACTCCGGTTTTCTTCCACATTTCAAAGACATGCACAAGGTGGACTGGACACTCTAAACTGGCCATAGGTGTGAGTGTGCATGCGTGTGTGTCTGGTATGGAAGAACTATTCTGGCAGGGCTAGCCACCCGGTGGTGTAAAGCATGGCTGTAGATGACTATCAGTTTTGAAGTGACACCCCAACCCCATGTGCAAAAATAGGAAAAAGAGGTTGTGGATGGATGGATATATAAAGGATCTTACTTTTTGTACTGAGTAAATCACAAACTAACTTTTCAAAGATTTAACAGATAATGTTTATCTTAGGTACTATAAAAACTGATTCATGCAAACAGAAAATGCACTGCTTTTTTGACGTGATCTTAAATTTTGTAAGAGGTGTTCATTTATTTATTTATTTATCTTTTGTTGACCAGGTAATTGAACTGGTCAAAAGACCCTTTTTAACCACAAAATGGGGCTCAGAGACAAAAACAATATCAGTGGCATGCAATAAACATTGGTATACGCAAATCACTACAGTGGCACAGGGTAATAGATAAGAAAAAATAAAGAAGGAAACTAGGTGTAATTGCATCTAAACTACTGGGGCTAAACATTTATTAACGGTGTCACCCTCTGATCATATACATACACATGCAGCTACTGCTAGCTATGCAATGGTTCTGAACGCTGCATTCAAAACTGTAAAACAATAAAAACTCTTGTCACTAAAACTGTAAAAAAAAAAAGAGCTAATTACCTTACTCTGCCTGGTGTCCTCGTACTTTGTCTCATCAAGGAGTCTTGTGCTTTGTGTTTTGAGTGTGAACACTGCATTCACAAAAGCCTAGGTTGTACCTCAAGTAGCCACGTTGAATAAAACTAGCACCTCATACATATAACTTACAATGCACACCTCCCACTGACCACAATAAATCAAACAAATAAATTACAATACCGTGGGACTGGGGAGAATCCATACCAACACAATACCTGGTGTTAACTATGAATCAATTAATACATTTTTTTTTAAGTAAAACAGATGCATACCTCTTTGTAACAGTGTCAAGTCTGCCTAAGGCCAAAATAAGAGACATCTCAAGCAGGTTAGAAATGATTAAAGATAATTACAATATGGTCATTGTTCAAGTTGGAGTGAACAATCTATAAAGGTACTCTCTTTTGGATATGCAACACAATATGGTGGAATTATTGAACATCATAGCAAGCATAGGGAAAAAGGCTCCTTAAGTGTTTTGTAATTAACCTTCATAAATGCAATCAAAAACCCTTATGAACATTTGACTGTGAACAACAATTGCTGTGATAAATAACAATAGAAAAAGCATTTTTGCAGAAGGAGGTTCTGCTCCCCAACACACCCCAATACTTACACAATATCAACACCAATATCACTGTATTCTAAAGTGAAAACAAATCACTAGTGTGTCAAACACAATTCTTCAAAAACGTCATAGAAAATGCTTCGATCTCATCATGTTTGTTTGTTTGTTTCTTTCGGCTTTTCCCGGTTAGGGGTCGCCACAGCGGAACTCCAGTCCACTAATGATTGGCAGTAGATTTTGACATACTGGCTTGCCAGGCCTAACGCACAACCTTCAACGAAGGAATGCCCATTCACGCATGTTGCCACACAGAAGAGAAGACTCTCTAACTGAGAATCAATGGGCAACATCTAACTGTGAGGTGACAACCCTACCGCAGCACCACCTCATCATATACCACCTAAATCTCATGACAAAATTTTAGAATTCAAGAATTCAGTCAATGACAAGGGATATGTTAGCACAGAGAAGCTGCTCTACATAAGCCAGGAGTGAGCTATTCTATCAGCTGGAGCGCACTGCACCCAATAGACTTCACCTCTCTTCTTAGGAACACAAAAGTCTACACTCTTCATTGTGTCTTTTTTAGATTTCTTCAAAGTCCAAGACAAAAAAAAAGAAAGATACATTTATGTATTTATTTATTTATCTATTGTCATTTGTTAATCGGGTTGGTCCAACTGAGCCAAAAGCCCATTTTCAGTGGAGACCCGAGGAGAAAAACTCCAATTACATTTACAGTCTTTCAAGACAGACATTTACATCATCATGGTAAACAGCAAGAATTTATATAACAAAAAGAAGTAAATAAAATCACATAGTTTCATATAAGTTACTGTGTGTGTGTGTGTGTTTGTGTGTGTGTGTGTGTGTGTGTGTGTGTGTGTGTGTGTGTGTGTGTGTGTGACATAAAAACACATAGGTGAGCAATGTAGAAAAGGCCCACCAAGAGAGATGAGTATGTCTGAAGTATTAATAGGAGTAACAGGCAGTCTGTGCTTTCTTTTAAAGCACTTCTCATGTTTGTTTAAAGTAATTCTTTTTTTCTGTAAATGTTATATTTTAAAATATGAGAAAAAGCCCTAGAAGTAAACCACATCATTCTAAGACTTTAAATCAAATGGAAGTGAAGTCTGACAAATGCCAAAATTTAGTCAAGGAGCCTAACTAATAAAATAATTTATTCCATGACTAGATGCTGCTCTGTTTTCTTTTCTTTTTTATCTTAGTCAAACAAAATTAAATGTTAAGCAAAGCTGCTGATACCAATGCCCTGCAATGCCTCAGACACCATACACTGCATTGTTACCAGGGAACTACAGTCTTGAATTCTCCAACCTTTCACCAGCAGTCGAGAGAAAATTCACCTCTAAGCAATGTGTATCAGGATATTGCTGAGATTCATGCTAGTGCTAAAGGATGGGAAAAGCATAATCTACATGCTTCAAATGGAATTAATTTGTCAATAAGCCATTAACATAGTGATATAAATGACTGGATAGTCATTAGAAAACGTAGTTTTGATAAACAACAAAGTGCTGGACTTGGGCAAAAATATGGTAAGCAGCGTATATTTCTTACACAAGTAGACATGGTATAAGCACAAACCTAACATTTTTTTGTAATGTCTAAAACAGACATATTTCTGGAAGGATAGGTAGACAGTATTCATGACTGGGCATAACACTCTACAATATAACTAGAACAACTTATGCTGCAGGACTCAGTAAACTCTGTGAAGGTTCCACACAGAGCCTACATGGAGTGTTTTTACATACATGATACTGCTCATCCCGTGGCATGGCGCAGCATGGTGCTATGAATATTAATGATACAAGGTGCGAGTAAGCAAGCTTTCCTGGCTCGTACTAGTGTTGCTGGCCAGTAAACATGTAGAAAGAATGTGTATCGTACCACCCAACCTTTTTGTGCAAGAAATCTGGACAAACACTAAACTAATGAGGGGACAAAGGGCTAAAACACTATTCAAGACCTTGCAAACCCTCAAGCCATAATCAGCAACTCTACCCCCTTCTCCCCAACACAGAACCATCTCCCAAAATAGTACCCCCCACTTTAGCTTACTCCCAGTGCCTGTTAAATCCATAAAAAAATTACTTCAAAAACTCAAACCTACCACTCTAGCCACAGATGACCTCCCAGCTGATTTTCTAAAAATTGCAGCTGAAGCTATAGCCTATCCTGTAGCCATACTCATCAACTGGTCAATATCTGAGAGCCATATACCTAGCATTTGGAAAGCCTCCCATATTCTACCACTACATAAAGGAGGTAATTCCACAGATTTTACAAATTATCACCCTATTCCCATCCTATCTTCCTTATCCAAAATACTTGAAAGAGTAGTGCATACCCAATTAATGAACCACTTTCTCACACACACTACTATCACACACCCAACATGGCTTTTGTCCATTTCATATCACCACTACTGCACTAATGTCCTTTACCAATATGGTTAACCAACATAGAAACAATAGACAATATGAATCTACTATATTCTTGGACCTTTCCAAAGCCTTTGACATGGTAGATCATAATAAACTCATTAACATTCTCTGCACTCTAAATCTTAGTAATTCTAGTATCACATGGTTCCAAAGCTACCTAGCAGGACATCTGCAAGCCGTCCAGTGGCAAAACCAACTCTACCCTTTGCTCCCAGTTCTCTTAGGGGTTCCACAAGGCTCTATTCTTGGACCACTACTTTTCTCTATATTCACCAACCAGCTCAGCATCTCCATACCACACGCCTCTGTAGTACAATACACTGATGACTACACCCTAATATATGCAGCCTCCATATTACAAGACCTCCATACCATTACCCAAGATTCCTTCCTATCTGAAGAAAACATGGCTCACAAACTACCAACTCATTCGGAGTCCCAACAAAACTGAACTCCTTCTCTTTAGCCCAACTAGAGCTTCATCAGGTTCCTACCAGTTCATCGAAACTTCAGCAGTTCGAACACCATATGGTCGAACTGTGAAGTTCAAAAACTGATTATTGTGAAGCTGCGGAACACCAAATTCTTTCCCAGGGAAAGAATTCCGTGGGCCGTTTCTGTGGCTTCACAATTTTCAGCACTGCCGTGGAAAGTTACGTGTCGGGTTCAGGTAAGTGCGCAATTTTGTGGATGTTAGGGTTAGGGAGCGGGTTAGGTGAGTTAGGGTTAGTGTGCAGGTGAGGTGGGTGTGCGATAGTGACAGACTTTAAGGTTAAGGTGGGATAGGTCAGTTAGGGTTAGGGTGCGGGTCAGGTGAGTGTGTGATAGTGATGGAACTTAGGGTTTGGGTTAAGGTAAGTGGATAGATAGTAGTGTATGTACAGTTTAGTGTAGGGTTAGATGTAGGATTTTAAGTGTATGTCTGTGGATTGCTGTTTTTCTGGTGTGCTTGTGTTGTGTGCGTGTGTTTGCTGGAACAGCAATTTTTTTTCCCTGGGGAAAAAAAAAATCACTGTTCTAAGCCTTTGATGGTTTTGCATTTCGAGGTTAGAAGTTCAAACATATGGTGTTCGAACTTTTGCCATTTTGACAAAATGATATAGACCCTCTTCCTCAGTTTCACAGTCATTTACTGTCTTGTCCAAAAATAAAACTATAATCACCCCAATAACACACACTAAACTACCTAGGAGAGAAATCAACAATAACTTGAAATTTGATATACACATAGCCCAAACCATTAAAAAGGTCCACAAGAAACTAGGTCTCCTATATAGAAACAAACAATTTCTGACAAGTAATACAAAAGGTACTATTGCCCATACACACATGTTATCAACCCTCCTCTCCGCCTCCCCAATACTAGCCAACCTCCGTATAACAGACTTAATGAAACTGGAATCTTGCTATAATAAAATAGCAAAGTTTGCAACTGGTGCCTCCTATAGGTCACATGACTGTGCATCTCTTCAACAACTGAATTGGCTTGTACTTCCTCAGCTTCTACTCTTCAACCAGCTAACGTTTGCACACAAAATTCTCCACCAATCTGATAAATCCCCTGCTCTCCAAAATATTATACTCCCATGTACCAGTTCCCAATGTCTCCACTCCAGCAACCTACACCTTCTAGATACCACCAAAGCCAATAACCAATTCACTCTTCTCTAACTACATTCCTAAAATATGGAATAAGCTGCCTACCTTAATAACCTCAACCAGCCCTGTTACACAATTTAAAAAGCTCCTAAGGTCTTAGCAAACACCTGGCTATGATCCTGCAACACTCCTGGACAGACCTTCCTTAGTCTCTCTGAAAATGATTGTCCTTAAAAATAAAATAAAATTTTGCATTGTTAACATCAACTACATCTACAGGGTAATAGCCTTCTGTATCACTAAATTGTAATTTACTCAGGATGATTTATAATGTCAAAGTTTTTAACTAAAGAACTGTATTCATTATGTATTCTCGGATTCCAAGATGGCCGCCGACTAGTCTAGTCCTTACTCTCTGAGCTCCTCACAGCTATTTAACTTTTGGTTTTTTTACAACTTTACATCAACCTTTTTCCTCAAATTTTTATACTAAAAGATTTTATAAATCTTTTTCTACGCATTTGGATTATTTTTTCTTCTGGAATTATTATCCTGGGATTTATTTTACCTCAGAACATTCTTGGTCTCTCTGCTGCTGGGACTCCTACTGCTCCAGTCTGTTCCTGGTTCCTGGTATCCTGTTGACTGCATTCCATTTCTGGGCATGGCTACAAAATCTGACTCCATGGAGACTCATCCTATAAAGGCCAAATATACTTCAATGCTCTCTCCTGAAAAAGATTCAGGTTCAAAAAGACTGAAATCATCTAGACAACCTACAGAAACTATTAATGTAAGTAATAAAGATTTAAATGGCTCAAATTTCCTTTTAGAAGAACTAAAAATAGCATTAAAACCAATCCAAAGTGCTATACAAAACTTTTCAGAACAGTTTGCTGACTTTAGTAAATCTTTAAAGCAAATAAACGATAGTATTGTTACTATTGAAAATAAAATCTTAGCTTTGGAAGTTAAAACAGACTTATTGGAAAGTGACTTTAAATCTAGAGATACAACTATTTCAGATTTACAAGCTAAAATATTGGATCTGGAAGCCAGGAGTCGAAGAAATAACATCATTATTCGTGGTTTACCTGAATCTTATGACAATAAAAACTTGTTATCTGTGACTAAAAATATCTTTGAAACACTGTTAAATTGTGAAGCTTCTTCAAAATCCATAATTGTAGAGAGAGCACACAGAGCACTGCGTACAAAGCAAGATTCTTCTACACCAAGGTTAATTTATACTAAGTTACTAAACTTTCAAGACACTTTCCAGATCCTAGAAACTGCTAAAACAAAGAAACAATTCATATGGAAGTCTCACAAACTATCATTTTCCCAAGATCTTCCTGCACAGATCAAATTAAATAGACAAAAACTAGCACCCTATTGTGCTGACTTGATAAAAGAGGGATTAGATTTCGAATGGCATATCCTAATACCTTGTCTTTCACAGCTAATGACAAAAGATTTGTATGTTCAGATCCTAAAGATGCAAAAGACATTTTTCTTAAAACATTTAAAAAGCTTCCTGACACTGTATCTTAATATTCTACTGTTAAAGAACTACAATAAGGTTTGATCTTTTCTTTTCTTTAATCTGACAGTATTTGTGTTACATGATTTGTAATTCTGGTGTGACATAATTATATTACCTTAAGAACTTGTCATGTAATTTACACATGATGGATTTGGTGTGACAGTGTGCAGTGACAGGATATATGCTTGTTAGATTTGTGTAGATTAATAGAAGCATTTAAATTCCTGTATTTACTTTTTTCTCTTTCTCTCACATATGCTTGCTGTGTAAATAGATAATATGTTAATTTTACTACAAGCTTTGGAGTTACAGCCTTCTGTGTAAGCTAAATGATTTTTGGAGGGAAAAACATACCATCTCAACATTCTAGCAAGAAAATCTTCCCCTCAGAGTTCCAGCTGATGCTCTGCATGAACATGCACACTACAGTCTCTCTGAGATGGATGGTGATGTCATCATTTGTGAGGAAAGAAGGACAGTTTCAAATACACAAGTCTGCTTGTTTTCAACAAGTATTCAATAGCACTAACTTTTTAATAGATCTGGCTATTATTTAAAGTGTTTTCTCTTCATAAATGAAGGTTGCTTTTAAATGTAAACAGATTCATGTCACATAATATATTCAGTGACTTTTAGTGTGTCTGCATGACTTCAAAGCAAGCTGCTACTTTCATAAAGCAGAGTGAAAATGTTTCTGGAAACAAATGAACAGGTTAGTTTTATATATTAAAATTCTAAAGGATGTGTAAAGAAATGAACATATTTTCCTATTCAGAATATTTTTCATACAATATTTTATATTATACTGAAGTGTTTAATTTGACAAATGTTACAAAGTATACCTGTTCATATGAAAGTTTCATGTTCTTTCTATTCTCTGCTCTCTCTCTTCTCAGAGGCTGGATGTGATATTTATGATTAGTAGTTTATGTTTAAGAAAGCCTTTACTTATTTGAAAGGTTTGAAATAACTATCTTCAATATGATTAGCTGAATCTACATATATATATTTAAGCCCTTAGATTTACTGCATTTAGCTTGCTTGTTTCTGTTTTAATTAGATGTTCAAAATGTTTACTTTAAAAGCCTTGTCTTTTCATGCTGTTTTGCTATGTTACATCTATGGCTTAGAAGAATAGTATGGCTACATAACCTAACAGAGTCATTAGTAAAATATTCAAAAGTAGATTTAAAATTATATGTATGCACATTGTTGTACATTCAGTCCAATATATATGATGCTGTTTAAGTTACTATTTAATAATATAATTATACTTTATTCATGTATATTAACTAGTGTTAAAACCTTACAGCTTATAATATTTCATTTTGAATAGTTCCTGTACTATTATTATCTAGTTAATAGATGCATCTCCAGACTGAATTGTTTTTCATTTTGAGATATGGTTGCTTGGTGGTTGTTTTTGCTTTATTTGAACTATAACTAAATACTCATTCTACAGGTATTAGTGCTTTTATCATACTAATGGTCATGTTGATTAATGAAATTATCACTAAAGTACTAAAGAAGGTTCAGTAGATAGTGCATGACTATTATCTTTAGTTCAGTAATGCTATGCTTATTTACTTATATTATAATGTTACCAGTTGGTTTTGTTATACTTATATATGTTATCTTACATATCTTTCAGTTTTAATTGTATTACTTCTTATGATAGAGTGTTCTAATTAAGCAGAGTGTGATTTATTTATTATTTACTTGTTTCTCTTTCTCTTGAAATACTTGAGGAAATACATTTAATCACTATAAATTTCAATTTAAGGATAGGAGCTTTAGATTAGTATTAGAAGTAGGGATTAAGCATGTTGGACGTCTTGAAATTAGTTAATTTTGTATATATTTTTAGTAGTATTACTCGGACTTTATGTTATGTTAGGCTTCCTTTGAGTAATTTGCATTCTAACTTGAGGTTATTATTATCTATAATTACAATGTTTTTTCATGTTCTTCTGCTCTTCCTTTATCACAGGGGATTGGTGGGTAGGCACTAGGGTTAGGATAAAGGTTATTATTATACATTTCATGGTTCTTAAAAACTTTTTCTTTTTTTCAACAAATGTTATTTGATGACTTGCTTGAATACTTAAAGACTGTTTTTCTTTTATTTTTTCTTCTTCTTTTTAATGTTGTGTTGGATTTGCACCTTGAGTTCACTTTTATAGCATCAATAATGATTATACTTGTAGAATATGCCTGTTGACATAATTTTAGATTCTTGGAATGTTAGAGGCATTCAAGATAAAGCGAAAAAGTCACTATTATTTCATATGATCTTTAAATCACAGGCTAACATTTGTTTTATTCAAGAGACCCATATTTCACGTATTGATTGGAATAAAGAGTTAAAAAATGGATCAAAAGATTATAGCTTCAGGTGACTCATCTAACTCCAGAGGTGTAGCTATAATCATTAAACAAAAATTCATTGGGAATATTATTGATGAGAAATTTGATGATGAGGGGAGGTGGTGCTTATTTACCACTTCTATTGCTGGTTTGGACAAACCCTTATTAATTTTAAATCTATATGGCCCATGTAATTCACAACATTTGTTCATTTTAAAATTTACAATATTCTTGCATCCTATAAGGATCATCATATTATAGTGGGTGGTGACTGGAATGCAGTTATAAACCCTGTAATTGATCGTTCCCGCTCCACTGTCACCTATAATCTTCAATCTACTCTGGCTCTAAATGATTTGATGACAGAATATAATTTAATAGACCCTCCGCACTGTTAAAAATATAAACAAGAATGATATATATACTTATTATTCTAAGTGCTATCATTCGTGGTCCAGATTAGACTTCTTTGTAATTTCAGATTATATTTCAAAATATATTGTGGACTTTACTACAGAACCCAGATTCTTTTCGGATCACTCAAGAATTTCACTAAAATTGAACATAAAACCCAATATCAAAAATAAAACTATGTTTAATAAGTGGACCTTAAATAATAACTTATTGTCAAATGAAGATATTTGCAAACAAGCTTCAGAAATCCTAAATGAAATGGTGAATAGTCTTGAATCATCAGACATTCCTTATGACATACAATGGGCTGCATGTAAAGCAAGATTAAGAGGTTTCTTTATTAGTAAAGCTGCTTTTTCAAAAACAATACTTTAAGAAAGAGGAATTCTTAAAATCAAGAATTTCTTCATTGGAAAATCATCTTAGTCTGAACTATGATGCTACTTTAGAAAAACAAATTTTTGATTGTCAGAAAGATTTAATTCTGCTTCACCAAAATAACCTCTCCTTAGCTGAACAAAAGCTACTTGCTTCATATTCAGAGTGGGCCCAGGTTCCATCTAAATTGTTAGCGAGAATTATTAAAGTTAACTTCAGAAATCCAAATATTACATCTTTATCTTATAATAACAGATTATATAATACTGATGAAGAGATTATTCAACTTTTCACCTCTCTTTACACTGAGTTATATTCAAGTTCTTCTAATTCTGTTAAAGATAATCACTCAAAACTCTTTTAGACTCTTTGCAGTTCCCTAAACTTAATGATAATCAGCAAAAACTACTTTCTACCCCTATATCGATACAAGAAATCTCGGATTCAATAGATAATCTTAAATTGGGTAAATCTCCGGGACCTGATGGTTTTACTCCAGAATTTTTCAAAACTTTCAAATTGGTAGTTCTTCCCTTTCTATTTAAAGTTTACAATCATATAAGAGTTAATGATATCTCAGATATTCATTGGAACACATCCAAAACCATTCTAATTCTAAAAATAATAAAGATAAATCTGACCCAGTAAATTATAGACCCATTTCTTTAATTAACGTGGATATTAAGATTCTGTCATCTATTCTGGCTAACAGATTGAAACGGATTTTACCCTCAATTATCTCGTCAGATCAATCAGGTTTTATGTCTCAGAGACATGCTTGGGATAATACTCTATCTTTAGAGACTATACTTCATCTCATTAAGAAAAATCCAAACCCTATATATGCTTTGATTATAGATGCATCAAATGCCTTTGACAGAGTATGTTGGAACTTTCTATTTCAAACTATGTTATGTTTTAATATTCCCTTATTCTTTATAAATTTTTAAAAGTTTTATACAAGAATATGTTTACTAGACTATACATTAATGGTCAATTTTCTGCTCCGATAAAGATCACTAAAGGAACAAGACAGGGTTGTCCATTGTCCCCTTTTCTTTTCAACATTTACTTAGAACCTTTGCTATTGTTTATTACTCAAAATACTTTTCATAACATCCCTAGAATTCTTAATACTAATATTCATTTCTCTGCTTTTGCGGATGATTTAGTAATCTACTTTCAAACTCCATTATCTGATTACAGAAAAATAATGAATTCTATTGATTATTTTTCTTTGGTTTCCAACTATCTTTTAAATTCTACAAAAACTCATATTTTCCCGTAAATCATTTAGCACACAAATCCTTTTTGTTTCCAGACGATCATTTTCAGTTTACTTATAATATAAAATATTTAGGAATCAATTTAGAATACAATAATAAATCTTCCTTTCAAAATAATATTAATAAATTATGGAACTCTATATTGTCTGATATGGACAGATGGAAGCATCTAAACCTTTCATTTCTTTCAAGGGTGGCCATTATTAAAATGAATATTCTGCCTAAATTTCTTTACCAATTCTCATCATCTGATCAGATAATTTCAAAAAATTTTTTTGAGTCTGTAAATAAAGCTTTGGCAAAATTCATATGGTTCCCTAAATCTGTTAGAATTTCCTATTCTAGATTGGCATTTTCAAAGGACAAGGGAGGTTTGGGTTTACCTAATCTTTATCTCTATTATTTGATTGTCTCATCCAATAAACTTCTTACTATCTCTAAATTCAATAACACTTCTTATCCAAATCACTCTTTATGGATAAAATTATGGTATAATTATGTCATTTCTAATAATTTAAATCCTGAAGCTATTCCCTTTATCACTCTGGATAGTTTATTTATTAAAAATATATCTACAGTATTTAAACAAAAGATTAGAGATTTCCAAACCTTACTCAAAATGTGTAAACTAGAAAAGATCTCGCACCATGTTCAGCCAATTCATCTAAACCCAAATATATTATTGGACAATAAACTTTTGAACTTAACAAACTATCCTTTAATTAATCTAAAAGTAGGAGATGTTTTGAAATATCTTGACTTGCCTTTATCTGACTGGCGTAAGTTATTGAAAGTAAACTGGAATTACTCACCAATTCTTACACAACTAAGAGCAATAATTAAAAACAAATTTGTATCTCTGGTCCCCATAGACTCACAATTGAAAACCTTAACACGATTATCAAAATACTTTCATCATCTGATAAAATGCTCTCAAACTCATATAAATTAATTAATTCTTTAATGATGGACCACAACTGTCTTTTATCTAATGTTTGGTTGAATTATAATTCCCAATTGTCAGAATCTCAGAAAGTCCTGGCTATTAGACACACTAAGGAATTTATCCCTTTTAAAAATTAGCATACACACAATTAATGATTAATAATGATGCCTACTTTACCCCAATCAAATTAAACAAATTTAACCCAAATAAGTTCCCTTCGTGTTCATGCTGTTCTCATCCCCAAGCAGACCTCCTTCATATTCTATGGTATTGTCATTTTTCTCACAGATTGTGGACATCTTTGAAAGTCAGACTGCAGAAAATGGGATATCAAAATCCACGTTGACGGGAATTTGCTATTCTACATATTCCATTGATTCATCTTTCAAAAGTTGATATTCATGTTATCATTTTTATTTGCTCATTACTAAAACTTTATATAATACAAAATTGGATTGATCGTTCTAAATTAAAATGGATTACTTTCCAGAAAATGGCTTTTAAATTTATTGATGCTCAAAGATACTTAGGTGGAAGTCCAAAAAAAAAGCTATTAGAAAGGTTGTGTTAGAAAAGGTTCTAAACATATTAAATAGTTAATGTTAAATATTTTTTTTTTTTTTTTTTTTCCTCTCAGGTTGCCTAACTTATATATAGTGTACATATGGTATATGTTTTATTTCTAAATAACTTATCAAAATCTCATGAAGGTTGTTATCACTAGATGAATTGTTATATGTTCATTTATGCCTTCTTGTTATGTATAATCTTTTAATTGTCTTGCTATTCATATAATTAATAAAACATTTTTTGAGAAAAAAAAATTCATTATGTATTCTCTTATTTTGCTATCAAACTAGATACCTTCTCTAGGTTTCTTAACTTCTGTTTAGTCTGCAATTGTCACTGTTGCATATTCTATACACATTTGTGAATCTTGTGTTTTCTTCTTTCCTATATGCTTAAGTGTATTTAATTTGTATTTTTATTTTGGATTTGTACTTTATTGGAGCTTTTCTCCCTGGGCCTCTGCTGAAAAAGGACCTGTGCTGAGTTGGACTTTCCCAGTTAACAAATGTAAAATAAAATAAATAAAAATAGAGACAGATGTACTATAGTGTTCTATAACTGACAGCCACAAACATAAACTGGATGCATTCAAGTAATAATATTGTGCATCACACAAACATGGTAAATGGTGTTGTGCTATGATTAACAGCGAAAACCTTTCAATAACTACTAAGACAGGTGTTAAGTTAAGTTAAGTAAAGGTGTTAGGTGTTAAAGTAGGTGTGGACTGCAGATTTTCCGGGGTTCTAGTACAAGCTGTGCAAATTTTGTTTTGCTGTTGTTTGTTTGTTAGTAAGTTGACAGCATTAAAAGTTAAGGACCACTTTGTAGGTATTTAATACAGTTGTATCAAATTGAACATGCATATCTCAACTGTAAAAGAAACTATGCATGCCTTAGTCTGTAGCACAAAGCAATTGTGTCATATTCTCAAATAACAGTGAGCATGCATCTCTAAACTGTAAAAGAAAAGTATGCATGCAGTAGTCTGTAGGACAAAACAGTACAGTATTAGAGAGTAGTCATTGGTTGTGGGTTCAAAAAACACACTTCCCAAATATACAACACTGTTAGGTTTTCATCATTATTGGAATGTAATTGTATACCTCTATACCAGGGTGCAAATGGCCTTCTGTAAACTGTAATCAGTAAAACTGGAACACTCATATGTGCACTATATACACACATCAATGATTGGTAGCTGCAATTTGTACTATAGTGTGTGTCACTGTTATGACCTGGGTAGTTTTAAAAGTAAGGAAGAAATTTGTTAGGAGTTTGTAGTGTTAAAAGTAAAGATACCAGAATAGAGTCATATAATTGTATCAATGCTTTGTATGTCACATATGAAGTTACTAATGTTCTCCCTTTTTTCTCTCACTCCAACCCTTTTCTCTCTTTCTCTCTCTCTTTCTTTCTTTTTTTTTTTTTTTTTAAATTTTTTTATTTTTTGTTTTTCCCACAGCACAGCAGAGTAGGCCTGTCCCACAGGATCCACCTGCCCCCACTCAGTGGCTACTCCACTGCTGCCCAGCATATCTGGTGCATGACCTGGTAGCACCCTCTGCCATCCCTGCACTACCTGGTCCCTCAGGTAGTTCTACCCCAGAGGATAGGACTGTGGATCCCTCCAGGAGCAGTGGCAGAGGTGGTGAGTTTATCACCTGACAGGAACTGCCAGGGATGGTGTTTAGGATTGTGCGTTGCACTGCAGGTGCATCTCTACACCGAATTCAGTGTCTGCTCTCCATCCTCGTTCAGAGTACTCATAGGAGATGCAGACATCAGGCACTGCAACCAGCAGTGCAGTGAAGTGACAGTGATAGACAGTCCACTGGGTGAAGACTAGACTCTTACTGTCAACCGCCTCGACATGCATGGGACCTGGATTTCCCACCCTCTCCCCAACCATGGTGTACACCCACCTCTTGTGTCCTTCACCATCCCTGTCTCTTCTCTTATTTGTCTTTTCTGTCAGCAATTGCTTCCTCACTTGCACAGCTTACCTCACCCAGACACTACTACATCCCTTCCCCAGCATCCGTCTCTATCTCAAAAAAAAAAAAAAAATCATCCCATACATAGCTCTCCATTTTGCAAAAGTGTCTTCATGACACACTTGATTCGGTCCTATTCCCTATACAACAGATTGTGCTGTGGTCACTCCTGTCTTTTACATGTGTTTATGATACTTTAAATATATCTACTTATATTGCTGCTGTTTACTGTTGCTTCAAGTTGGTGTGCGGTGCACACCATTACTCAATAATTCTTTAAAGAACAGAATTTGGGAAGACAGGAAAGTGGTGAAATGGGGAGCAAGCAGGGGGAAGAACAAAGTGAAAGGAAGGATGTAGAAAAGAACCATAGCTATGCATTTCTTTAAGAAAAAACATGAACATATATGCAAACTATTTGCTGAATTTGGGCTGTCACCTCCAGAGACAGGGGTAACCACAACATTATCTGTTGTACAGGGAATTGGACCAAATCAAGTGTGTCATAAAGATGTGTGTAAAACAGACATCAATGCATGAGGTGAATTTTTTTTTTGAGAGAGAGAGGAATGTTGGGGAAGGGATTTAGGAATGTCTGGGTGAGGTAAGTTGGGCAGATGAGGAAGCAATTGCAGACAGACAGACAAGACAAACAAGACAAGAGACAGGAACAGTGAAAGACACAAGAGGTGGTTGAACAGCATGGCTAGGGTGAGAGTTGGGACATCATGAACCCATGGATGTTAAGTTGGATGACATTGAGAATCGAGATAAGTATGTATCCCAGAGGCTACCCTGTCTATGGAACAAGCTCCCCATCCATGTGAAGCAGAGTTCCTCCCTAACCCAATTCAATTGCAACTTGGACAATTGGATGGGAAACTGGAAATTCATCCCTGGTTTGGCATCTATGGCTCTAATGGACAGAAGTAACCAGTAAATGGTTCATCTCCCAGGCCCATGCTTACACTTATCAAGGGTATCAGAACTTGTCACAGATTTGGGATGCATGGCTAGGCTTAAAAATGCCCTTGTGGTCATTAGCCTAGTAAATACCTATGAACCTATCACCCACTGGACTGTCATCACTGTGCCGATGGCTGCAGTGTCTGACGTCTGTGTTTCCTTGTGTTATTTAATACAATGATGGAGAGCACTATCTCCATCTGGTGTAGGTGTGCACCAACCATGTAGTGCACAATCCTACACACCAACCCTGGCAGTTCATCGCAGGTGATAAACTCACCACCTCTGCCACTGCTCTTGGAGAGAACCACTAGCCTATCCTGTGGGGGAAAACTACCTAAGGGGAAAAGTAGTGCAGGGCCAGAAGAGAGGGGGTGCTACCAGGTCACGCACTAAATGTGCTGGGCAGCAGTGCTGTAGCCAGCGGAGTGTGGGCAGGAGGATCCTGTGGGGCAAGCCTACCCCACTGTGCTGTGGGAGAAAATAAAAAATTTAAAAAAAAAAGAGAAAAGGGTTGGGGTGAGAGAAAACAAAAGGATGACATTAGCAACTTCATATGTGACATACAGAGCATTGTTCCAATTATTTGATTCTAGTCTGTTACCTTTGCTTTTAAGACTACCAACTCCTAACAAATACCTTGTTTACCGTTAAGACTGCCCAACTCTTAACAAATGCTCAATATACTACAGACTGCAGCAAGCAATCCTTGATTTGTGCATACATTGCACATATGCGTGTTCCAGTTATACTGATTACAGCTTACTACAAACCAGTGGTAACGTTGCTTTAGAGCTCTGACATTACATTGCAATATCAATGAAAACTTAACAGTATTGTATATTTGGCAAGTGTGGCTTTTGAAGGCGCAACCTATGATTACTCTGTAATAGTGAACTGTTGTTTTGGCCTTCAGACTAATGCATGCATACTTGCCTATTACAGTTGAGAAATGAATGCCCAGTTTGATACAAGTGTATAATAAACCAATAAAGGTGTCTTTATGTTTTATACTAAACTAACAGCACTATTTGGATGCATACTTACCACATGCTTCTTGCATCCATGCCAATCTAGCAGCATGGGTTCACACATTCAGTTCTTGGTCTGTGACTGCTGCGGAAAAAACAGAAAAGAACAGAATACCACTAAACATACCAATCCCGACTATATCCAGCTTTTAATTCTTACAAGTAGTCTCTGCAAGTGATACTTACACATCTGTGGGGTACCCCCCCGTCATACATTCCTCGATTCAATGGTCGAGGGTATCCTTGTTCATCATCCTGATGTCTCTGTAGTGATTCCTACATTGTTCACCAGTGTAGGGGCTACCAGTAGCACTGATCAGAGCCCAGTCAGACTATTCCATGCCTCTGCCTTGTAATCTTCACCACAACAGTCCTTCTGCAAAAGCCTGAGCCCATGTTCATTCACTAGGAGTCCATCAAATACTTTGGACTCCTGGACACCCCATCTTTGAGCACAGAATCTGAAAACCTCTCCAGGAATGCCTGCCATGCCTACCACAGATCAAGACCAATGTAGAATAATGTTTTCCCACCAGTTGCAGGTATCATGCTTACTGGAAATGTGCACTTTCTGGTTGTGCAACATTTGAAAGTGTTGTGCATCACTTAACATCGTGCAAACACATTGCATGAGAATGTGCACTGCCAGGAAATGTGTTTGCATGATGGCCAGTAGTATTAACTGAATGCATCCGGTGTATGTTTGTGGCTGTCTGGGTCTTGTCTACTACCCGGGTGGCCCATTCATCCAGTTTGTGTACTGCCTCTCTAAGTGCAAATGAGATGTGCATAGCCAAAGCCATTTGTGCAAAGAGGTGCATTACACAAACAGTGGCCCCATTAAAAAAAGTATAAAAAAATGGAGAATTAGTTGAAATGAGGAAAATCAATCTATGACATACACAGTAGAAAATGTTAGTACACATGAGACATGACTACATTGGTCTGGATCCCAACTCTAACTTCAATGCACCATCAGAAAATAGGAGGGGGGATCATATTCATCTTTGCCCCACAAGCAGCTTTGCAACAAATACACAATGTAATTCCTCACGCAACCAAGTGCAACTGAATCTACACTGATAGACATGACCTGTTATTTGTAAATGTATTCTATTTAATATATCTGGATGTAGTGCACTTAGTGATCACACAACCTGTTATGATTATTCCTTGCAAATATACAGCTGTGTCATACCTTTCTGTGTTTCTTGGTCATTCATCAGTTATCTTACCAGTACTCAGAGACATGCATTATGTAAAATCACGAAGCGAAGAAAACCAATAAGCAGCAAACAAAAAGGCTCGGACTCCTTGCTCCAGCAAATGATGATGGTGAAGTTAAAATTCAAACCCAATGAGTAGCGAAGCAAATTGTTTAGTGTCCTTTAAAATATACATGTTGCTTAGGGGTGGATTTTCAATTCAATCAATTCTATACACCACTAGCAATTGATTTGATAAAATTCTATTCTCATAAAGTACATTTATTTTTACTAGGATTAATGAATAGCAATATGATTGATAGTAAACTATTTTTATTCTTAGATGTGCCCTCACCACTTATTCCTCTAATAAATGGACGTCCTAAAATACATAAAGATCTGCAAAATCCATCCCTAAGACCAATTGTAGCTGGCAGGGGGTGGATTACAGAACCGGCTTCAATATTTATAGAAAATAATTTGAGACCTATAGTAGAAAGCAACATGTATATTTTAAAGGACACTAAACAATTTTTGATTAATCTCTATGAATGCCTTAAAGATGGAATAGACACGACAGGATTGATTTTTGTGACAATGGATGTGCAATCTTTATTTACAGTCATTCCTAATCAAGTAGGCTTAGAAATGCTCACTAAACACTTGAAACGTGTCTCTAATATGTCAGAATTACACATTAATTTATTGATTTCTCTTTTACAAGTAGTTCTTAATAACAATATCTTTTACTTTAATGGGAAATGTTATTTACAAAAAGATGGCGTAGCTATGGGCACACCATGTGCCAATAGCTACGCCAATCTATTTATGGCCGAATGGGAACATGAGTTTATGTATCAGTTACCGACTTTCATAGAGTATGTGTTATTCTATAGACGCTTTGTGGATGACCTTTTCTTTATTTGGAAAGGCTCCATTATTGAGTTAGATGAATTTATTGGTCAAATTAATTCTTCCACTGATTATTTGAAGTTTAGCCATGCCACATCTACTACCAAAATATCATTCTTAGATGTATATATAGAGAAATTACCAAATGGACTGATAAATACTGGTGTATATAGGAAGCCTTGTCACATTAATACTATTCTGCATCGCCACAGTATGCACCCACACTACATCTTTAATAATATTATCAAGGGACAGGCGATGAGAATTTCAAGATATAATCCGAGTAAGAATGGATTTGATAGTGACCTTGCAGAGTTGAATTCTAGACTTTTGCAGAGAGGATATAAGAAAGAAGACATTTCTAAGGGTATTGATGGACTTTATGATATGCGGTTGGATGTGGCAGCACCTTATTTCTCTGACACAAGCACAGCCACTAGCCCAGTAGATACAGTTAATCATTGTAGAACCATTGCTAACAGAGGCATTTTCTATTTTTTATACCCATGATGTTTGGAACATTAAAGATGTGGTCAAGAATCATTGGAACATTTTAATGGTAGATCCACAGGTTAGAGAGAGACTTGGTGATGTTCCACAGTTTCGATATAAGAATAAGAAAAACTTAAGACTATTATGTGACAAGAGGCCTAGAGATGAAACAGTTAGCCCTCCACTTTATAGTACTTCCACCTGTGGAAATTGTAATTTTTGTTCACATATTGATTCCAATGCAATATTCATACATCCAGTCACTAAACATAGATATTTTTTCAAAGTCAATCGTGACTGTACATCTTCAAATGTTGTTTATCTTGCCAATTGCCTTGCCTGCACATCCTTCTATATAGGGAAAACAAACAGATGCTTGAAAGATCGTATACGCGAACATCTATACAGCATTAGGATGATGCATAAGAGCAATGCATTAGCTAGACACATACTTGAATCTGGCCCGAATCATATATTTAATTTTAGAATAGAGAAAATAGATGTTAACATCAGGGGTGGAGATATAAGAACATACACTGAAAGTAGAGAAAATACATGGATTATGAAGTTTAGATCAGATGTATATCCAGGGCTTAATGCCAAACTATCAGTTAAACCTTTCCTTAAAATGAAAAGGTTGACAGTCCACAAATGAATACCTATATTCATAGGTTCATAGGTTCATAGGTTACTAACTACTAAGCTAACTGACCATTTTAAGCCTTTAAATTATCCCTTGTGAGGAGACTCAAGCCCTGCACTGTGTGTGTGTAAAAACACCACCTTTATTAGGCCACCCTCCCAACCCTTATATATCTTATATATATCCCCTTTTATTCTTCAGTTCTATTTATGTACATTTATGTTTTATGTATTTTTAAATGAATTTTATATGATGAATTTTGAATGGTATATGCAGATATATGTATATATATATATATATATATATATATATATATATATATATATATACTTTTTCTATATATATATATTTTTATATATGTACATATATTTTATATACATATATTGTTTAGTTAATATACAAATGCAGTTTTTTATATGTTTTTTATATATTTGTAATATTAAATGTGACATATCTATACATCTCTAATATGCTAATATAAGTGCTTTAATTGATGAATTTCACGCCTAATATGGTATTTAAATTAATTATTTAGATTTGTGAATGTAATGAATCTGAAGAAGCCGTCTAGGTGAAAGCGCTTACTCTATGTGCAATAAACATTTTACTGATATCCCAGTGGATCGTGATTTATGCTAGCCATTGGATTTGTGTGCTATCTTGAACTTGTGTGAAGAACAGTATTGGATATTTTATGTGCAGTTTGTATTTCTAAGAAGAACAGTACTGTTACTAGGTACAGCTCCTGCTTGTTTCGCTTTCCTCCTGATCGCTGTTGACATTGTTATTATTCCTGTGGATATTTGGAGGAGCGTTCACTCCACACACAAAGACTTTATTTATGTTCAAAATAGACATTATTTGAGTACAGACCAGTTTAAATGAAATTACAATTGCAAAACAATATATAATGCAGACAGGTTAAGATACACACTAGGCAGTACAGGTTTATTTGGGTTAAAAAATAGTGGACTAATAAGACTTTTATTTAGAGATGGGCTTGTGGAGGAGACACTGTAAAGTTAGGAAGTACTGATTGAAAGGAGTTACAGTAAAATGATAGTAAGATGGCATGATAAGAGACTAGAAGTGTGCTATGATTGAGACAGAAAAAGTGAGATTTTGTAGATGGGGAGAAGTTGAGTAGGAGTTCAAGGTAGGCAAAGGAGGCTGAGTACTAGATAATAAGTTAAGGAGGTTGAGTGCAATTGCAGGACCATTGATTGTTCAGGTAGTCTTTTAAGGCTGATTTGAATTTCTTAGCATTATTAAGAGTCCTGATGTCCCAGGTACTTTGTTCCATGATTTGGCAGGGTTGTAGCTGTAAAGGTTGCAGCCAGTTTTATTCTTTGGTTGATTGGTTTGAAGTATGTCTTGGTCAGAGCTTTGAAGAGTCCTAGAAGGAGTGTAGTAGGAGATAAGAGGGAATAGGTTCGGACAGAAAGAGAGTTGATATAAAATGGAATGTATAACCATAAGTTGTGAGAGAAGAAGCTGATGGAGAAATTCAAGCCAGTGTAAGGTTTTTACAGAGAGACAGTGATGTGATTTATACATAAGTTTCTTGTGAATCTGGTGATTTTGTTATAAGTAGATTCTAGCTTAGTAAGGAGTGATGAGTTGAGGTTAGTTAGGATTTGGGAGCTGTACATAAGACTTGGTAATAGATACGCATGAGAGAGGGATGTTCTTGCTTTATTTGTGAGGAACTTTTTACCTTAAAATGTATGAGGATATTAACTGGGAACACTATGCTATGCAGTTGTCATCAAAGTAAGGGAAGGCTGGATGGCACAAACAAGCATAAACTGATGTTTGGGGGTGGGGAGCAAATGTGGGTTCCTGTCATGGGACATACAAGGGTATAATGTTCTTTCAAGAGGGGTGGAGCCAGGCTGAGATACTGTTATGGCACAAACAAGGATATGTTGCTGTTGTTACTCTCCTTGTTTTGAATCCTGCCTCTTTGATCTTGTGAGGGTGGTGAAGCTGGAAATTGCTATGAGTCTCATTACTTTCTAACTTCTCTCTGTTATGGTTTCCCATTACAAATGTATGGTGCTAAACTGAGGGCATGCAGTGATCATCAGTACGTTGGGGAGGTATTAATGTGTGAATCTTTGAGGCCTGAGGCTTACTACTTGCTAATGGATGCATACACGTCAAACAACTCTCTGCTGTCACATTTCATTAATTTCTGTACAAATCTCCCACCTTGTAGTTGCTTACTGTACCAAGTAATGAAATACGAGAACATGCCATAATATTATTATACAATACATTACATGTTCAGGACTTACATTGTAAATGCAGCAGTTGCCACAGTGGTAGCTCAGGACTGACTGTGATGCAAGCAGTGCACAACCAGTACATGTGGAGGTAAAGGCTGTGTCTCTGAGCTGAGGCAGGCAGAGGTCACAGAGTTCCTGTATTGTGTCCCTCCACTCTGTAGCACTCTACAATGTCCATGTCATGTATGTTGTGATAAGTTAAATGTGGCCTGAAAATTCTTCTCCGTCTCTGCCTAGGCCTATTGGCAGCAGCAGTATTGCCTGTAGCCTGTAGCACATACAAATGGAGTTAAGCAGCAGCACCTACTAACATTCTGTCTGTGTAGACTTTGTGTTTGTACACCACTACTTTTGAAATCCACAGAAAAAAACAGTATGGAGTCTACATGGTTGCTTTATAACTTGTTGAACAGCTCCACCATATTGGTTGATTAGCATTAAATTCAGCTGCTTACATTGTAATTAGCATCTCTGAAACAGAGGCTAGACAGATGCAATCCATTAATAATCTACTTCATTATAAAATGGCAAATGTGTAGCTAGCCAAACTGATGGTGAGGATACTTGCTACATGTTTAGAAAAGCAAAATATTTCAAAAGCTGTCTTTACAGAGGAGTATTGAATTCCAGCAGGTATGCTATCCTTTTGTTACCTACATAATGCATATGCTGGAATATATTAATAAATAATGTGAAGTAAAGCCTTTTATACTGTTATCTGTATGCATTAGTTAGAAGTGTACGGATCACACGGCCATGTTTGTCAAACCATTTCTGAGGTACAAATGATTGACAATACATAACAATAGTAAGCTGTGTGATACATATGTAAAAATGTTTCAGGGACAGGTCCTTTGAATGCATGTTTAGTATTTTAAATGTGTTTTATTAGCAAAACGGTTCATGTGTCTGTCCTTTTGTTGGTGGGGGAGCAAACAAATGTTACTGTTATGTCACAGACTACAATGGACTGTTTGGGAGGGAGCACAGTTGAGTTCTTCCTGTACCACATACAAGGGTGTTGCTCTTGCTACTCTCCTTGTTTTGCATCCTGCCTGTTGTTAATATTTCACATCTGTAGAATGTTTTATGTATTTCCACTGGGTACTACTGATTGCCTACCTTAACTGTTTTATCTGGTAACAGTTACTTTGTAGTTATATGATACTTATGTGTATTATCATTCTATTGTCTTTTTGGACAGAAAATGTCATTGAGGTGCAGACTCCCCTTTAGTGATGCGGAGAATACTATAATTGTTGATGCACTCCATCAACATGGGCCATTTCTTGTGGGAAGGGGTCATCCCAATATGCCAGAGAGGCTGAGACTATGGCAGCAGATCGTTACCAACATAAAGTTCATGAGCGGCCACAGCCGGACATATGAGCAGGTGCACCACAGGGCCACTAACATGATTACCTCTGCACAGAGGTGTGCAGCTGCTGTTGCCCAAGACCAGAGGGTAACCAGGGGTGAGCCTGCTGCAGAACTACCTCTCACCCCCAATGAGGAATTCCTTGCAAATTTGTTACAACAGGACAGCTCACAGTAGAGTGGCCCACAATATGTCACTGACATGGGTACCACTCCTTCTCAGTCCCAGGAAGAGCTTCCAGGTAGGCTTTGTTTTATGACCAGTTGAATATTGTTGTACAGTAAAACAACTGAAATAAAAGTTAGTTCTGTGTCACATGCCTTTTTTTGAGGGGAGGGATTGAAGATTGGTACAGTGATAAGCTCAGGTTGGAGTTGTCAGCCGCATTCTTGTTGAACATAAACGTCATGCAGATAGAGAGGAGTAAATGTAGTACCACCTGTGTTATTGTTAAATGTGATGATGTTGCTCTTACCTCTTGCTTAACTTCTTTCAGGACCATCAGGAATCTAGCACCATATGCCTCCTGCAGATGGTAAGCCAAATAAAGTTATTTCAGAACTGCAGATCAATTAATAGAAATATTATAATGTGTCATTTTAGGCTTATTCTGCATATTGCTGTACTGTCTGTAATAGTGGCAGCACTGTTAGTTGTTTAGCATATATTGCACCACAGTAGTGCAGGTATTAATGTATGCCTGTGTTTCTCCCTTTTTATCACAGGTGATCATGAGATTGGGAGTGTTGGCCTTTTGCCAACTGATGTCAGTGTCTCATCAGACACTGCTGATGATGGTGGTGTAACCGAGGCACAGTTGGGGGTGAAGAAGTTGCATCTGGCTCAGAGGTTGACATTCAGCCATCCCCTTCTTTTTCCCCAGACATAGCCAGTAGGCTTATGCCTACCCAGTCCACTGAGCCCACAGATATAGAACAGGTGGAGGGGAAGGATACTGAGCATGGAAGTATGACTACTGTGGCTTCACTGCCTGTTGAGTCTGGCTGTAGCTGTTAGTGAGGTGTCACGCAGGAGGGTTGATAGGGGTGCTCAGAGGGGGATCTGCTGCCCTTCTTCCTCCTAGTGCAGGTTTTTCTTCCCGTGTCACTCAACATATGTTTAGTGCTATCATGGAGGCACAGGCATGTTCAGAAAGGCACCCCAGACAAATGGTAAGGGTTGTGGATGTTGCACAGTCTGACATGTGTTACTGTCTTCCCTGTGTCGCCAATTCACTGGATCAGAGGAATGACCCATTGCAAAAAGGGGTGTCTGTGATGGACTGAGGGGTGTCTGTCATGGAGTGAGCAGTTTCTGTGATGGAACATTTGCTGGGAGGGGAATGGTGTCCTCATGGGTGTAGGTCAGCCATGACATCTGCTGATAGCCACCATGGCCATGCTCGATCATGCTACCATAGTGGCAGTACTTCTGCTGGCCCATCAGTGAGTGTGCTGTCCACACTCAAATGGGCAGGCCATGGGGTTGTGGTCCTGGGTGTTCCCATGAAGGGAACATGTCCAGCAAACATCAGTCATGCTCCTTGACCTTGGGCGTGGAGGTGCCAGTTTAACTCCTGGCAGAGCCAGTTCTCATGGTCAGGGGTGACAATGATGAACTGCCACCTTTACCACACATGGCTCACACATGTCCGACATACCAAGATGTAGATCTAGCACTGAGCTTGGCTATGTTCATACAGACTCTCACAATCCACTTTCACATGGAGGATGCCTACAGACACACACACACAGTCTGCCTGCTTCCCTTTCTCCCTCACACACACTCACTGACCTCTTGTGTCAGCCTAGGTCTTCTGCCCCACCACCCCCCATCACCCTGTGCAAGGTATGATAACTGTGACATATCCCTTTTTTTTCTCTTTTGGATTCAAGGATGTAAAATCATTGTGTCTGATGCACAAATTGCATAGCTACATTAGTGCCTAATATATCTGCATTTGTGTTGAACTGATAATTGTACCTGTCACTTATATTTGCCTTGCCAAATTATACAGTGGATAGCATCATCATGACAGTACTTTCTAGTGTATTTTGTTGTAGGGGTTGTGAAGTCAGGAACTGCAGTGTGTCTCCTTGCTTTATAACCTTCCTCTTTAATGTTTTCCAGTACATATGTATGGTGCACATCATAAGACACTCCATCACATGCAGATCTCAGGATTGTATGACAGCACTGTAGTCAAACTCATCAGGACAGTAATACAGTATAATGCTCTTTTTTGCATGAAACTCACCAGACACATGCAGAAGCTGGACAGACCACAGAGTTTTCTCATCAAGATAACACAGGGCCCAATAACCATGACATGCTCTGTGTGGGTTGATTAAAAGACATGGCACTGTCATCTGTATGGTATCGCGTTAAAATTGTAACTGTTATTATAAGCCTCTTACATTTGTTTTAAGCACTTGGACAAGTTGTCTTACATTAAGAAAGTTTGTAGTCTACACTCTTGTGGGAGGAGATGGTAGCCTCTGCCCTTCTGAGCTAGGAACTGCTGGTTGAATGCGTATTGGGCCTGTTGTACTAAGTGTCTGTTATGGTTTAATCACTTGGCCTCCAAACCAGTTATTTTACATTAGGAAGGTTTGTGAAGTAAACTCTTGTGGCAGAAAAGGATAGCCTACACCCATCTAAGCTGGGAATTGATGGTTGAAGGCTTATTGTGTCTGTTATTCTGAAAGTTCTAGTTTAAGCACTTGATTTCCACAGACCACTCATTTCACACTAGGAAGGTTTGTTGTCTACACTCTTGTTGAAATAGTCTACTGAATTCCTGCTTTATTTAAACTGTTTTTTTTTTCTGCTGTTGTGATTGTGATTGTCTGCACTTTGAATTTCTAGTACTTCAGCATTTATAGCATAGTCTCAATTCAGGCTTGCTGAATCTAGACTGTTTGGTAATAAAACCAGCCCTCACATTAAGAAGGCCCCACTGCTACCTTGGGGCAGAAGTGTGCAGCCAAGGACCCATCTCAGTTGGGGATTGTTGGAATAAGGCTCAGTCTTGGCCTTTCCCTTTGTTTACTCTTTTAAAATTGTTTAACTGCACTTGTATTTCCAGTGTCATGTTTTGCTGGGTTTGCACTTAGTTTACTGGAGCTGCTCAGAGCTTGCACTGCTGCCCTGCAAGCAACTCAGCTGTGCACTGCAAAAAATTGACACATTTTTCTGCCCCTAGTCCGCTATAGAATAGGCACTTTATGTTAGTTTTACAGCAAACCCTGGTCCATCTAGCCCACTCCCCACTACTTACTACAGTATAGACCTTGCATAATGGACAGACAGTTTCCCACCATTTCTCCAGGCAGCCTGATTGACATGGGTATCCTGAGGCAATGTAGCAATTGCCTCATATATACTGAAAAACAGTTACTGCTAAAACAAATACAACATGTGAGACTTGTATCTATAATATGAATTTGGAATCAATTCTCTCCACATAACAACAAACCAGATATCAAACATGTTGTCAGCACACATATTTCACCTCTTCCACATAACAAGCTCACAACACATAAAGCCACACACATGGAGGCACTCGCTACAAACCTACCTAAAGATAAGAGACCTGCCAAGTGCAAACCTACTGCGCACACTACAAACCCAACAGAATCCACTACACATAATAATACACACAACAGTGTCTTAGCCAATAAGCCCCTAATGTAAAACACCTCAAAACCCAATATCTTGGTCATAAGTGACTCCATAGTGAGACACACAGAGGTCCCCCTCACTAGACTGGACAAGGAGAAGGTCACAGTCAGCTGCCTGTCAGGTGCCAGGATCTGTCAAATCAGGGACGCACTCAAGTCTCTCAATTAGAAGTAATGTTATGACTCTGTCATAGTCCATGTTGCAGTGAGTGACTGGAAATGTACCTCACTTTACTATATGAAGAGAGACATGACTGAGCTCTCAGATTATCTGTCCCAGGCAAGTACATCCCTAGCACTAAGCAGCATTCCACCTTCACTCAGGGTGATGCTTCAATATAAAAAAACATGATTGACTTCAACAATTGGCTTAGCTTCTGTTATAAATTCAGTGGAACAAGTATCTGTCAGCCTGGGAAGATATGGTCAACAGACCATGCTGCTTTGCCACAGATTGTCTTCACCTGGCACCTCTTGGTTTTTGGTTAGTGGCAAAGGTACTTGCCTCGCCATAGTGGCTTTTTTAGGCAATGTCAGAAGAACTAAACACCCAATGTAAAAAAAAATCCACTACAGACAAACTGAAGGTTATGCTGCTTAATGCAAGGAGTGTAAATCAGAAACTGCACTCACTAGAAGCATTCCTTACCTTGGAAAATGCCCATGTCTGTCCAGTCACAGAGACATGGTTCAAGGCCACACAGAGTCCACCCCCCCCCCCCCAGCCATGTTCAGACATCAAAATGAGCACAAAGGAACCAAAGGCAGAGGAGTACACATCTTCATTAAAGACAAAAACACTTCAAGACTGGTCAAACAGTATGACCCCATAGCACTACTCCAAGTCCAACTAACTGTAGGTAAAACCCCCTTCCATATCATTGTTAGCTATAGGTCCCCCACCATGAACCATATGAACCACTTTGCCTACATGGACCTACTTGAATCACTCACTATACAGCCAAACACCTTAATCATGTGTGATTTCAACTATCCTTCTATCAGCTGGAAGTCATATATGAGCACAAACATGCTCACCCTAAGATTCTTGGATTTTGTTAATACACATGCTCTGCAACAGATAGTATGCACCCCCACAAGGGGCTTGAATGCCCTACACTAAGTACTCGCCAACATAGGGGGTCTCTGCACTAACCCCTGTGTGTTACCCTCCCTGGTCAGGTCAAATCAGAATTCAGTTTAATTCAAATTAATGTTCATACCTTACACCCCATCAAGAGCAGAAAGGATAAAATATTTCTCCAAAGGAAACTACAGCCTCCTAAATGATGCCATAAATAGTTGAAAACCCTCTGCTAAAACTGTCAACAATGACTGCTGTACAGAGGTGTACACAAATGCCCTGTATAAACACCTATGCAAATGTATAGAGTCGGCTGAACCTGAACAGATCAAAACAAGATCCTCACAGAAAAACAAGTCACCCTGGTGGGCATAAAGCATAAAAAGGTTATACAACAAGTGGAAGAAAGTAATATCTAAGAACAAAATGGAACTTACTCAGCAGATGAAAGACACCCTCCACAGCTTGAACAAGTAAATTAGTTACCTTGTAAAGTCCTCCAAAGCCAAGTGCGAAGCTAAACTAGTATAATCAGGAGGCATTCCTTAGCTACATTTGAAATCTAAAAGGGAAGGGCAAGCTTTGTGCCAAGCTAGTAGTGAACAGTACCACTCATACTGACCCCGAGGACATTGCCAACCCACTAGCAGACAGATTTAGGGCAAAAATCACCTCCCTTGTCCTCGACAGACATAACCCAATGCATACCTGTCGCCAGTTCTCTACCTAGTATCTCAAAAGAGCAGGTCATAACTGCATTCTCCATGGCCAAAACCACAGCCTCTATGGAACCAGATAACATCCCAGGCTGCCTACTAAATGGTCTGAAACAGGCCCTAGTAGAACCAGTTGGCACTCTCTTCAACCACAGTATAAGTACTGGCTTTGTCCCAGCAGAGTCGAACACAGCAACATTAATTCCCTTGCACAAAAGGGTTCCATCAACTACCCTTTGAACTATAGACCCATAAGCCTAACCAGCCTTATCTGCCAGGACATGGAGGAAATAATCATGGACTTGACACAATTTGGCTTTGTTAAGGGTAGGTCATGCTTACTAAACCTGGTGGACTACTTCGAGAGTGTCACCAAAGTCCTGGACGAAGGCAAAACACTACATGCAGCCTGTCTTGACTTAGCCAAGGCTTTTGACACAATCCCCCACTAAGGCATCGAGAAACTCGCACAGCTGGAACAAATCCCCAGAGTAAGGAGAAACAGGAAGATCAGGAAACATCTGAAGAAGAAATACAGACATGGGAAAGAAAAAGAGATTTAATATGGTGTAATATCTATGCAAAGGAGAAAGCAAAACTAATCAATAGAAAAAGAGCAGCACCAAAGTTATTTCAAGAGAAATACAGGCAAAGGAATCCAGACATGAAAAATTTTACAATTTAAAAAATAAGAATGAAAGAGGAAAAGTAGAATAGGAGATTGGTAATGGCGAAGCTGAACAAATTGAAACTGAAGTTATGGATACTTGCAAAGTGAAGTATTCAGTGTAGAAAATCTAATTCAGAAAGCACCACTACAGGATAGAAAAATGGTCATCCAAATTTAGGGGAAACCAGTGGAATGGGAAGCAATTGGTCAGATGCCATATGAAGATATTTTGGAGTCTTCCACAGGAAACCAGTATAAACATTCACTTGAAGCTGGACAGCAAGAAAAGGAACTGTTGAAACTCTGACACAGTCAATGCTGAGGAGTGATAGGCCAATGAGTTCCCATATGACAGAGCAATGGATGGTTCGGGATGAAACTGAAAAGAATGTGCCACAAGAAGATTCTACAGAACTTTCTATAGAATGCCCGCAGGAAATGAAAAACAAAAAAAATGTGTCCTCAGTTTAGAAGAAAATGAGCTAAGAGAAAAGTTGCTTGATTTGGTAGAGATGGATGGACATATTAAGATCAATGAAAGAAATACACTGCAGAAGGTTAATAAAACTCAAAAAGATGGAAGCTTGATAAAACAAATGAACACAGTAATTCGGACTGTCCATAGAGATCCATGCGATATAATAGAAGTAAACAGGATATGTTACTGTGCAGCTAAATTGATAACTGATAAAGCTCTTCCACAAGAATACAGGGTAGTGAGGGAAAGGAAGGGGAGAAATCGAATGCCATCATGGAAGTATCGAACAGAGAAAACTATAAGGCAGTTGAGACAAGAAGTGTCACTGTTGGAGGAGTATAGAAGAGGGAACAGATCAACAAAAATACATAGAAAGATAAATATGATAAAGGCAAGGTGCAGTATTAGAACAGACCAGGATCTATTATGCACTATCCCAAATAACAAATTAAAAATCTCAGCACAGGCGGAAAAACCTGTGGAACATAACAAAGATGCTAAATAGATAGAAGTAAAAGAAAGAGCAAGAAGTTTAATGGTACAGGATATGAAATGGGATGAAGTAGCCAGGGACTGAAACAAAGTTAAGAAAAGCCTCTAATTGGAAAACCCCAGGCCCAGATGCAGTACCTAACTTCTAGTTAAAAGTATTAACATCTTTGAACGAAAATTTAGCCATGAGTAAGAGCTATTTATATGCGCACCCCAAACAGACACCAACCTGGCTAACAATAGGAAAAACAATGCTCCTACTTAAGAGTGAACCTGCAAGCTACCCCAGAAATTATAGACAAATAACTTGCCTTCCAACGACGTATAAACTATACACTGGAATTGATGCTGTCAGAGTTTATAGTCATTTAGAAGAAAACTCAATTATGGCAAAAAAACAAAAGGGCAATAAAAGAAAGTCATATGGAACAAAGGATAATTTGTTGTTAAATAAAGTCATAGTGGAGAACTGTAAAAAGGGGAAGAATCTAAGTATGGCATGGACTGACTACAAAAAAGTATTTGATAGTATCCCACATTCATGGATAAAAGTGTGCTTAAAAATGTATAAGATACAGCCTACACTGATCGACTACATTACAGTGACCATGAAACAGTGGCAGACCACTTTGCAATTAAGCCATGATAAAGAACAAATTATTATTCCAGGGATAAAAATTCAATGGAGGATATGCCAGGGTGACTCTCCACTGCTATTCTGTCTTGCCCTTAACCGATTAAGCTGTCCACTTAACAGCTTAGGTCATGGCTATAATTTGACTCATAGAAAACACCAGAGTGTAAAGACCTCTCATCTTCTCTTTGTCAATAATTTAAAACTGTATAGTTCATTAGATGAGGAACTGAAAGCACAACTGCTTTTTCAGATGATATAAGAATGTCATTTGTTGTTGATAAATGTGCAAAAGCAACCTTCAAAGCAGGAAAACTGCAGCATCAAGAAAACATCAGTTTTGGACAAGAATGTGATATAAAAGAACCTGAGCAAGAGGGAGTGTATAAATATTTGGGAATTGATGAAGGATCAACAATAAAACAAGAACAAATACGAATAAAGCTTAGTAAGGAATATTTTAGAAGACTTCAATTAATCCTGAAAACAGCATTGACATCTAGGAACAAAATTCAAGCTATAAACCAATTTGCTCTTCCTGTCCTAACTTACAGTTTTGGAGTGATTGATTAGCCCCAAAACATGCTGGATAGATTAGACAGGAAAACAAGAAAGATGCTTCATGATCACCAAATGATTTATAAAAATCAGTGCATACGAAAATTATATATTCCCTGTTCTGAAGGAGGTATGGGCCTCCTTAAAATTGATTACATCTATAGATCTGCAATTGTGGGACTGCACACATATCTGCTGACCTCACAAAACCCAAACATAGTGAAAGTTTTGAAACATGAGGAGAATATATCTAAGAAGACTTCCCTGCTTAGTCTAGCAGAAGCATATCGGCGTCAAGCAGGAATGGAAATTAAACCAGAAGTAGATAAAAAAAGGAAGCAACTGAATGTGCCAAATAACAAAAGAAAGAATATAAGGTGAAGGATCAGATGAAAAGGCACGAAATGTGGAAAATGCATAAATATAGTTGCAGGTATAGGCAACTTCTGGACGAACCTCATGTTGATCTGAATCGAACCTAGGAATGGTTAAGGAGAGGTGAATTCAAACCAAGATATGAAAGGGTAATATTGGTGGCCCAAGATAGTGGGCTATGTACACGTTGGTTTACAAAGTTCACTGAACATGTGGGAGAAACAGACAAATGTAGGTTTTATAAAACAGAATTGGAAACAGGCGCACACCTCGTTGCTGGTTGTAACATACTAATGCAGAAGGACTGTATACTGAAAGGCATAATAATGTGTCAAGACTGTTGCACTGGACACTGTGCAAACATTATGGTACTGAAGTGGCTGAAAAAACACTGGAAACATGATCCACAAAGCATCATAGAAATGAGGAATTCTACATCACATGGGATCACCCATTGCCAACAGTTCAAAAGATAGGTGCTAGAATGCCAGATATAGTGGTCCATGAAAAGAAGACAAAAGTAGTACTGATCACTGAAATCACCACACCCAGTGACTATAGTGTCTTGCGTATAGAGACGCACAAAGTAAAAAAATATCAGGATTTGCTGGCAGAAATCAGAGCAATGTTGAAGAAAGATACCCAGACAGTTCGACAGTAGTAGGAGCAATGTATCTTATAAAAAAAAATCTGTTCGTGTATTTAGATATGTTACCAATACAAGTAACTCCATAAGAATTGAAGAAGGAGTCATTACTGGGCACACTGAAAGTGCTGCATAGAGCACTTCTGGCTGACATCAAAGACTGAAACTTTACTAACTTCATGAACTTTTATTATACTTTGACTTAGGAATGGGGTCCATTCCCGTCATGGTATTAGAAACCCAAAAGATTTGGAGAAATTTAAAAACTGAGAATTAACACATATGTCACTAGATGGGTAGCCAGCTGGAACACCAAAAGAACACATACAGCCAAAGTTGGGGATTCCACATCTAGCAGCAGACCAGTTACCACTGATGTACCACAAGGATCTGTGCTGGGGCCCCTACTGTTCGGAATGTATTTCTCAGAAGTTCAAGGGAAAAGAGATGGCCCATGGCTTACCATGTCACCGATGACGGCAAACTGGGTGCAACTGAGTCCACCAAAGATGCTGACATACTACAAAAAGGCCTTACACAGACAAATGATTGGTGCCAAAGTCATGGAGTCAAAATAAACACAAAATAATGCATTATCATCCCTTCTGGAAAAGTTGAAGGCCCTGCACATTATAATATTAACAGCAACCCCTTAGCTGAAACCCTGTGGTGAAAGATTTGGGAACACAGGTTGATAGCAACCTTAACTTCGATCACCATGTGCCCAAAGTGGTAAGGAAGGCCTTCTATGTTGAACATCTCATAAGTAAGGGCATCACATCAGAGCTAAGGATTTTACAACTCCCCTGTACTCATCCCTCATCAAACCACTAATAGAGTACATCGCTCCCTTCTGTATGTACCTCACCAGACATCTGCAGCAGCTGGAGAGACCTCAGAGGTTTCTCACTAAGACAATTCAGGGCCTGCAACACATGTCCTTCATGGAGAGAGTGAAGGCCCTGTCAGTGTACTCTGTATCTTATAGGCTGCTGAGAGGTGACTCGTGCATGGCTTACAGAGCAGTCTCAGACCCTGCCCTAATGGAAATGCTGCGCATCCACAAGTCACATGGGACAAGATTCACTCACTCTAACGATCTTAAACTAGCTTGCTATATGAACAGGACATGCTGGAGAGACAGATACGTCTCCTAGAGATTGCCACTCCTCTGGAACAAAGTCCCAATTCAAGTAAAACAGAACTCCTCAATGACCTTATTTAAGCATAACTTAGACAACTGGATGGGGGACCATAAATTTACCCTGGGTGTATCACCTATGTCCTTCTACAAGGGCAGTCACTGCTGATCATACACTTGTGCTGGAAATACAGACCATACAAGTTGGTCAATAAGGGAACAATGGTGTAACATAGCTAGTCATAAAGGCTCTAGGGCCAATAGCCTAGGAAACCCCTATGAACCTAAGGTGACATCTGCCTGGGCCCCAGGCCAATGTCTGATCCTACTCTGGTGGGATGATTGCATATGCAACAATCTGATATAGCTGATTACATCAGCAATGACTGCTGAGCATATGGTGCTACATCAGCATTGTATATTGAGCATATGGTGATAACAGTGTCCCACATACTGGTGTAAAAAGCTCTCTGTAATGTCAAATTACAGCTCACACAGACACACACACACACACACACACACACACACACACACACACACACACACACACAGTTAACTGCAGTGAGAACAGAATCCTTACCTATCTACGTACACAGACTGCAGAATACAGTAGTATACACAAGCACAATGCCACAAGTCTGGCTTTTACTTGTCTGCAGGTCACCTTATAGTGGATGACACTGCTATGTGGAATACAAGAGGCTGTATATCCAGGCCTGTGCAAGTATCAGAAGACTAGACAACTCCATGGAGTTACTCCAGGTCCAGGTTACGGTGGATAAGACCCCCATTCAAGTCATAGCCAGTTATAGATCTCCCTCCATGCATCACAATGCTCACAAAGCCTACTTGACCAAAATGGAGACAATTTAAATTTTACCAGGCACACCGGTTAGTTATGGGGGATTTCAGTTATCACACCATCAATTGGGAAACCTATGCTAGCCCTAACTCGTTAGTGTAAACGTTCCTTGACTTTGTTAATTAAAATGCCCTGGAACAAATTGTCCATACCCCAACAAGAGGAGCAAGCATTCTAGATCTGGTCCTCACCAACATGTCAAACAGATGCACTGCTGCAACTGTCAGACCCCCATTAGTTAAAAATGAACACAAATCAGTCACCTTCAAGCTGGCACTAACACCAGAACTCACAAAGGGTGAAATCAGACTAAAAAACTTCACCAAGGCAAACTATACCCTCCTAGGTGAAGGTATACATGCATTCTAAACCCCACCCCAAGCTGGAAGTGGTAACTATGCCAAAGCTTGCATTAAAGCCATGTAGAATCACTTGCATAAGTGTATAAACATGACTGAACGAGAAAGAATCACAGCCAGAGCCCCAAGTAAAAACAAGCTGACATGGTGGACATCCAGCTTCAACAAACTTTAAAATCAATGTAAAAAGTTGCTGTCCAACAAAACAAAGACAAGGCCCAAACAATGGAAAAGCACTCTCCTCATCCTCAAGAGGCAAATAAGATAACTTGTCAAATCCTCCAAGGGGTCCTTTGAGAGAAACTTATCAAGTACTGCCAAGGATAACCATAAGGCCTTTTACAACTACATAAGTAACCTAAAAGGTAGGACTCAAGCATGTGCAGAACTAGTGGCCAACAGTATCAAACACACAAAGATATAGCAAACCTGCTAGTGGATAGGTTTGGTGAAAATTTCACTCCCTTATCCTCTCCTAATTTGTCACAACCTTCCCCCAAACTTCTCCTACACCCTACATATCTGAAAAGCAGGCCCTCAAAGCCTTGTCCAAAGCAATAAAACACATCCTCTATAGGACCAGACTACATTCAGTCTGTCTTCAAATCAGGTTAAAAAATGAACTAGCGCTTCCCTATTAAATAAGCGAATGTTCAATGTTTTGAACGTCGCTTTATCGACAACTAAATGTCAAATAGTCCAAATCCTGAACAAATGGAACAGCGTTTTTTTTTTTCCCTAGGGAAAAAAATTGCTGGTCTGCAAAAAAAAAAAAGCCCAAAAACAAAATAAAGTGGGGGACTTCGCCCCCCCCCACACACACACACACACACACACACACACACACACAGCCCTACTTAAATATTCCAACTCTGAGATCGCACCACAGTGGAGGAAATCGAAAAGTCTCAAAAAAGGGCCAGTGATTTTTTCCCTAGGAAAAAAATTGCTGTTGTCTTTGTTCGGGATTTGGCATTTTCAACATTTAGCTGTTGACAAAACGATGTTCGAAACATTGAACATTCATTTAAATAATAGGGAACTGAACTAGCATCACCACTAAGTACCTTTTTCAATCCTAACCTAACCACAGGCTTTATTCCTGCAGAATGGAGAACAGCAGCAGTTATTCCCCTCCACAAAGGTGACCTAGAAACAGCGTCAGGGAATTACAAAGCCATAAGCCTGACCAGCCACATCTGTAAGGCCATGGAATGTAGCATTATGGACCTCATAAATAAAGACATAGGTGGCCTTCAAACCCTGGATCCTACCAAATTTGGCTTCATCAATGGACTATCCTGCCTGTTAAATCTGGTGGATTTCTTTAAAAATCTGACCAAGGCCACTGACAAGGGCAAATCTGTGCACACAGCATACCTTGACTTGGCAAAGGTTTTCAACACAATCCAACATTCAGGCATTATCAATAAACTTAGCAAACTGAATGTAAACACCTTTGTTGTAAGATGGGTTACCGACTGGCTCACAAATGGGACACACACTATCAAAGTGGGGGACACCACATCACCCAGCAGACCTGTTACCAGTGGGGTGCCACAGGGGTCAGTGCTGAGCCCCCTACTGTTTGGTATAAACTTCTCAGAAGTTTATGTCAAAATTAAGGGGTTGTGGCTGACCAAGTCTGCAGATGACTGTAAACTAGGTTCAATCACTGAATCCTCAAATTATGTCAGTATACTCCAGGAGGGTCTCATTCATACCAATGACTAGTGTATTAGTCAAAATGAATGTAAATCATCATTCCCTTTGGCACAATGTCCCATCCAACTATCAAATCAACAACATCTTAAGTACCTGGGATCATAAGTTGACTGTGACCTTAACTTCGACCACCATGTGTCCACTGTAGTAAGGAAAGCCTTCTACATAGCACACTTGATTAGTAAAGGCATCACCTCAAGAGCAAAAGATGTTATAACCCCTCTATACTTGGCACTTATCTGGCTCATAATAGAGTATGACACCCCATTCAGCATGTAGTGTACTAGATACTTGCAGTAACTGGAGAGACCTCAGTGGTTTCTAACAAAGAAGATCAAGGTGCTCCAGCATGTGCCTTACACAGACTGACTAAAGTCCCTGTCACTATACTCAGTATTGTGTAGACTTCTTAGGGAAGACTTATGCCTACCCTACAGAGCAATCAAAGACCCAAACCTAATGAACTTGCTCCATATCCATAAATCAAACGGGACTAGGGCTTCCCATTTAAGGGAACTGAATATGGCCTGTGACTTAAATAGGACATGCTGGAGGGACAGATTTATCTCCCAGCAACTGCCGCATCTTTGGAACAGGCTACCAATTCATGTGAAACAGAGCACCTCTATGACACTGTTCAATAGGTACCTGGATGAGTAGATGGGGCACCATAAATTCTTACTGGGGATAGCACCCATAACCCTCCTGAACAGGGGCAGTCATCATTAAATGCAATCTTGGGTATTGACTAGCATTTCTATAGTATTACATTGGGATGAAATGGTTATGCTTAAAATGACCTCTGGATCAATAGCCTAGTAATCTCCTATGATCATATGGAGAAGTAACTATAGGATATCACATCTACTCTGCTGAGTAGAGACACACACACCCAACTGACTGCAATGAGAACAGAACCCCTACCTATTTACCTATCTAAGTACACAGACTATAGAACACAGTACTCTATGCAAGTGCCACAGTACAAGTCTGAGTTTTGCATGTCTGCAGGTCAGCTTATAGTGGGTGGCATCAGCAGGCCATGTGGGAGACAAGAGGTTGGGAGGGTTGCATGAAATGGATTTGTAGGCAGGTGCAAGTATCAAAATACAGTCAATATATGGGATTTGGGTGGTAACTGCAGGATACACACTTGCTCCTCTGGCTAGACAGGTCTGCAAGCACGCACGCACGTGCACACACACACACACACACACACACACACACACACACACACACACACACACACACACACACACACACACACAGTTGACTGCAGTGAGAACAAAACACTTACCTAAGTACACAGACTATAGGACACAGTATTTTATGTCAGTGCCATGGCACAATTCTGACTTTTACATGGCTGCAGGTTAACTTATGGTAGATGGCATCAGCAGGCCATGTTGGGGAAAAAAGGTTTGGAGGCCTGCATACACACATAAATTCATAGGTTCATATGAGGCCAGTAGCCTAACTGTAGAGTGTTTCCTATGTAGATGCCTAGCTGTGTAAAAACACAAGCACTCTTATTGAGCATAGTTAGATGTTTGAGTTTAGCACACCAAGGTTGTCATTACCACCAACTGGCCCTATCCATAAAGGAACACACAGCATTATATATTACAATTTGTAGTGTGGTTGATACATGTGATATATGTGTGTAAAATACTGAGCCCCCAGGGTTTTACTGGTTGTGGAGGGGGACAACACATATGTATTATGAATATATATATATTGTATACTTAGAATGTGCCCGGAATTTGCAATGTCTCCACATGTAGTTTAATGTCATATAAAGGAAATGAACAATAATCACCAATAAAAAAGCATCATATATACTGTTCCATAGTGCAGTGAGCAGTGGATTTGTGTGATGATTAACACAGTGTACACACATGCGAGTTACACCTGTTTGCGTATTGGTAAGTGGTGCACAAATGCAAGCTGCATTGCTAATGCCAGTAAAAATAAAACTATATGGCATATAGTGTATTCAAACCCAGGACAATATGTATGCCAGTCCTACACTTAACCTGTTGCCACAAGAATGTTGAGGAAACAGTTGTCTATGTTGCACTTCATTGTTGTAAACTGCAATATCACAGCAGGAAAATAAAGGTTGTACACTCTGTACTAGAACACAGTACCATCTGTATTCCAGACAGGGTTTTCCCAATGGCCAAGGGCATTAGTTGAATGTATCCGGTTACTATTTTTGGCCATCTGCTTCACAGGTGGTCTGCCACGTTTCGTGCAAATCTCATAAACACTGCCATTACCCACTTATTCTATTTGCACTATGCTGTGCATCATGCAAAAAGTGCAATGAAAAATGACAGGAATAAGAAAGAAAACCTTAGTAATGGACACATATAAATAAAGTAAGTGTCTACTGTCACATCCACTGCTATTTACTTTATTATTGCACCAAGTTAAGATGTACAAGGATATGCCATAATATTATTGCAGAATACATTCTAGGTTCAAGACTCACTTGCAAATGCAGCAGTTGAGACAATTTTATTTTAGGACTAGAATTTCCTTGTGTCTACTCCCATGATATTGAAGTATGCAGAAAAAGACAGAATGTAAGCTACATGGATGCTTTATAGCTTTTTGGATAGCGCCACCATACTGAAAAATCACCTTCTTATGCTGTAATTAGCAGCTATGAAAAACATCTGCTACTTTACTGAATATATGAACTCCACTGGTGTCCATTATTGCATGGTGCACACCTATGTGCCACTGTGTGCACCAAAGCTGCTCACACTGATGCTGAAATAAGATGAACACAAGGGATCTTATTACTTTTGTCTGTGCCTGTGATATCGCACAAACCTGCAGCTCAAAAAGTAAAGGGAAGGTTGCAGACCCTGTAGTAGAACCCAGGACCTTCTATAGTCTAGCTCTACAAATGCACATGCTGCAACAGGAACAGTTATGTGACAAGCACCAAGAAACCTGCCATTCATTGCTCCATTTCCCATAGTTTCAGTAAGTGCCACACTGTGTAAACAAGGACAAAAATTTAAAAATAAATTTTAACTTAATACAGACAGATATGATACATTTTAACAAGCAATAAAGAGGATGAAATAGAACTTGTGAATTGTGCACTGCTTACATGCACTTTTACACTTCACAACCTACATGTACATCTCTGTAAGTGTAACCTGACACCCCCCGATGTCATCATTCACTGTTGTCATGCATTTAACACAAACACTGTGGAAATGCCTACATGAAGTGAACATCCCTACACAGTTACAAGTTTTTGAGATTCAGCAAATTCTAATTAGTTTTGACCTCATTTACATCTTCACTGTGCTGACAGCCCTTAGTCTACATGGTTGATAACCATTTAGGCAAGCAAACTGAATGGGAGACAATGTTGTACAGTCAAGAGAGTGCATTACTTGGGTATATATCTGCACAGAGGAATACAGATTTTAGACTCTATGTTTGATGGGTTTTACACTTTTAGCTGTCTACATTAGTTATGAGTACATTGTTAATTTGGGGGTGGAGGTGCAAAGGTGCATTTATGTCCTGGCACTTAATAAGGAATTGTTGCTATTATTAATATAATTTTCTAGCATCCAACATGTCTGAGAATGTCATAATGTGTGTGGGGTTACATGTTAGGGTCTGTTCTGTACAAATGTATGGACATGTACTTGCTATGGTTTCATGTAGGCTCCTTTGCATAGCTGTAGTTGGAAAACTTTCAAATACATGGCCAATACAAGCATGGAGCCTACATGGTTACTTTACAACTTGTTGAATTATTCCACTATCTTGATTTCCTTCATTAGCATGAAATATAACTACTTATGTTGTAATTTGCATGCCACAGATGTTTCTGTGTTTGTTCATGAGTGTGCGCTGCTACATGGAGTTTACTGAATCTAAAACTTTTCGAGGCTGTGTGTGCATCACACCATAATATGCACACAGTCATAATTATCATGCAGGCTTTATTGCATCCCCCCTCGGTTACTGTTTCAGCACTGCAGTCAATATCTGCAGACATGTTAGCTATAAGACAAGTCAACCAGGATATTTTACAGCAGTTACAATAATTTTCTTCATAACTGCCTACTAACAAACAGCTTGCTGGATTTACAACATGAAACATATGCACTGGAAGGATTATAAAATAATACAATCAGAAAAAGACTTGCATTTAAAAGAAGATTAATGACAGCTAGGTCAGGGAGACACAATTTAAATTCCATTTCAGTTCACAATCAAAGATAGACTTATTCAGATTAGGTTCATAGGTTCATACTAGGCTATCTGCCCTAGGGCATTTTTAAGCCTAGCCAGAGTATGTTTGGCTTTCGCCACCCATTTTATATTAATTTTGTTATGCCCTGTTTCGAGGTTAGTACACTGTGCCTCTGTCTAACAGTGACACAGAAGTGATACCCGGGGTAAACCTACAATCTCCCATCCACTCATCAAGATTCCTCTTGAAGAGAGTCAATGAGGGACTCTGCCTAACCTGGACTGGGATTTTATTCCAGAGTGGAGGGTGCCTCTGGGTTATGAATCTGTCCCTCCAGCATGTCCTCTTTATTTCAGTGATGAGGTTCAAGTCTCTCAAGTGCGTAGCTCGATGGGATTTGGATTTTCTGAGGTGCAGCATGTCCATTAATTCCGGATTGGACATGGCTTTATACGTCAGGCACAGATCGCCTCTGAGCAGGCGGTATGCCACTGAGTAGAGCTGGAGTTTCTTTAACCGGGCAGCATATGGCATCTGTTTGAGCCCTTTGATCCTCTTGGTGAGGTACTTTTGGGGTCTTTCCAGTTGCTGCAGGTGTCTGGTAAGGTACATCCCAAAAGGGGCATTGTACTCAATTATGGGCCTGATGAGGGATGAGTAAAGAGGCATGATGACCTCCCCTGATCTAGATGTGAATCCCTTCATGATTAGATGGGCTATATAAAATATTCTTCTAACCACTTTGGCCATGTGGTTGTCAAATGAGAGATTGCTATCAACTTGGGTCCCCAGGTCCATAATTATTTCTTCTGTACTTAATGGATTACCACCTATGTGGTAATTTGTGGGCACATTGTTTTTGCCAAAGGGGATAACTATACACTTTTTGGTGTTTAGCTTGAGGCCATGGCTCTGGTACCAGTTGTCTGTTTCTATGAGGCCCTTTTGTAGGATGCTTGTGTCGGCTGGAGAGTCGATTATGGCACCCAGTTTGCAGTCATCTGCGAACTTGGTCAGCCACAGTCCATCCGTGTTGGCCTGTACCTCCGAGAAATATATACTGAACAAGAGAGGTCCCAGGACTGAGCCTTGTGGGATGCCACTTGTAACTGGTTTGGAGTCTGACATGGCTCCAGCAATTCTAACCATGTGGGTTCTGTCCTTGAGCCAGTTTGCAACCCATCGAGTGACATAGGGGTTTATATTTAAGCTGGTGAGCTTATCTATAATGCCTGAGTGGGGTATTGTATCGAAGGCTTTTGCGAGGTCCAGGTAGGCTGTGTGGACCACCTTCCCCTCGTCACTGGCCTTGGTGACTGTTTCAAAAAAATTGACCAGGTTTAAGAGGCAGGATCTGCCCTTAGCAAAGCTGAACTGGGTAGGATCCAGTGTCTGTAGGTCCCCAATATCTTTATTTATGAGGTCATGATGATCCTTTCCATAGCTTTGCAGACCAAGCTAGTCAGGCTTATGGGGCGATAGTTTCCAGGATCCGTTGAGGCACCACCTTTGTGGAGAGGGACCACTGTTGCTGTACGCCACTCTTTGGGTACATATCCTGTAGTAAGGCTGAGATTGAACAGTAGTTTTATGTTTGGGTTTAGTTCTTCTTGGAATTCATGTAGGACGCAGCCCGGGACACCGTCTGGTCCTATTGATGCTGTGTTTTTTGCTTTGGAGAGGGCGGCTCTTACCTGAGCATCTGAGATGTCAGGGGGACAGCACTCTGCTGCGATAGATATTTGCCCTTTTGGTGGGGAGGGGGGGAGAAGTTTGCGCTGAACCTGTCAGCTAGGATGTTGGCAATGTCTGTGGGTTCGGTGTATTTTTTGTCATTTTGGACTAATTCTGAGCATATCTGGGAATTCCCATCCAGGTTCCTAACATAACTAAAGAAAGCCTTGTGATTATCCTTAGTGTCCTGTGCAATTTTTCTCTCAAAGCTTGCCTTAGACGATTTTATGACTGCCTTTAGTTTTTTGCTAATACTGATCAGAGATGCCTTCCCTTTTTGGGATTTTGCTCTATCATGTAGTAGCTTCGTCCTTCTATTGTATAGTTTGTTTATGGCTGGGGTCCACCAGACAGGATGTCTGCCTTTGGAGAATTGGGTCTTGGTTTTATTTGGGATTGCAAGATCCATGCATTCCTGAAGGTGTTCATAGAATGCATTTATAAAGGATTCTGCAGTCTGGGCTGTATTTTCGACAGGCCCGGGGGCTTTGAAGGATTCCACCTCAGTTTTGAGGAGTGTGAAATTTGCTTTAGAGAAGTTTTTCACTGTGGTTTTCTAGGCAGGGGGTGGGGTCGGGATGTGAATATCCAGTGAGATTAGTTTATGGTCTGATCTTACCAGTGAGGGATACACCTCTGGTCTGGAGCATAAAGTCCCCATGTTGGTGATGATCAGGTCCAGTATGTTTTCCCCTCTTGTGGGAGTGGTAACAAGTTGCTCCATAGCATTTGAGTTTATAAATTCTAGGAACCTTTGGGCTAGGGTGTTGGAGCTAGAGTAATGCTCCCAGTCTATGTTTGGGTAGTTGAAGTTGCCCAATATAATGATGTTTGGAGAGGCCTTCATATTTTCCAGTGTTCTCAGGAAGGCCGAGTAGGGTTCCTGGGTTTGGGAGGGTGGTCTGTAGCAGGCTATAAACTGGAAGGCAGTTTTACCCACTGTTAGTTGCACATGGATAGTCTCTGATGCTTCGTGCTGTGCCACCAACCTGAAGGTGTGGGTATCTTTGATGAATATTGATACTCCCCCTCCTTTTGTGGTTCGGTCCAAGTTTTGGGGCCGAAAAGCATGGTATGAGGTATAACCTGGTAGTGCTGGGGTGCTCTCGGGAGCCTTGAACCAGGTTTCTGTTACTGCACAGATATCGATGTTCTCCATGTTAAGGAGAGTTTCGAAAAGTGCATCTTGAGGTTTAGACTTCTGGCGTTGAGTAGCATTACTCTTAGTTTCTTATCCCTTGTGATACTTATGGAGGTGGGTTTGTCTTTTGAGCCTTGCCTAAAAAAGGCACTATGGGGGTAGCAAGAGCCTTTGTCAATATCTGAAAGCCCAGGGGTGACAGGTGCAAGCCGTCCCTAGCGAAGCATTGTGGCTTGTCGAGCATGTCATCCCAGGCTGACAGGCATTGGATCCCCTTTGAATGACACCAATACTTAAGCCAATTGTTGAAATTGATCATCTTGTCTTCATATTGTGGCATCATTCTTGGTGAGGGTAAGATGCTACTGAAGGTCAGGGTCATACCGGCCTGGGCTACATGCTCAGAGAGCTCCTCTATGTCTCTTTTCATGTAGCCTTTTGATGTTCCTGGTATCTTTAGCTGAAAGATGGGTTGTGTCTACACTCAGGAAGCAATAAAAATGCTGCAAACAGCACTTTAAGGATTTTAACAGACAAAATTTCAAAATAAACCTTATAGGCTCAAGGCCGAACAATAGTGCATCACATTAAAGAGTATTGTGCTGCCAAACAATAAGAAACAGATGGGGCTGCAAGGAAGGCAGAAATAGCGAATCTAAGGAGACAGTTTTAATACAAAATACAGTGTAGCATGCCCGACAGTGGTCACTGTCACATACTCTGAAGAACAAAATATCAAAAGTTTGAAAATAAAAAGAATGACTATACTGTTTTGATAACTGCAAAAAGGCATGAGCAAAAGCTCAAAAGCAGTGGGACAAGAGTATACCATTGTGATTGCCGGGGCAAAGAAGTTTTAAAGATACACAAAGCAAATAAGAAAAGACTAATGGTGATGCTTACACTAAATTAGGGAATTAAAGTAAATAAGAGCAAGCTATGGCTCTGATAAGAAGAAAATAAGGGAAGGAAGATAAGCAAAAGTACTTACCTTTGTGATAGAGATCACAGTATCATTAAATGAACAGAACTGAAGTAATTAAAGACAACTGAATCCTAGAAAGTAGAAGAGGAAGTCAGAAAATTACAGAAGCAGAGACTGCATTTCTGAATACCGTTTCTACTACATCTGAAACACCATTTACAGAAATTGTAGACTCTTACAAAAGCATCTGAAACCAAACCAATAACTAAAGAATGTATTTGATTTTATAAAAGAAGTTAATTGATATATGAGCATGCATTGGAATAATTGACAGAACTGTAGAGATTAGCTCAATAAATTGCACATCTAGAAAAAAACTCATGATATACTAAATTTCTGTGGGGCATATTCTGTGAAACTGTTACCCCTGAGCAAGCATTAAATAAATCAGTGTTAGTGAAAGTAGAAACCATGAACACCCTAAAACTCAAGCAAGATGTGATTGAATGTATTTTTAGCAGACTGTCTATTAATTCTAAGAAGCATTTCTTGGAAGTGACAGAATATCACAAAGACCTGATATGCTCTGTTTTAAACAGAACTGTAGAAATTAACACAAAAATAATAACAATAAAAAAGTGCTCCTGTTGAAAGCCATGGAAAGAAAATAGCCAGTATATTGAATGCAAGATGTCAAGCAGTTGCATTAAATGGTTTACTTACAAGTTTCCAGTTATCTTTTTTTCAGCTCATCATTTAACGAAAATTACATTTTGAAAAAGGTGAGCCAAAACACCTCTAAAAACAGAAAGCAGCATTTTTGCAGTGGTCAAGCCCATCTGTATGCCACACACCTTTAAATTATATATACCAACTCCACAGTTGAGGAAAAAACATGTAATGTGCATCTCTCACTCGCACAATGCATTACTTTGTGGTGAAACTTAACCACAACAAAAAATCAGTCATCCAAAAACACAGTGATGACTCATATGATAGCTATATAAAATACTGGATACAAAAAATAAGGAGGGAGTGAACAAAATGGAAGAAAATGCAGAAAATTAGCATTTTAGCTAGACGGGTTTGGAGATGTACAGTATGACTCAAATTAAGATATACATTAGTTGGGTCAGTTCAGAAATGGCAAAAGTGAAACTTAGTATGTAATTAGATTTGGGAAGTAACATTTCTATCTTTACAGTATCAGCTGATCTACAATAGACTATTGTAATTTTTTTCCAGTCAGGGCTTCATTACATTGTCTTACCATATGTTGTAACCTGCGACAATCTTCATGCGTGATGCTATCTCCTTTTCCAATGGTGACTCGCTCATTTCCCCTATTAATCTTTGCTACCCCTAACTTACCTTTAGGTGCAGTCTATTTCCAATGGATTACAGTCTACACTGTTGAAAGATTTGAAAGCTCCTCTTCTGCAGTCTCCACCTCATTTCTTTTATTCAGCTATTGTATTCAGGGATATGTATGACAACTACCTTCACTCCACGCATCAGCATGTGCCAGGCTAGGAAGATGCCCCAGCTCCGGCATCTACCCAAATAGATTGAAAAAGTACAGTCGGTAATCATCATCAACCCCCTTTTTTCCATTTTCTATATGGGGTTAGGGTGTTGCATCAACTATTGCCATCTCACCCTCAATTCTGTGCCACTCTCCTATCTTCTTTGACAGTCATGCCTGACTGTTACAGGTCTTCTCTTACACAATCCATCCATCTCCTTGCTGGGTGCTCTAATTTCCTTTTGCATTGTTCTTGTCTGCCCCAATTCTTCTTTACCAGGTTGTCTACTGCTTTCCTGCACATGTGGCCAAACCCTCATAATCTGTTCTCTTTGACCTTTTCTACAATTGGAGCTACGTACTTGTGCTTCATCCCTGATATCTTAATTTCTTCTTCTGTCCAGCAGTATGCATCCTTATATCTGTCTCAGGCACTTCATCTTCATCAATTTTAGCTTTCAGAACTGCTCTGCCTTCTCTGCCCAGGTTTGTATACCATACAGAAATAGTGGTCAAACCACTGTTTTGTACACCTTACTTTTCAGCTTTTCTGGCATTCTTCTGTCATACACCACCTCTGACAGTCTGTGTCAGTTGACTGTAGCTCCTCTGATTTTGTCTTTGACCTTCTTATTCAGGCCTCTCTCCTCCTCAATCATCCCTCCCACATACTTGAAGCTGTTAACTTGTTCCACTATTTTCTCTTCTATCTCAGTTATCAGCTTCTTCTAATTTCCCCCATTTGCTGCCATTACAACTGTCTTATCTGTGCTCAGTTTCATCCCACGTTCCTTCAATATGCATTCCATTCCCTTATCCTTTGCTGAAGTTCTTGTTCAGAATCTGCTTGTAATGCTGCATCATCTGCATACAGTAGCTCTGCTGATTTGTCCCCTGCAACCTGTGAATCAGTAAGACAGGAAACAAAAATTAACAGTTTACAACAGTATAAAAATATACTGCCCAATTTACAGGCAACTCCAACAGCAACCACTAGATGGAGGAGCTCTCTAAGCAAAGGGCAAGAAAGGGTATGAAAGGCCGGCACCATCGGAGTTATAGTAATGTTCGCTGTCGGCCAGCTAAATTTAAAAAAATGGAACCGGAACTTTCGGATGTTATATAAATTTAACATATTTTAATAGTAGTTTAGTTAAACAGATAGCAAGTTTATATTAAGCTTAAATTAACTCCTCTGTATTTCCAACATATTTTTATAAAAGGTTCTGTAATGCAAGATCTGCTTCTTAGTTAAAAAATAGTTTAGAAAAAATCTCCGTTTAAATGAGTTTATAAAGAGGCAAGTATTAACAACGCGAGGAAAAGAGAAAATATTTTTTAACTGTCTCGCTATGTTAATTTTATTTAACATAGCGAGAAGTTAAACTCATTTAACGCTCTTCTTGCTCGTAAAATTTTTGCTCAGCTTGATGATACTGCTGCGCGGTAAGTACATACCGAGAATCGTGGATGGATGCCAGGCGGCGAAGAGGGGCAGCAAGGTATTATATTATGCCATTATTTAAGAAAGGAACAGTTTCTTTTTAATAATGTCAATTTCTTTAATAATAGCAAATGTAATTGTGTGTCTGTGTGTGTGTTAATTGGTCCGTTTGTGGCTGTTGGCTCTGGGGGCTACGCAACCGGACAAAACACCACGCTCGTCGAGTAAACAATTTACCCACGCGTGAGTTGTGCTATAATAACTAACCAGTGAAGAACCAGGTATAGCACTATTTTCTATAATGTTGTCTTTATAACTTTTAATAATCTTTATTCTAAAACTGTATGATGTGTACTTGCATACTTAGTAGTTGGGGATGTTAGTTGATTAGTCCTGTTTTCTATGAGCAAGGCACACAGTTTTACCATCCCTGCCATGAGATGCTACATGCAATGCAGTTTCACTTGATGGTATAAAGCTAACACCTGTAATGGTGTAATCCAAAATTCTTCAATAAAAAAGAATTAGAAAAAAAAAGCAACAACTTAGAAGGACTGACTAACAGATTAACTTCTTCTTCTTTCAGCTTTTCCCAGTTAGGGGTCACCACAGCACTAACAGATTAACTAACATGGTGAAAACAAATATAAAATATGTGATATTTGGAGTTTTCCATAGTGGTTTGGCTCTATGGAAAAGTCCCAAGTAATCCCAGGAAGATATGTGTTACAACAGTCAAAAGATAAAAGCACAGAAGGCCAAATCTTGTAACACTGAAAAGCCAGAAATGTCTGACAACTGGATTAATGGTCCAAGAAATAGTGCTTGATGAAAGAGTGAACTGATGGCTAATTAAGCACTGCAAAGCCAAAGACAACAAAGGCATTCTTGATGCAAGCACTGAACACAACCATAGCCCTGATGAACTGACATTTAAAGCAGCATTTTCTAATGGGCAGGTAGCCACCTGATAACAAAAGATAATACTATTTGCAATTATGCAAAAGAACAAGAATGTGGTGTAGATAATTGGTTCAACCAACAAATGAACAAAAGTAAACCAAAAACAAAAGAGGATGAACCAAACCACAGCAGGCAGCAGATAAAAAAGAATTAAATTTAATGGTAAGCATTTCGCAGCACATCAAGCTGCTTCATCAGACACACAAGAAGTGCAACGCCTTACTTTTAAACTAAAATTATGCAATTAAAGTGTAGCTATCATTCTAAGTCTTTTGGATTAAGCACTTGGGCTTCAGACCAGTTGTTTTACATTAGGAAGGTTTGTGGCCTGCACTGTGGTGGCAGGACAGGTAGCTTACATCCTTCTAAGTTGGGAACTGCTGATTGAGGGCTCAGTGTCTGTTATTCTAAAAGTGTATTAGTTCTGGTTTAAGCACTTGGGCTTCAGGCCAGATATTTTACATTAAGAAGGTTCATGGTCTGCACTCTTGTGGGAGGAGAGGCTGGACTCTGCCCTTCTGAGCTGGGAATTTCTGGTTAAAGGCTTATAGTGCCTGCATATTTGAACTGTTTCTTACTGAAATTGGTACACCTTGTTTGCTGTAATCCAAAAGAAAAAGCCCAAAAAAAAAAAATAAGGCGCCAAAATATAAAAAGTATAGCAAGACCATATGTAAAGAGCAGTAGAAGCACGGCACGCAGACCGTAGATAGTTCGGTCAGCACAAATAGCACGGCCGTGAAACAAAAAGGACTTGTAAAGCCCTTGAGCCTTTTTTTTGCTTCAAACAATTGAATTGGTTGTACAAAAAAAATTTTTTTTTTTTTTTTTTCTTGTTTAATTTTTTATATTTGTACCATGTACCGGTCTGGTGTCTGGTGTTTTTTGCTGGTTGCCCTTACTGTGTCATTTACATACTTTAATTATTTTGGCGGAACCTTGTTTGCTGTAGCATAGACTAGATCCAGGCCTGCTGAATCTAGCTTTGTTTGTTTTCTTGTTGTTTGTTTGCTTGTTATTTCCCTGAAACGCTAATTCCACCTAAAACGCGGCTTTTCAGCACTTCTGTGGATCCCTAGTGATATCTGCATTGCTTACTGTAATTTCCTTGTTTCACTTGAAAGAAAGTTACTGTTTGTCGTTTTTGCATTTAAGTTACCTGTAACACATTGCATTTAAGTTACCTGGCACTTGCTCACTAAGTCAGCACTAAAAAATTAAAAGCACTACACCCTCACAAACTCCCCTTGAGTACCTTGTTCCCCATTGGCCCTTTTTTTCAATTATAAAGGAATTCCCAATACTATTCTAGCATGTCCAAAGGTCAGTTGTCAATCTCCTCTCCGGTCCAGCTGGTGAATCAGGGAATCTTGAGGCAATGTTACAACTGCCTCATGTACACAGACAACCCTCTCCTCCTCCCAACAAATTCCAACACATGTGAGAGATGCAACCATATAGCCAAACTGGAGGCTAAGCTCTCTCATCTCAGTACTGGCGTAACCAGTCAGGAGGAGAAGGAAACCACGCTCACTACAATTCCAGTCTCGCATAGACCTACCACGACAGTAAACCAAACACATAAACACACAAAAACATACTCGGAGGCCCTAAATAAAAATCTGCCTAAGCAGCAGAGACCTCCAAAGCAGACACCCAAGCAACTGCTACCACAAAACAAAACATGTGCAACACATAGCTCACAAAGCCAGTGTGCCGAACAGTCACAGCCCTTAAGGCTAAACAACACACCTGATACACTTGTAATAGGTGACTCTATCGTCAGGCACACTGACGTCCCGCTCACCAGGCTGAACAAGGAGAAGGTCACGGTGAGCTGCCTGTCGGGTGCTAGGATCCGCCACATAACACAAGTACTCAGTTCACTCCAGGGCAAGTACAAAATTGACTCAGTCATTGTCCATGCTGGTGTGAATGACCTGAGACGTACCTCCTGGACTACATGAAAAGAGACATAGAGGAGCTCTCTGAGCATGTAGCCCAGGCAGGTATGACCCTGACCTTGAGTAGCATCTTACCCTCACCAAGAATGATGCCACAATATGAAGACAAGATGATCAATTTCAACAATTGGCTTAAGTATTGGTGTCATTCAAAGGGGATCCAATACCTGTCAGCCTGGGATGACATGCTCGACAAGCCACGATGCTTCACTAGGGACAGCTTGCACCTGTCACCCCTAGGCTTTCGAATATTGGCAAAGGCTCTTGCTACCCCCATAGTGCCTTTTTTAGGCAAGGCTCAAAAGACAAACCCACCTCCATAGGTATCACAAGGGATAAGAAACTAAGAGTAATGCTACTCAACGCCAGAAGTCTAAACCTCAAGATGCACGCACTCGAAACTCTCCTTAGCATGGAGAACAGCGATATCTGTGCAGTAACAGAAACCTGGTTCAAGGCTCCCGAGAGCACCCCAGCACTACCAGGTTATACCTCATACTATGCTTTTCGGCCCCAAAACTTGGACCGAACCACAAAAGGAGGGGGAGTATCAATATTCGTCAAAGATACCCACACCTCCAGGTTGGTGGCACAGCACGAAGCATCAGAGATTATCTATGTGCAACTAACAGTGGGTAAAACTGCCTTCCAGTTTATAGCCTGCTACAGACCACCCTCCCAAACCCAGGAACCCCACTCAGCCTTCCTGAGAACACTGGAAAATATGAAGGTCTCTCCAAACACCATTATATTGGGTGACTTCAACTACCCAAACATAGACTGGGAGCATTACTCTAGCTCCAACACCCTAGCCCAAAGGTTCCTAGAATTTATAAACTCAAATGCTATGGAACAACTTGTTACCACTCCCACAAGAGGGGAAAACATACTGGACCTGATCATCACCAACATGGCGACTCTATGCTCCAGACCAGAAGTGTATCCCTCACTGGTAAGATCAGACCATAAACTAATCTCACTGGATATTCACATCCTGACCCCAGCCCCTGCTCAGAAAACCACAGTGAAAAACTTCTCTAAAGCAAATTTCACACTCCTCAAAACCGAGGGGGAATCCTTCAAAGCCTCCGGGCCTGTGGAAAATACGGCCCAGACCACAGAATCCTTTATAAACGCATTCTATGAACACCTTCAGGAATGCATGGATCATGCAATCCCAAATAAAACCAAGACCCAATCCTCCAAAGGCAGACGTCCTGTCTGGTGGACCCCAGCCATAAACAAACTATACAATAGAAGGAGGAAGCTACTACATGATAGAGCAAAAAGGGAAGGCATCTCTGATCAGTATTAGCAAAAAACTACGGGCACTCATAAAATCGTCTAAGGCCAGCTTCGAGAGAAAAATTGCACAGGACACTAAGGATAATCACAAGGCTTTCTTTACTTATGTTAGGAACCTGGGTGGGGATTCCCAGATATGCTCAGAATTAGTCCAAAATGACAAAAAATACACCAAACCCACAGATATTGCCAACATCCTAGCTGACAGGTTCAATGCAAACTCCCCCACCCACCAAAAGGGCAAATATCTATCCCAGCAGAGTGCTGTCCCCCTGACATCTCAGATGCTCAGGTAAGAGCCGCCCTCTCCAAAGCAAAAAACACAGCATCAATGGGACCAGACGGTGTCCCAGGCTGCGTCCTACATGAACTCCAAGAAGAGCTAAACCCAAACATAAAACTACTGTTCAATCTCAGCCTTACTACAGGATATGTACCCAAAGAGTGGCGTACAGCAACAGTGGTCCCTCTCCACAAAGGTGGTGCCTCAACAGATCCTGGAAACTATCACCCCATAAGCCTGACTAGCTTGGTCTGCAAAGCTATGGAAAGGATCATCATAGACCTCATAAATAAAGATATTGGGGACCTACAAATACTGGATCCTACCCAGTTCGGCTTTGTTAAGGGAAGATCCTGCCTCTTAAACCTGGTCGATTTCTTTGAAACAGTCACCAAGGCCACTGACGAGGGGAAGGTGGTCCACACAGCCTACCTGGACCTTGCAAAAGCATTCGATACAATACCCCAGTCAGGCATTATAAATAAGCTCACCAGCTTAAATATAAACCCCTATGTCACTAGATGGGTTGCAAACTGGCTCAAGGACAGAACCCACATGGTTAGAATTGCTGGAGCCATGTCAGACTCCAAACCAGTTACAAGTGGTGTCCCACAAGGCTCAGTCCTGGGACCTCTCTTGTTCAGTATATATTTCTCGGAGGTACAGGCCAACACGGAAGGACTGTGGCTGACCAAGTTCGCAGATGACTGCAAACTGGGCGCCATAATCGACTCTCCAGCTGACACAAGCATCCTCCAAAAGGGCCTCATAGAAACAGACAACTGGTGCCAGAGCCATGGCCTCAAGCTAAACGCCAAAAAGTGTATAGTCATCCCTTTGGCAAAACAAAGTGCCCACAAATTACCACATAGGTGGTAATCCATTAAGCACAGAAGAAGTAATTAGGGACCTGGGGACCCAAGTTGATAGCAATCTCTCATTTGACAACCACATGGCCAAAGTGGTTAGAAGAACATTTTATATAGCCCACCTAATCATGAAGGGATTCACATCTAGATTAGGGGAGGTCATCATGCCTCTTTACTCATCCCTCATCAGGCCCATAATTGAGTACAATGCCCCTTTTTGGATGTACCTTACCAGACACCTGCAGCAACTGGAAAGACCCCAAAAGTACCTCACCAAGAGGATCAAAGGGCTCAAACAGATGCCATATGCTGCCCGATTAAAGAAACTCCAGCTCTACTCAGTGGCATACCGCCTGCTCAGAGGTGATCTGTGCCTGACGTATAAAGCCATGTCCAACCCGGAATTAATGGACATGCTGCACCTCAGAAAATCCAAATCCCATCGAGCCACGCTCGAGAGACTTGAACCTCAGCACTGAAATAAATAGGACATGCTGGAGGGACAGATTCATAACCCAGAGGCTCCCTTCACTCTGGAATAAAATCCCAGTCCAGGTTAGGCAGAGTCCCTCATTGACTCTCTTCAAGAGGAATCTTGATGAGTGGATGGGAGATCATAGGTTTACCCCGGGTATCACTTCTGTGTCACTGTTAGACAGAGGCACAGTATACTAACCTCGAAAAAGGGCATAGCAAAATTAATTTAAAATGGGTGGCGAAAGCCAAACACACTCTGGCTAGGCTTATAAATGCCCTAAGGCAGATAGCCTAGTATGAACCTATGAACCTATAAAAACAAACAATAGATGGAGTAATAAGTGCAGTCCTTGTTTAAAGACATATACAAAAGCATATCTATAATCAGTTTAAAAATGGTCTTCTAGGCAGTAAACATTCAGAAACATAAACGTATTACATATACATGTGAATAATTAAAAAATAATAGAACAGTAATAAAAATAGTAGTCATCTGGGCAGTCCCCCTAGCCTGTAAAACTGGCTTTATAAAAACTTTATCATTAATACCTCTGCCCTCTGTTAGCTCTCATCCTTATAACCCATTCTAACTCTGCTGTCTGTTTTATTTCTGATGTCTCCCCCTCTTTCATACTTGGGTATTATTTCCATCACCATGATTTTGAATGTGTGTGTATGATCATGTATAGCTACATGTTTGGCTAAGGCATTAGATTCAGCACCCCTGGATATATCATACAAATGTTCTCTCATGCGTTCTTTTAATGTACAATTGTTTTCCCTATGTAGAATGAATAGCATCTGCTACAGTAAGCCAGATAGATAAGGTCAGTTGTATTGCAGTTCACTGTTAACTTGAATTCCCATACTTTACCAGTGTCTGGGTGAGTGAACTTTCTACTGGTGTCTAAATGTCCACAGTAATTACATTTTTTACATGGGAAAGTACCCCTCCTGCCACTATCAGTCCTGTTTATAAAAGCCTCCCTCGGCTCACATAGTAGCCTTTTCAAAGATTTCTCATTTTTGTATGTATAGCTAGGTCTATCTCCTACTATATCCCTCACTTTATCATCTGTACATAATATATCTCAGTATTTCACAAAAATATCTTGCAGTAACCTTATATTACTGGAATAAGTGATGGGTATATGCATAAACTTCTGACCTTTATTTCCCCTCCCTATTATTGACAGTAATAACTGAGAAGTAGGATCTCATCCTTTCCCCTCTGTATTCGGGTATTTGGGAAAGTATACCAGTAACTTCCCTCTCATTACAACCTCTGTCCATGAACTTGTCTTTAAGATTCTCAAGTTCATCCTTAAACGTCTGATCATCTGCCACTAGTCTTGAGGTTCTTAGGCCTTAGCCTTTGATAACATTCTTAAAATTGTGCCCTGGTTGCATACTTTGCCTGTGGATGTATGAGCTCCTATAGCATTCTTTCTTGTGGATCTGTGTATCGAATCCCCTTACACTATCTCTTGTTATTCTTACATCTAAAAAATAAATGATGTTGTAAGAACTACTGATAGTAAATTTAAGGAATTCAGTGCTGTTGTTTATAGCCTCATGAAACTGCTTCAAGGTATGCTCATTACCTTCCTACACCAAAAACAAGTCATCGACAAAATGCAGATGAAAAATTAACTGTCCTGTCCACTCATGCAGATGTAGGTGGTTCTTTTCCCATGCAGCCATGACAATGTTGGCGTAGCTATTGGCACAAGTGCCCATAGCTATATTATCTATCTGCCTGAACAAGTTGTGTTAAAAAAAATACATTATATTCTAAGATTAATTCAACAAATAAAGAAAGCAACTCTATAAAACCAGAATCATATGATGCATCATCTAGTAAATATTGTTTAAACATTTCCAGGCCAATACTGTTGGGTATGCTAGTAAAAACTGATTGCACATCTAGAGTAACCATTAAACAACCATCACTAATCTGTTTGCTGTTAGTAAATGTATATAAATCAGTTAAAAATTGTTTGGTGTCCTTGAGAATATATGTATTCTTACCCAAAATTGCTTTTCTACAAAAATACTCAATGGCTCAGTACAATACCCTCTGCCGACCATAACTGGTCTCATAGGCGGTAGTGTATGATGTTTATGAACCTTTGGTAGTCCTTGTATGATTGGTATCACAGGTTCATTAACAATGAAATATCTAAAGAGTGCAATATCTATAATTTTAAATTGCAAACATTCATACAAACTGTTATATAAATTCATAGTACATTGTTTCACCTTGAAAAAAAATCAACTTTGTCATGCACTTTAGGGTCATTCAGCATCAAGTTCATGGTGTCTTTATAGTAGCAGTAGTCCATAATTACCAAGGGCCCTCCCTTGTCAGCTGGTCTTATAAATATTGAATTGTCTGTCTGTAAAACTGACAAGGCTTGCCTTTCAGAAAAATTCAAGTTTGAAAATGTAGCTCCCCTATTGCAGTTATCATACAAGTTATTTATCTCTTTGGTACAAACTTTCTCAAATGCGTCAACTACTACATTGTTTTAGGAGGTGTGAAAGTACTGCTTTTACAGAACACATCGATGTTACCATCCCCTTTACTTTCATTCCCAAACTGTATTTTAAGCATTAAATTGCATGTAAAAGTTTTTAGTTCAATGATGTTGTCAGTTAATTTCATTCGGTTAGCTGGCATAAAAATCATGCCTTTTTTAAGGACACTCTTTTCAAGTGATGTGAGTGTCTTGAAGAAATGTTCCATATTAGCGTTTTCTTGCTTGCATCCACATCTTTTTTTATAGTCATGGTGTTGTCGTCCTCGAGTGAAGCTTTCCTTTTCAGGCGACGCCTGCTGTTGGACCGCTCCCGAAAATGTGTGTTGTGAATTGGAAATGGTAACTTAGCTTCCATCCTACTGCTAGTATTCAAACTCAACCCTGAAACAACACTGCTTAATGAAACATCAGCTGCATGGTTTCCTTTTTTCTTGTGTGCTCCCCCAGTGAAGGAAGCTGTATCCACCATTACTGCACTGCTGGCTGTGTGTGTTGTGATGTCATCAGGGGGTGTGGTAGCTGTTTCAGCTTCAGCAGACCCATTAATGTTACTTTCTCTTAAAGGAGCCATGTTTGCCCCATTAGAGGCATGTTTTGCTGCTTCTTTCCTTAAATGGGAAGTATGCATATCAGCCTTGTTCACTGCACTGACTGCATTTAATGTATTTTTTGGCCAGGCAAGCACTCTGCCTGAAGAGAAATTGTGCATGCCTCTCTGGATTTTTCTCTTTTTTTGACCCAAAAGTTGTTGCTCATATAAAGTTACAGTTTCTATTAGATGGTCTATTTTAAAATCCACAGTACTGAGAGGATAAGGTTCATATAGTTCAGTTTGCATTTGAAGAATATTGCAAGCCAATGATTCTTCTTCTGGTAGAAACTGTTCTATAAGAAGAAGCATGTAGTTGAATCCCAAGTCTAGATTAAGTTGTTGCCATTTAATTAATAGCTGTTTGTATGTGTCCCCATATGTAGGCATCTTGAGAACCCGTAGCCCACGGGGAATTATTTGTAACTTTAAACAGGCTTCAAGGTGAAACATTTGCATTTGAAGCCTTTTAAGCTTTCTTAAATCATTCTCCAACTTAAACATATCTTTCTTTAGTTGTAAAGAATGAAAGTCACTTACTTCTGTCGAGTCCTTCTCAAGGTAGGGCACATCAAAGTCCAACAAGGGATTGCTCAGGTTATTCACCAGGGCCTGCAGTCTCCCTTGCTTGATTCTCCGTCTGCCATTCGGCTCAAGTACATATTCTAGCTCAGGCACAATGGTAATTCCTTCAGCCATGGTACTACACCACAAACAACCAACAAGAATGCAAAAGAACAAGAATGTGATATAGATAATTGGTTCAACCAAAAACCTTCACAAAAGTAAACCAAAAACAAAAGAGGATGAACCAAACCACAGCAGGCAGCAGATAAAAAAGAATTCAATTTAATGGTAAGTGTTTTTGCAGCACATCAAGCTGCTTCATCAGACACACAAGAAATGCAACGCCTTACTTTTAAACGAAAAACAAACAATAGATGGAGTAATAAGTGCAGTCCTTGTTTAAAGACATATACAAAAGCATATCTATAATCAGTTTAAAAATGGTCTTCTAGGCAGTAAACATTCAGAAATGTAAACATATTACATATAAATGTGAATAATTAAAAAAAAATAATAGAACAGTAATAAAAACAGTAGTCATCTGGGAAGTCCCCTAGCCTGTAAAACTGGCTTTATAGAAACGTTATCATTAATCCCTCTATTTGCAATTAACTGGAGAGGATTTGCTTAGTGAATGGAGGATCCTCCTTATGTGGAACAAGAAGGTGAACACCTAGCTCTTCCAAGTCTCTGAAATCATGAACTTTCTTCAGGTAAAACCTGAGCTGATATTGCATGTTCGTTTTATGAAAACTTTTTCACCTTTAGAGTTCCGCTTTGGGGACCCCTAACCGGGAAAAGCCGAAAAGACAAACATTCTGTAGGAAATTAAGAGTACAATATTACAGTTTTACAAACTAATATTAAAACAAACAAGATCCAAGAAGTCATTACAGAGTTTGTATCCCAAATAAATGTCTAGATTGATATTTTCTACTTCCAAACCATGCTTTCAACTTGATCTTAAGGGTGTGCATATTGTTTCCAAAATTCAGATTACTGTCTTGATTTCACCTAAATCCTAATTACAAGTTGGCAAGAGCAGATTATCGATGGAATATGGATATTCCTTATTTTATTACCTAAAGTGAATCACTACACATTGTTAGCGTTAAAGGTAAGGTCACTATTTTGGGACCCAGTATATAACAAGTCTAAACACTTTTGTAACAAACCACCTACTTTGGTGTCTTCAGTGATCTTAGCTATCTAGGTCTTATCATTAATTTGCAAAGCAGCAATGAATATATTGAAAAGGAATGGTCCCAGTACAGACCTTTGTAGAATCCTTGATTTTTAATCTTATCTAAAGAATGCTTATCACATACTCTTACAGTGCTTCTCCTGTTCAATAGCCAATTGGCTACCCATTTTATAATACTGAGCTTCACCCTTAAAGGTGATAGGGCTAATATTATAGCCCAATGTGACACTGTGTTGAAGGTCTTAGATCCAAATGTATAATATCTCCAGCCAGGTCTTCAACAATTACATCAGTCAAGTTGTTATAAAAGTGGAGTAAGTCAAAAGACAAGAGTATCCACTCATAAATCCATGTTAGGGTAGATCATTCATTCACTTAAATGATAGTGGAAACAATTTTACCAAGACCTTCCCAATGCATTTATCTGTAATACTTGTCAGACAAATGGGTCTGTAATTTTCTGATTCTTTTTACCAGGTTTAGGTATATCTACTACAATAGTTGTTTTCCATTGATATGATGCATAGCCAGTTTCCATACTTCACTGAAACAAAAGAGTAAGGCAGGGAAGAATCTTGCATCTGATCTTAGTTCAGGAAAAAAGCCATTTAGACCATGAAGATGAGCTGCTGAAATTGGTCTGATCAAATTCAATGTCATTGTCACTACGTCATTGGAAAGGACATGCCCTCACATAGATCTAATACATGCGGTAGGGTATAAATCCTAGCTGAGTTTCCAAAGCAAGTACTGTGAAATATTTCTGCTAGCTTACCATGCACCTCAGCTGTTATCCTCTATATGCAATATGTTGCATCATCTGGGGAATCAGTGTAAAATGACCTCAAATGTTTAGAAAATGATTTTTCTGTTAGCTTTGGTATAGCATACCAGCTTCTTTTCATAGTTTGACTTTATGTTCTTTATTTTCTTCTTCTTGGGTGTTGATTTTTACCTTTATGGATCTACCAATGTTTTATTTTATTTATGCATATTGCTCATGTATGTTTTTAATGTTTATCAGTCTTTGTAATGAATTAGTCCACCTTGATGGTGTCTTTGACAACTTTCCTTCTCACAGGATTAGGAGCATACTAGGTAAAGTAGGGAGTTGGATTTCTTATAAACTTTTGTCTGGCAATCCTTAATAGTCCTTAATAACAGCATCAGTCACAGTATCTTGACGATTTCATGATTTTATGTCCCTGGTTATCTTACTGTGCTAGTCTTTAATTTAAACTGATGCATTAATATACAGAATAATATTAAAATGGTCAGTGGTCCCTAGTCCAGGCTTTACAGAATGGTCATTAACCATGTACTCTAATCCACACAGCATCAGGTATATTATTACCTTGTGTGGGATATACTATCTGCTTGTAGCTCTTTTTAAGCTACATTTTATGATGTTTGAGCAAATAATTAGTAGATGACAAATTTTGCCCAGTCTATAACAAGGTCACTTAGATCACCTGCTACAGTGGTTCATTTTCTTTCCAAATACTTCACCAGCTCATCAGCGATGGTCAAGTTATCTAACAGGCTAAAGTTAAAGGACTTATAAAATGCCACAATATCCCAACTACAGGGTGAATAAGCAGTGATGTGCCAATAAGATCACAAATATGGCTAGTATATTTTGTTGACAAACAAAACTGCTTTGTTATATAAACAGATATCCACATTCTGAAGTATTTTATCTGCACTTATGATTTTTTTCTTATAACCAGGTAGCTGCAGTCATAAGTTTGATGGACTATACCAGGTCTCTGCAATTATTAATATAATTTCTTTCAGCAGTCTGATACTGCATTTCTAATATTTTGTTCTTCAAGACCTTTGTATTACAAGTTGGCACTCTCAGAACCCTCATATTAGGATTGTTTAAATATGTACTGTCATAGTTATAAATAAAAAAAAGCCTTTACTGACTTTTTTAATATGGTACCTAACATTTTATGTCCTCTGTGTCCTAGATTAATCTTGCCTGAGCAAAAGTGATGAATGCAATCTGTATATTGTTCCTGTAAGAAGAGGTTTTTATTCCCAAAAGATAAGAAAACCTTTTTGGTGTACTGTCCATTGAATTGCCACAGAATAGGCATGCAGATAGAGGAATGTCACAAAATATAACAGAAAATTCGTGACATCTGTTAAATTATAGAATCACTTTAGCCTCCATAGTATATTTTTCCACATATATCTTTCCCAGGTCATTTGTTCCACATAGAATATTAACCAAACCATACCAGAAAGAGGAAAACATTGCATACTAATAACTTCACTCTAACATCTATTAGATGGCATCCTCTCATGCAATTTAAAATGACTTTAAATCTAAGAAATCTAAGAAATCTTTGTGTTCTTGGTAGATGTTTCTTATTCCCCTTAACATAAAATCTCCAAAGATCAAGGCTTCCCTGTCCCTGGAGTTATAGATATGACGGTACCAACTGGGGGGTTGAATATGTTCCCTTGCAATGCTGTCATTAATAATGGGGTCAGCAGTTACACCTTTAGCCTTCTCGTTTATCAATACTGTGATGCAGGGGCCCCACTTTATCCCTCAAATGCTTTCCTCAATTTTCTTTTGTGTTTAGGAGAAAGAAAGGGATCATATAATTACTCATCTGACCAAGGCCTTTTGGTGCCTTTAATTACTCCAGCCTTCTCATGCTGAAGCTTTTCTCCTGACTCCTGAGTAACTAGGTATTGTTGCCCCTGTGAACCTCTGCTAATAACATCATTGCCATTGTTTAACTGGTCTATAGATTTCAAGGCTGGCATGGGATTTACAACTAAATTATGGCCCACTAATGACATACCAAATTCATTTGCCTCTCAAAAAGCTTCTTTGGGTTCATTACCCATCCTGTAACTTTCAGTGCTATTTATCACTTAGTAGATTGTATTTAATCGGTATGCAAGGGATGTCTAGTAGACTCATGGGGGCAAATGGCAAGTTACAAACATTTAAACCCATATCTACTTGAATGACAACATCTGAAGTATTATTATTTTTTTAATCATAATAACATCGTAAAAGTTCATAAGGTGTTTACATTCTCTACAAAAGATTCATTTAAAGGTAGCATAGTCTCCTCCTGATTGAACACTGGCAGATGCTACACTCCTTCAAATATTGTCTATGTAACTCTTTTTTAGGTAAAAGCTAACTGTTTCCTTCATTTTAATAGTCCACAATAAATGCTAACCATACATAATTTAGAAAACAAATGTATCGTTTTGGTCACACTCAGCATTAACTTTACTTATGTTATTACAACAACAATACAATTATGGATATGCTAGGTATATTCAAAGTATATTTACAACCACCCTAATTAAAAAAATGTGGATAGCCACCTAATGCAGGCTTCCTAACCAAGGTGAATTCACCAGAGATACAATTCTCTTCTCTATTTCAGGGCTAATATTCTGAATTATTTTGCCCTGATTCAAACTCAAACTGTAGCTAAACCAGTTTTGTCGTGTATTTTCTGGCTAATGAGTAAATAACTAGTTTACTATTTCCCCCTTATAACTGCAGTAGTGGTGCTGTGGTAAACTCAAACTGTAGCTAAACCAGTTTTGTCATGTATTTTCTGGCTAATGAGTAAATAACTAGTTTACTATTTCCCTCTTATAACTGCGGTAGTGGTGCTGCGGTAAACTCAAACTGTAGTTAAACCAGTTTTGTCATGTATTTTCTAGCTAATGAATAAATAACTAGTTTACTATTTCCCTCTTATAACTGTGGTGGTGGTGCTGCGGTAGCGTTGTCGCCTCACAGTAAGAAGTTGTCCTGTTCAATTCTCAGCTAGAGTGTCTTCTGTGTGGAGACATGCGTGAATGGGCGTACCTTCATTGAAGGTTGTGCATCAGGGCTGGCAACTCAGCACGTAAAAATCTACTGCCAATCATTAGCAGACCGGAGTTCCACTGTGGCAACCCCTAACCGGGAAAAGCCAAAAGACACAACAACAACTATTTCCCTCTTATGCTGTTTGTGACTCACTTTAGCTCAGTTACAACAGTTTTAAAATGTATCATTAATCATTAAAGCTTTCCTATTCTAATGCTTAGTTGTGCTATAATAGTGGTTTGATGATCTGTCCTAAATCTTTTTTAAATGATAAGGTTTATCTAATGAAAAACAATGTTAAATCAATACTTCTCCACTATTCACTCTGCCACTGCCTGCTCAGCTCCACTTGCTATGCTTATCATATGGTTCTGCAAAGATATGTTTTTGTGATTTCACATTATGCATGACATGACTGATTTCTTGGCTTATACCTGCCAACTTGTGCAAAAGATTTTAAAGATAAAGAGAAATAAAAAGACCACCCACACCATCAAAATAGCTCAGCAGAAAAATATAAAAATAATAAAACATATGGTTTATACATCCAGTCAATACAGTCTAAGCTACTCCGTTAGGTCAAACAGCTAAACCTGGATTTGTAGATTCAGTAATACAGCTAGTCCTGATGGACACATGATCTCTGTGAAAGACCAAACATGGTCCCATACAAATAAGGGTCTGAAGTTCTAAGATCCTGCAAATGGAAGTGAGGGCCACAAACAAAAGCATTTTTGAAAAGAAGACCTTCAGAGTCATAGACCACAGTCTTGAACTGAAGATGGATAAGCCAGTCAGCCATGAAATTTAAGTCAGAAGGAAAAGGTGGGCAGAGATGCAAAACTACTTTAAGAAAATGTTTGGCCAGCCAGCACAGGGCTGTACTCATGCCCTTCACAACACCATGATGGGTAGAAATACAACAGATGTGCACCTTGCTCACTTAATAACCGAAACCTAGACAACCCAGATGTCTGAGCTAAGTTACAACCACTTGAAGACTAAGTGACTGACTGAATGAGGTAGCATAGGATATGTCTCTACCTATAAGAGCAACCACTTCCACTTATATGAACAAAATGACTGGAAAGTGAAAGGTTTCCCAGTAGCATCATTTGCCACTGAGACTACCACTAGGAACTCAGGTTTCAGCAGGGGATCTAAAACAGAAGCCACAACTTTAGGTAGAGCCAGATGTCACTGCAACTAGGAAAATATCCTTGGCTTGTACCAGGAGAGATTCATTTAGTGCCTGAGACCAGAGAGCCTGAAACTACACATTTCTCAGCCATTAAGGCAGTGAAAATAATTGTGAATCTTTTTCTCTGAATATGGCAAGTCATTATAGAATCAGGAGTACATGAATGCACACAGCAGTCTTACCTACCACGAGAGGAAGAAAATAGGCACCATCATAACTGAGCATTGCAGGGGGACCTCATTCTGCTGGATGGTAAACAGGTTTATCACTGGCACCAACTCAGTCTTCTTTTTTGTGGTGTAAAGCCATGAAGTTAATGGATAATACCTTTGTCTGTGCCTTATTGCCTGCCCCACACTACCACTGCTCAGATGGCAACAAAATATGGTGTCAAACCGAAGTGCCAGAAGACAGATTGGTTGTTGACCAGATCAGGAGAGGTTCTGTATTCAGTTATCTTTGCAGACCCTTTAGGACAAAAAGTATTGTTGTAGCTCCAGCAGGCTTTTATAGTGTTCCACTCTCTGGGGGGGGTCAGCTTTCTCTGAATTATAGAACAGCAGAGATAAGCTTGTCCCATCAGAGAAACCTCCATTATCAGAATTTGTGTAACAGATTCTGCTGAAGGAAGGAATGAAACACTCTATGATTGGTGGGGTTTGCCCACCACCCCAAAGGTTGATGATGGGGATCTGATACCAGCTAAAGATCCATGAATATATGGTGATGTTTCAGCTACTGATGCCCCACAGCCTTCTGAAATCCCCATACCATCAGCTGTGCAAAATGCAATGTGCAGTTTGTGGCTTCCATCAAGCCAAGAAAGTTCATGAGAAGCTAAGTTTGGATTTTCTGCTGCATACTCACAAAGCTGTTAATGTCATATACCTCTGGTTTCTCCATAAACATGAAGGACCGGTACTAAAGATTGGCCATCTCTGCTTCAGTGGAGGTAATCCTCAGAACCTGGCTTAGACAGTACTTCTAATAGTTGATGACTGCCTCTATCCAAAGTCTGCAACCACAAAAACATTTGAGGCATGAACACAACCAGGGAGTCCCTCAATGGGGACATCATTAAGAAAAGTAAATGCATAGGGGGTCCTTCTTTTACAAAGCCTCCACCACTCTGGTTAGCATCTTGGCAAACATTGTTGCAACAGAGGATAGATGAAATAACAGCATTCTCTGTTGTAAATGTCTCTCATAGGGCATAAATGGAAAGGGTTTGCCCTCCCTAATTCCAGCTTCAGTATCAGAAGGCCTACATGTGACTAACACTCATGATATAATGCATTAAATGATAAAGCACTAGAGATTAGGCAACAGGGCACCAGTGCTTGAGGTCGCATCCGCTGAAGCTGTCATGGAGACTGGAGAGGTCTTTATAGGCTGCCCTACTGATATTAGCTCTTGTTCCCTAAGGGTGTTCTCACACGCCTGCAATGACACATCTCACAATGGTATCAAACACTCTATCTCTCAACAATGGACTGACTTGGCTGACTTCCAAAATGGCTGCATGCTGAATAACAGCTTAATTTTAGCTCTCCCAGTGTGAAAACAGAAACTCAGAAAAGACTGCCACTGAATATGTCTTTTTGTCTTTTTGAGCAAATTTCAGTTTCTGGCTAGTAAGTGCATTGCCTGGATCCCAGCAAAGATGAAATTCAAAGAACCTGAAAGAAGATCAATCACAAAAGGTGAGGCAAAAACACTGGCTGGGAAGAATCCTGTAGCTGTTCAGCAAAAAAGCAGTTCAAGCTCCAGTTTCAGTGCAAGACATGACTACCAGTAACCCAGAGGAAAAAAATAAGTCAAATATGCTCAGAGCTTATTAAATTAAATGAAACACTGAAGGAGTATATCGACTCAAATAACAAAAGGCTGGAAAAAAATGGAAGAAGCTTTAAACAGATATTTAGATGAGCTGATAAAACTGTATAAATCAGAGATCGAATTAAGAAAAGACTGCTCAAGAAAAGATGTTTCAAAAAATGGTAGAATTAGAGAACAGAGCATATAGGGAAATCCTGAGATTTTCTGCTGTACCCAGAAAAACTGGAAGGAACAGACTGTATTAATTTAATGAAAACACAAATAAACAACTGGACTGTTATTCCACAGCAGGAGTTGTTAATTGAAAGAGCAAATTGTGTGTGTGTATGCTTCAAACATGGCCATAAGAAAGAAGACAAGGCCTTTAATAGTAAAGATGCAATCCTATCAGCAGAAGAAGTTGATTCCGACAAAACTGTGACAGAAGGACAAAGTACTAAAATTTGGAGACACTAGATTGTTTATGGAAAATTATTACTCACTGTAACAAGAAAACCTGGAAATATTGGACTTTTTTTACTTTGTTAAACTAGTAGAGGACTCCAAAGTATATGCCCTACTTCATGTCATTAATGTTTGGAAGAACATTAAGGACAGAGTAAGAGGAAGGAAGAGGTAACTAGGTAAAACAATTTTTGTTCTTAGCAGTATTTTTATAAAACATGACATATACTGCATGCTATAAAGTAAAGCTTTTTCAGTTATATTTGTTTGTAAGAGGGATACTAAAGTAAACAGGTGTCACATTTTTTGTTCTGTTTTCTTTCTGCTTGTTCAGTTTTAAGAAATGTAGGCACTGCAATGCAAACAGAGAAGAAAGCATTATATAAGTAAAGCTATGTACTTTTTCTTGATTTTGTGTAAGCTAATGACTGGATTAAGGGCCATGGCTTGAACTAATGACAGGTTTTAAGGGGAAGCAAGTAAAAATATAAGAACGCTGAATATAATGAAAGTTTTTCTCTAGCAAATAAATGTTCACAGTGCAATATGAGAAGTTTATAGCAGAAAGCAACTGGTTCTCATGTTTCTGTGGAGACAATCTGATATGGAGGCAATGAAAACAGAATATTTCCTTCTTTCAGTGGCTAGGAAATAATGTTTTCTGAAAGCATTCAAGTTATTTTCTATATCTGGGAGAAGAATAAAGATAGAACAAAAACAGATGGCATTTAGTATAAGCAGAAGCACAGGCTGTACCATGCATTTTTACATGGATAACCATTATAGGTTAATTTAAGCCTATGAGTGTGGCTGTCAGTCTGGGACAACTGTTCTAATTAGGAGAGTTAAACTTCATTATTTGAAGATACATATAGTTTTAATTGCTTGCATTAAATTAATAGTTTCTGGGGTGTTCTGGAGGTCTGTGTTTTTTGTTTGAGGGGTTTTCATTATAAAAAAAAGTCTTGCAAAATGTGACATAAATTCAAATGGATATAACAAGAAACAACTGTATAAAAGATCAGCCTGCCAAACAATACTGCATGTATGTAATACAAAAGCTGAAACTAGACAATAAAAAAAGCTGATATACACAATAGATAGGAATAATGACTTCTGATCTTAATGATAACACTTCCGTATCTTTAAATGTGAATGGTCTCACTGATGTATACAAAAAAGAAAGAGTAGTGAACTATATTAAGAAATGCAGGGTGTAAATAGTTATGCTACAGCAGAAACATTTGGAAGGAAATGAGCATATGAATTTGATAAAGAAAGGATTTCAGGATGGTTATTCAGGAGAATATCTGGAACAAAGGAAAAGGGCAGTACTTATATTAATTATGAGTGCAGCTCCAATAGTGATAGAAGAGGGAAAAATGATAATAATGGTAGATTTTAGCACTAAGGGGCTAGTGGCAAGGGAGGAGGATTACACTAGCATGCATTTATTATTCTACCCAAAACTACGACAATGGAGCTTAAGAAAATTCTGGCAGAAATAATCAGCTTTTAGGAGGGAATATTATTCATTGGTGGGGACTGGAATTTAATTTGCAACAGTGAAGATGAATGCAGGGGGCCTAGAAGGGAAACTATAAAAAGAAGGTAGATTTTTGAAGAAATTTATGAATTTATTTGGTATGGAAGATGTGAATTCAGTAGTAGGAGTTTGGAGAGAATTTACATATTATTCACCAAGGTAAAAATCTGGGACAGGCCAGATACAAATTATATTTCACAGAAATGTCTGCATTTAGTTGAAAGTTTTGCTATATATTCCAAACATGTGTCAATAATGACTAAAATAAAAATGCAGGGTAATAAAATAAAAATGAAGAACTGACACTTCTGGACCTATCTGTTAAATAGAGAAGAATTTAAGGAATGGTAGTAGAAATTATTCAGGAGTTATTAGGGAGGATAGAAATTTTTTTCTGAAAATATAGTTAGGGAGTGGGATATAATTAAAGTGGGAGGAAATAAAAGAAAAAGAGATATGGTTAAGAAGTAACAAGAATTGTGTATAATGACTGGTGAAGGTTAAAGTATTGATGAATGCAGGAATCTCACTTAACAAGAAGAGGCACAAATGCACAGTGATAAAGAGAAAATAAGGGACTACCTTGATAATATGCATGAGTTTAGAAAGATAGCTTTGAAGAAACTGTTTCTTTGATAACTCCAGTGTGCAAAAGCTTTTAGCACAACAGCTGAAGCAACAGAAAATACAAAGGGCTGTTATCAAGCTTGGGGGGGGGGGGGACTATAACAAGGAAAATAACCAGAGATCCTATAAAGGTATTGGGAATATTTCAGAAATGTTATGAAAATCTGTATAAAGCAGGAAAAAATTAGTATTCAAGAAAAAGTACAAATGGAAATATTTATACAAGAATTAAATTTGCCAAGGTAAATGATAGACAAGGCTCAATTACTAACAGTTAGGATAGGAGGGCCTGAGATAAAAATGGTGATGTGTAACCATTCTACAGGAAAGCTTCCGGGAATAGATGGTATTCCTGTGAAAGTTTGAAGTTAGGAGGGAAGAATGCGATAAAGCTCTAGAAGGTTTTGTTTAACAGTATTTGTAAAGAAGGAGAAGCAACAACATCCTGGAAGAAAGCTGTGGTGGCTGTAAAACCTAAAGATGGTAAAGTCCCATCAGATCCAGCTTCATACAGGTCCACATCAATTCTAATCCATGATTATAAAGTGTTTATGTCTATAATGGCTAAAATAATGGAAAAGGTGATGCCAAAATTGATAGATATGGATCAATGTGGTTTTGTGGAGGGGAGGTGAACATTTAGAAACATTAATAGAGCAATGATGATCCAGCGGTAAGCAGAAGGTAAGAAAATACCACTGTTGTTGTTGGGTCTTGATGCAGAGAAAGCATTCAACAGAGTAAGCTGGGATTTTATGAGTAGGGCAATGCAAGCATTTGCATTCCCTGATAAAATTAATAAGTTTGGTAAGCAGAAGGTAAGAGAATACCGATGTTGTTGGGTCTTGGTCTAGAGAAAGCACTCAACACATTAAGAAGGGATTTTATGAGTAGGGCAATGCAAGCATTTGCATTCCCTGATAAAATTAATAAGTTTAATTAGGAGGATATACAAAAAATTAGAGGTGAAAATTAAAGTGGAGGGATTCCTCTCTGATACGTTCGGTTTGAGCAGAGGAACCAGGCAGGGGTGTCCTCACCTCCCTTTGTTATTTGCATTATATTTAGAACCATTGACAAAGAAAATAAGGGACTCAGAAATTCAAGGATATAATTGGTATGGTAATCAAGAAAAGATGGCCTTATTTGCAAATGATATTATTTTATAAATGATAAAACCAGAAAAGAACATTTCAATGTTGTGGAACATTCTGAGACAGGTTCAAGTCTTTTCTGGATACAAAATTAATGAAGATAAAACAAAGGCAATAGCTGTAAGCTACTGTATGTACCCACACACAAATTGGTTCAGCAATACCCATATTTATGGGGGCATGAAAAAATGAAGTACTTAGGAGTATGGACTAAAAAGAATTCTGTTACGGGAGATAAGGATATGTGGGAAGAGACTAAATAAAAGATAATACAGAAACTAAGAAACTGGAAGCTCTGTTTTATGGATAGGGATAGCAAGATTGAAGCAATAAAAATGTTTTTAGTCCCTTTAGTTTTATACACAGGTCAGGCATATTTTTATCAACCAAATGAGAAGTTCTGGAGAGCAATTAATACAGTGATGAAGGATTTCATCGGGGAGGGGAAGAGGGCAAGAGACAGGGGAGATACGTTGATCCATCCAGCAAAACACCTTTGTTTGTTTCAGTGCTACACAGTTAGGGCTCCTATAAATAGCACAAGCAGAAAGCTATAATTCAAAGTGGAAAGTGATGATGATGAAACGGGGGGAAGCTCAAGAAACAAGGATAGACTGGGATTTTGGATGTAGATCCTTATGGAGAATAACAATAACCATACAGAATATTATATTTACGAAGTAGCAGACACTATTCTAAGAACTAAGCCAACACGGGACTGAGGAAAGGAACTTGTAAAACAGCAAGATGTAAGAATTATGAAGCCAGATAAAGGTGGTGGTGTGGTCCTAATGGACGGTATAGATTATGCAGCCAGAGTGTATAACATACTTAGCAATGAGTTGTAATATGTAAGAGTTTCTAGGAACAAGATTAATATTTCTTATTATAAGACTGATTTATATTTAAAGGATTTACTTCATCAGGGTGAGAATGAATAGAAGCTGTACACATTCTTAAGGGCTGACCATTCATTAATTCCAGCCACTTTAGGTAACCATTTTTTAAAAAAAATTACATGTATATTCTTAGAGGTTCACGGGACTTTTTAAGTCAGATTAAAGCTGAATTTAACCATGATGAATGGCTTTTAGTTGCTATAGATGTAGTAGATTTATTTTCTTGTATCCCCCGCAGTATTGGTTTGGAATGGTTTAAAGCAGCCTGCCACACAATTATAGTTTCATAGGATGATACTAGGCTATTGGTCCATAGGCCTTTATAAGCCTAGCCAAGAATTTTGCCCGTGTTCCCTCAAAGTCAGCACCTGTTCCCCCTGTCCAGTAGGGACACAGGTGGGATCCCAGAGGTATATTTTCTGTTTTCCAACCAGTCATCCAAGTTCCTCTTAAAGAGGGCTAGAGAGGTACTCTCCTTGACATTGAGAGGGAGTCTATTCCATAGATGGGGGAGTCTTTGGAACACAAGTCTATCCTGCCATCAAGTTCTATTAATGTCACAGACCAGGTTAAGGTCTTGCATGTAGGTTGTGCAAGTGGAGTTTGTCTTATGGATATGCAGCAACTCCATCAAGGCTGGGTCTGAAATAGCCGTGTAGCCAGACACAGGTCACCTCTGAGCAGTCTGTATGAGACTGAGGAGAGGGACAGGGCTTTTAGCCTATCTGTATAGGATAGGTGTTTGAGACCCTGGATTGTCCTGGTCAGGAACCTCTGTGGTCTCTGCAACTGCTGCATGTGCTTGGCAAGGTACATGCCGAAGGGGCATTGTACTCAATAATGGGTCTGATAAGGGAGGAGAACAGGGATGTTATAACCTCCTTGTTCCTGGATAAAATACCCTTATTTATGATGTGGGCCATGTAGAAAGCCTTCCATATAACAGAGGCAACATGGTGGTCAAATGTCAGGTTGCTATCAACCTGGGTGCCCAAGTCCCTCACGAATGATTGCATGCTTAGTACATTGTTATTAATGTGATAGTTAGTAGGGATGACATTTTTCCCAAAGGGGATAATGATGCATTTCTTGGCATTCAGTTTGAGGCCATGCTTCTGGCATCAGTCATTAGTTTGGGTAAGGTCCTCTTGGAGGATGTTCACAATGTTAACAATCTTGCGAATAGGGACTTTAATATACTGGTAGAATTCATTTCTTATACTTTGAGGGGGAATATTTCCAGCTGATAGCAGGTGTTGCAATATGGGTAGCATGTGCACCCTATATGCCAATTTAATAGTATGGTATTGGGAGCAACACCAGGTTCTTTTATCAGAATACAACTGTCATATAGTCCCATTTTTACACTTTTTAGATGATATATTTATAATATGGAAAGACACTGTAGCTCAGTTAGATCATTTTAGTACATATCTTAATTCTACTACTGATTTCTTGAAATGTACCTACACATACTCTGTGGAAAACATTAACTATCTGAATGTAACATTGTTCCATTATCATAAATTTAATGCTAGATTATATAGAAAGCCTACATTCAGTAACACATTTTTTGCATTTTTCTAGTGACCATGCTTTCCATCAGAAAAAAAGTATTGCTAAGAGTCAGATAGTACGGGTGTCTATAATAGTTTCAAAAGATGACCAATTTATGTTGGAGATTAATAAGCTGATTGACATGTTCATTACCAAAGGCTACCCAATTAAATTGTTAAACGAAATTTAATATGAAGTATGTAAAAGATGCCATGAGCATTTTTTTCCAATATTAAGTAGACCCCTGGACAGCACTGCTACACAGAAGTCAGAGACTACTGACTATGAAAACACTGTGATTATTAAGTATAGAAATTGTAGTAGTAAAACAGAAGGATAGTTACTAACAGCGGGAAGGTGATCGACTATGACTCTGATATTAGCAAAGTTCTTGGCAATGGTCCCCACTTTGTTTATAAAAGGTACCTGAATCTTAAAGAAAGGTTTGAAGAGGTAGCAGTTAAACCACCATAGGATAAAACAAGTTAGGGATGACTAAGTGTGGTTGCTGACAGCAATGCAAGTACATTTATGAAGGGCAGGTTTTGAAACTGACAAGTTCCTACTATGAGTTAGGTTGGAGGGTGCATATGATTGCAATACCTTTGTAGTTGTGTACATTGGTTTCTGTGAATTTTGCCATGGGTTTTATGTTGGCAAAACACAGCAAGTTCTAAATAAACTAATTTATTTATTTTTATTTGTTATTTATTTTATTTTACATTTGTTGACCGGGCTAGTCTAACTGGATATATATTTCCATTTTCAGTAGAGGCCCGGGGAGAAAAGCTCCAGTAGTAGACAAATTGATTATAAAATTTGAAATAAAAATACATGTGATGCAAATCATGGTTGATACATAGTAAATGAAAGTATTTAAGTAAAGATACTAGAAGAAGTAAATAAAAAAATGGAGATAAAAGATGACATATACATTAATATAAAGTTACAAATATTATGTGCTAAATTAATTACACAAAAAAAGTGAGAAAAGGGTCTGAACAAATAATGAAAATAAGAGTGTTTTGTGATTAACAACAGTACAAAGTCCAGCAGTCTGTTCCATTGTGTTCACCAGTTCATTTCTGCTTCAAAAAGTATGCAAAGTGTTTGCAATATATAGAAAGAGGTGCAAATAAAAGTTAGCAAAACTAGATGGTTAGTCAGGGTTATAAGTTAGTAAAAGTAGGGTTATAAGGTAGAAAAAGCAGAAGGTTAGTCAGGGTTACTGCAGGGGCATAACCAGTGTGTTTTAAGGTGTTTTTTGAGGTTGTGTTTAAAGAGAGGCAAGGAAGTAAGTGATGTAAGATCGTTGGGGAGTAGGTTCCAGTTTTTTCCCACTGCATTAGAAAACAGGGAATCACCAGCTGTGTTGTTAGTCTTGGTTACGTTAGCTAGAAGTTTACTAGAAGAGCGTAGGGAGTTTAGATTTTTATAGGGGATTATGAAATTGGCTAGTACACTATTATGACATAAAGAACTGTAATGAGAACAATGCACTTTTTAAATATATCTTACAATGTAAAGAGCAGAAGAAGTTTTATTTTTTATATACTAGAATGGGTAATATGAAATGTGAGAGGTGGGGGTTGGGAATACATACTAGAATACCATGAATTATTGTGGCAGCTTAGGTTTAATCCAAGTGTTTATCCAGGATTAAATTATGTTTTATCAATAAGTAGTGTGTTAAAATTATCAGCTGCCAAATTGTGACAGTCTTTATTTTAAATATAATTTGTTTTAATGTATTTGTTTTATTTGTATGTGTTTTTTTAGCATTGTTATAACACAGATTATTAGGATCATATGATCATAGGAAGTTACTAGGCTATTGACCCTGAGGCTCTTACAAGCCTAGCCAAGAATTTAGCTCATGTTTCAACAAGTCAGCACTCTATGCCACTGTCCAGCAGAGAGTGGAATCCCAGGGGTCTAATTTCTGTTCCCCATTCAGTTATCCATGTTGCGATTAAAAAGGTTTAATGAGGTACTCTGCTTTACATGGTGAGGGAGTCTATTCCACAAAAGAGGGAGTCTCTGGGACACAAATCTGTCCTGCCAACAAATCCTATTGATGTCACAGACCAGGTTGAGGTTTCGCCTGCGGATTACTCAAGTGGAGCTTGACTTGCAGATATGCATCATGCCATCAGGGCGGGGTCTAAGGTTGCTTTGTATGCCAGACAGAGGTCACAATTAAGTGAGATTATCTTGGTTTGCTGTTCTAGTCACATGATTTCCTGTTACTGGAGTTTAAATATTTGTAAGAAGAGTTTTTAAATCAGTTCTGATGAAGTCCTTGCACGTTAAGGGGACAAAAGCACTTAACTTTATAAAATAAATAAATTTCTGTATGTTTTAGAGTTCCAACATTTTTTGAGTGAACTTGGAAGCTTTTTCTGTCTCCTTGCTGGGTATTACTTGGTGCATCATTAAGGACTACTCCCAGATATACAGTAGACACAATTGAACTCTAGATGCTTTATTGAGTATGGTCAGTACTGACCTCCAATGATACACACCTCAAAGTTGTTGTCAAGGGTGCAGCTTTCATAGGCCTTTCATCATCATCTGCTGAAGAGGCAGATGGGTAAGAGCTTCACCTCTCACTAATCAAGATGGCACTTGCAACATGCAAGGCTGTCTCAAGGATGTACTTACCTCCAGAATAGTGTGACCACTGTCTACCCTTCATGACCTTTTCCTTCTCACACTGTTCTGGCACCAGCTTAGAACCACCTGAGGAACTCTGTGTTAGGCATTTCAACTGCAACCATCTTGTGAGATGTAAGGTATGCCTGGATCTTAATCCTTCAGTGTCTTATAGTGTTCAGGTTCAAACGTTGGTGGGGTGCTTATGGAAGTGCTTTATTTCATGCTGCTCCCCCAGACAGCAATTTTGGTGAGGGTCTTGGTTCATGATATGTCAACAACATAAACATTTTCATGGCTTGTGTTTCTTAGGTGTTGAATTTGGGAACATTTTCACAATAAGCATCTGGACCAAGGTCTCAGCTGTATAAAACAGTGGAAAAGAACTGCTGAGCAGAAGAACACGTACACTCTGATAGACCAATGCATGACATCATAGCATTTATAGACAGGAGAAGTGCATGACTCGAAATACAGCAGCCGAGAAGAAAACAACAGCCAAGCTGAGGACTGTGGGAAATCCCAATATTCCCAATAGTCTACTAGTGCAAATGGATCCTGATCTCAGGTTTGCTTTATCTATGAATTATTTTATTTATTTATGTATTTTCATTTGGTTAGCTGGTTAACCAAATGACTAGTTAGGTTCACTGGCCAATTGACCCTTTTAATCCATGGCATGGTTGTTGATGTACAATAACACAAATACTAAACAGTGATATGTACAGGAACAATACACAAAACATTTATATACACAGGGCTATATATACAAAAATTATAACACAGCTGAAATACATGTTCTTTTACAAAGTGTACACAGAAGTATTATTTACAATTTGATATTTACATAAGTAAGATGTAGACTGCAAGGAGCTTTGAGCTTAAACAGCATTGCAACAGCTGGTGCAATAAGACTGTTTATGGAGGTGTTCTTTCAAGGAGCTCTACTCTTTGACTGATTTTGACTATTACTTAGTATGTAGGTTTAACCTCTGGTGAAGAGGATTTTTTTTTGGTGGGGCAGTGTCCCAGATGAAGAACTTTGTATAATAGTGTAGCATAGAAAATGTAAAATATTATTACCACACATGCCATTATAACATTTTAAAGTGCCACTATAACATATATACATGTGAAAAGGTAACCAAAATGGTAAATTAAGGGTGCCTGTAAGATGTAAAGATAAAACTTAGTAGCTGAACCTATATGTATGCTGGGAAGGTAATAATATGTGACAGAGAATGGATAAAAGGATTTGAGCTAAATTGATACCTTAAGAAGAAGGTGTAAATGACAACTAATGACAATAATAAGTCCCATATGCATGAAGCCTTATCATACTTGCTCAAAGAAGCCATGGAGATATTTACAACATAATTCAACATTTTAAAGACATAAAGGCAAAAATCAAACTAGATCCAAATACTAGCCCAATATGCAGTGAGTTATGGGCAGTGCCCTGTGCTTTAATGCATTTATTCATGTATTTATTGGTGGTGCTGCGGTAGCGTTGTCACCTTACAGTAAGACGTTGTCCTGTTCAATTCTCAGCTAGAGCGTCTTCTGTGTGGAGACATGCATGAATGGGCGTGCCTTCGTTGAAGGTTGTGCATCAGGGCTGGCAACTCAGCACGTAAAAATCCACTGCCAATCATTAGCAGACCGGAGTTCTGCTGTGGTGACCCCTAACCGGGAAAAGCCGAAAGACACAACAACAACAACATTGATTTATTTAAATACCTACAACACAAAGTGAATTAAATAGATTGGAACATGCTGATATGTTATCTAAGGAAAATATAAAAGAATGACCAATTTTGAAGAAGGGTACATAGAAAGATATTTTTGAAGTGGAGACTTTAAAGTTGCTGTTAGTCAGGTTTTAAAATTCCATACACTATACCCCACAAATAACCAGAGAGTTTTTCATATACTTGATGTGGGGGAGGGGTCGCTCGAAAATTATCATGATGCTTACATATCCAGAAATTATCCTGGAACAGATATTTAATCATTTCTAACAATTAATACATCTAAAGGTTCATTCCCATATAATAGACTAAATGTGGAATGTATCTGCACATCACAAGACAGAGTAAAGGCCATCCTTTAGCCATATAGGCTTCAGAATGTATCAAAACTTTATTCATGTCTAGGACAAGTGAATTACTATTATAAGATACAACATCAACCCACATAGATGTGGCTTCAGGACAGATCTAAATGACAATGGGCAGAAGATTGATAATGTATCTTCAAGGAACCAAAAGGACTTGATTGAGTGGGTCAGATACTCTTTGTAAGAGCAAGTTCAAGTAGGACAGCTTGTTAAAATTATTTGGAGGTGGGCGCAGTGTCCCCTACCCCAGGGGTACTTCACCACCCTCACAGTACCCTCCTTAAATAAATTAACTGTAAGACTGCAACCACTTTGGACAAAGTCTGCACTTTTGATGAACTATCAAACTAGATGAAAGAGCATTTGATGTAACAGACTGCTCCTGACTTCACTGAAAAAAGTGCTTATCCATTTTTTTCCATTTTTGCCTATTATGCTGGCACATCACATACAGCACCAAGTCCATAATTCTTAAATGTCTCTAATTTTGCCTAATATCACTGAATCTTACCTTTCATCTGCCCATGATTTTGCAGAACTCCCCCTAATTTGCCTCATATTTTTGCCCTGTCCATCCCTCATGAAAGTTTTGATTTTCTAGTAAATCACTGATCGATATAATCAGACATTAATGCTAGATATTAGAGTTTAATAGTTTATAGTTAATTTTTCCAGGAAAATGCATGTTAATGCAAAACCTGTTCCATTAATAAATGGACATAATACACTCAACTCATGTGCAGTATTAACATGATATTTAGTTACTTAAAAAACAAAGGAAATAAATCCAAACCAAAATGCACAATACATATAAACTCCACAAGACCCAACAAAACAGTTACAGAAAGTAATATGTTTCATAAGATGAAACAACAGTAACATAAAATAAGTAACAGTTCAGCGCTTTTATCCAAACATCAGACTTCTTCAGAACTGCATTCAGAACACATACAATGTGTTAATATAACCTCGTAAGCAACATGGTGGCCCTAAAGGAACATTACTTATTTAAATAGGCACAAATAGTGGAAGAAAATTATTGAAAGATTTTGATAAAACAGCTAAATAGAAACATTTCTTGGAAATATGAATTGAAGCAATGCATATAAATGAATAAATGTTAAAAATTAATCGAAATTTCAAAAGTATTTTGCAAAATTTCAAAACTGCATATAAAAAATTTCAATCAAATTCATAAAATGAGATATGAATAATATATAAATAAAAAAAAAATCAGACCACAATATAAAGTAATGTAATAAATTGCATCACCAGGAGCTTATGCACCACATATAAAACAAATGATTCATAAAAAATCCTTACAAGATACATAAACAATATGGTATGAAATATGTGCCTGTGCAGTGACAGATGTGTGGGTAAAAATTACTCAGTATGTGAAAAATAAATCTGTAATAAGCAGGGCTGTTCCATATGTTTTGTTTACAGTTCTGAATAAGTCCATTTGAAGCTTGGACAAAAGTGCTAAACTGTCATTATTTTATGTTACAGGTGTTTCATCATATTAAGCATATTGTATTCTGTAACTGGTGATTGCTTTGTTGGGTCCTGTGGTGTTTACCTGTATTGTGCAGTTTTCATTTGGTTATCAGTTCTGCTCTTGCACTCTTTGTTGTGGTGTTTTTGAGGTTCTTAGGAAAGAAATCCAGTCTACTAGTGCAGGAAATATCCAACTTTGCTTCATCGATGCCAGGTGTGATGATAAGACAGGAAGTACTGCCCTTCCAAGTCCATGGAGAGCCAGAGTTTGCAAGCAAAATTAACAGTAAAATGAAACAGCAGACTATCCAATAAAATGGACCTGCAGAGCAGGAAATCATCCTGTCTTACCAGAAGACAGAGAGAGGCTGCAGGTATGTGCAAAACATGGTTGCACATTATCTTTAAACAATGACAATAACAGACCACCAATGTTAATTCTAAGTAAAAAGCTATATTGCATATGGTACTTAATAATAAAATGCATATAGCTTTATTAATGGTCTGAAAATACTGATCAAGGACTGCAAATCTGACAAATGGCAAGTGGGATAAATTCTGATACAAGAGGTTTGGGAGGTCACTCAGTGGAAGTTCTAGCTTTGCTAGAGTTTTCATTTTGTTTTTACTGATTGTTTTTTTAGTGACCTTCTCACTCATTATTTTAGTTTGTTGTTTGGGATATTTTTGTAGTGACCCTAATGATAATGGACATCAGCTGGGTGTAACAGCCCTGGGTTTTTAATGTTTAGCCAAACACTCTGCTTGTGCTGTGCTGACAAGGTCATAACAAGGCTGAAATATGCATATCGACAGCTAGTGGGGTTTGGCTTTTATTTTCCTGAAACTGTCCAGTAAAATGATGAAACAAGTCATGGGCATTCAGAATTGCCAATGAGCTGAAACACCTGATGTTCATAAGGATCATTTGCATGTATCCCATGTGCCTCTGATACAAGAAATGTGGGAGGTCACTCAGTGGAAGTTCTAGCTTTGCTGAGGTTTTCATTTTGTTTTTACTGATTGTTTTTTTCAGTGACCTTTTCACTCATTGCTTTAGTTTGTTGTTTGGGATTTTTGCAGTGACCCTAATGATAATGGACATCAGCTGGGTATTAACAGCCCTGTGTTTCGAATGCTTAGTCAAACACTCTGCTTGTGTCTCTGATACAAGAGGTTTGGGAGGTCATTCAGTGGAAGTTCTAGCTTTCCTGGCATTTTCATTATGTTTTTACTGATTGTTTTTTCAGTGACCTTCTCACTCATTGTTTTAGTTATATATAGTATAGTGGGTAATGGCCTGAGTTGATTTAGAATCATTCTCATTAACAGCATCTGCAGTAGAGGATAAAGGTTGTAGGAATACATAGTCTATGTTCCCATAACAGAATCTATATTTCCAGATCTCATCTCAATTAATGTTTTTATAGCATCTCATGCAATGTCTGTCAGCTCTTGTATGGATGTGTCCTTTTGATTCTCTGGCAAACAGCCATGATGTGGAATGTCCAGCAAGTATATTTCACCTGTACAGTGGCAGGTCTCTTCATTGCATTCTACAAGACTTCATGCACTGATGATGACCAATAACAGTGTATTTCAGACTTCTGGCAAAAAAAGTTTGGTTAAAAGTCATGAATCTTTCACTTTTCTGTAGAAAATACTTTTTTTGCAATCCTGTCATAATGCTGTTTCTATGTCAGTTGCATTTTCCTGAGAAGTTCTGATGCTTCTGCTATTTGAAACAAGTGATGTGAAGAACATTAGGATCATTGTTCTCCACCCATCAGGAAGCGCAACGATGATAGCCTACATCGTCCACTGGAGTGGAGTGAGGTGGAGTGTTTCTGTAATCCAGCAAATCTAAATGAATGCTCCTTTCCTCTGATGCATCATACTTCTTCAATGTGATTCATATTCTGTATAATGCATTTCACTTTCCCATTTGATTGAAGGGGTATTTTGTACTTGATGTAATGTAGTGAAATTCATATACTCTAGAAAAATTTCAGTTACAAGACACCTGCAACAGCTGGAAAGACCACAGAAGTACCTCACCAAGAGGATTACTGGCCTCAAACATATGCCCTATTCAGCCCGAGTGAAGAAACTTCAGCGCTGTACTTGGTTGCATACCGCTTACTCAGAGGTGATCTCTGCCTGACATACAAGGCCATTTACAACCCAGAATTGATGGACATGCTCCACCTAAAAAAAAAAACAAATCCCCAAGAGCCACACGCTCTAGGGATCTAAACCTCACCACAACAATAAAAAGGACGTGCTGGAGGGATAAATTCCTGTCCCAGAGACTCCCCATGCTTTGGAACAGGATTCCAATCTACATTAGGCAGAGCCCCTCACTAACTCTCTTCAAGAGAAACCTTGACGAGTGGATGGGAAACAGAAAATTTACCCCAGGGATCACTGCAGTGGCTCTGCTGGACAGAGGCACAGGGAACTAATGGCTCTGCTGGACCGAGGCACAGGGAACTAATCTAAGGGGGCGTCGAAAGCCAACACATTCTGGCTAGGCTTATAGATGCCCTCGGACAGATAGCCAAGTACTTACCTATGAACCTATGAACCTAAACTCGAGATATAGAATTCCAATTACCATTCACTCAGATATTCTGTCTTGCAAGTATTGACTTCCTTTTTTAATTATTTAAAGTGACTGCTGCATCCTTGAGCTGAACAATTTCTGGATGTTTTGAATAATAATTAGCACATAGCAGGAAGCTGTAGTAACAAATCATCTCTCTTACCACAGTGATAGCCATTTCCATCAGTGTATAAGTCTAAAGTCTGGACTATGGCCTAGGCAATCAGCAATTGGTTAGTGGCATGGATGACTGACAGAACTGGTGAGGGAAATTGGGTATGTCAATCCTGGAAGGGAAAACAAGGTAAAGATGGACACATACTGCATGAATTCATTGGAGTAGAGGCAGAAATACAAATACATGACTTGGGGGTGAAGGTTAGACTCACCAATCCATTGATAGGAGTAGCCTTAAAAGAATATGTATGGGAGACTGTATAAATGTGGGCAAGGCATTGTGGGTTATACATCCACTTGGCCATAAAAGTGGTTAGGTTAATTCAAAAAGCCCACATAATTGGGATACAAGTGAGGACACAAAGCACCCTCATGCCTGCCTGAATGATACCCCCCTTTAGATGGTTCTTACCCTAATATCAGGTGAAATCACTGACTAATGGGGGAGGATCAACAGTCAGCACACGTGAAAAAAAAACAATTAAAAAAAAACTCTTCCTTTTGCAATGTTAGTATTTAATGAGGTATTATTTCCTCTTTCTGAGTTTGCTTTCTGTGCATGCCACAAAACACAGAGTTTTGGACATATGCTAAAATTATACTATCATGTTAGGTCAATACATGATATCTCCAGCTCTCCGTTGGTTTGATTAAAAGATGATTAAGCTCTGTGCTGTTTGCCCATCCTGACATTATGGAATCTCTCAACAATGTCATATCTGTCACTTCTCTGGTAGATATTTCAGCTATTTTTAGTTCATGCAATTTCTTGGATATCACTAACATTTGTCTCATGACCCACAGGGATTCAAGAAAAATAGTCATTGCACTCATTTAAATAGGTTCTACTTAACATGACAGCAATATGCATTAGTCCTCCAGGTCTCTACTGCACTTCAACTTTATATTTTGAAGTGCTGACATCATCTTTTGCAGTCCAGCTTCTACTTTGTATGGTACCATCTGGAAGAGACATTGTAAAGGTTTGTGATCTATTTCAACTTTACTATGCTTTTCATTACATAATTGTGAAATTTCTGGTAACCAAAGACCATGGCGAGCAATTTCCTCTCATATGTGTATACCTTATTTGAACATCATTTAGAGCTTTTGATGCACAGATAATAGGGCTGCCCTTTTGCAGCAGTACTGTTTCTATCATTTCTGGCTTACATGCATTTGTAATCTTGCAGGTAATGTTACATCAAAATATCTGAGTGTATGTTCATAGGTACTACTAGGCTACTGATCTCTGAGGATGTTAAGAAGCCTAGAGTTAGATTTTGTGGCATTTTTAGTCCTTATATTTTGCATACAGATGACCTAGAGTTAGGCTGAACAAGGACAGATTGGGACATTTACATGTTTCTCCTATCCATGAGGGATAGCAGTACTAAACCAGAGGTTAATTTGCTGTTAGCCATCCATTCATCCAAACTACATCTGAGCAGAGTTAGAGAAGTAAATTGCTTTATGTGGAGTGGAAGAAGGTTACACTGATGTGGTATTGTCTGTGAAACAAAACTCTCACTCCAACATGTTTTATTTATTTTGAGATCAATTGAATGGGTGTATGATACCATCAGACGTTAGATCGTGCAATAGATCTGACAGAATAGGGTTTGTTGAAGCTCTACGTGCAAGGCAGAAGTCAATTCTCAGTAAACATCATCCCACACTCAGGTATCATAAATAAACTCTCCTAGCTAGATGTTAATCCCAGTGTAATTCATTGGGTAGCAAATTGGCTCACAAGTAGATCCTACAAAGTTAAGGCAATGGCTCTCCTCCAAATGACCTGTCACTAGTAGTGTAAAGCAGGATTCTGTCCTAGGAACACTCCTCTTTGGCAATTACTTCTTAGAGGTCAAAGCTAATGTTAAAAGGTATTTAAAAAGCTAATGCTAAGGGTTTGCAGTTGACCAAGCTTGCAGATGACTGCAAACTTGGTACCATCATAAACTCCCCAGAGGACACCAATATTCCCCAAGAGAACCTTTCCCAAACAAATAGCCTTTGGGATATCTAGATATGTGGTGTGCAATGTTTTGCCTTCATCCATTGTTTCAGTAACCTTTTTGAAGAAGTCAACCAGGTTAACTAGGCAGGGTCCCCCCTTGTCACATTTGAACTGGGTTGGGTCAAGAGTTTGTAAGATACCTGTATCCTTATATATTAATTCCATAATGATCCTTTTAATCCTTTTTAATCCTCATACTGAGCCTTGCAGTTGAGACTGGTCAGGCTTATGGGTCTGCAATTATCATTGAAGCTCCACCTTTGTGTGAGGAAATGACTGCTGCTGTTCTCCTTCATCCATCACAAAGCCTGTTTTGATGCTGATATTGAATAGCTTCTGAAGTCACGTTTCAGGAGGACTGGCAGGCAGCCTGGTATGTTGTCTGGCCCCATAAATGCAGTGTCTTTGACCTTAGATAATGCCTTGAGAACTTCTTTTGGAGAGATTTGAGGGAGTTGTATGTCTGGATATGGGATATGAGAACACTGGAGGGGACAGGGGGCGGTGATGTTGACTTACATCTGTCCTCTAGTAGATTTGCTATGTCTTCTGGGTCTCAGAATGTGATATGATTTACTGTTTGCTTTGTACAGCGTTGGACATTGTTTTCAAAAATCTATTTTGGAGATCCAATTTTGCTTCCTCAAAGTCTGTCTGAGATAAATTGATACGTTTAATCCTCAAGAACTGAGATTTCAGTATATTACGGATGGTGTGGCATGGATGCATTCTGGATGCATGGAGCAGGGTGTTATATTGTGGATATTTCCTGTAGGTCTTGGTACTCAAGGTGTGGTCATCATTCCTGTAGACCGTAACATCCAGAAAATCAGTAATGTTTGTATTGTATGTTATAGTAAACACTATACCCCAAATGTTACCATTCAGATATTCCACAAACTCTTGCAAATATGTCTTGTCTGCACGTCACACCATCCAACAATCATTGAGGTATCTATGCCAGATGTCAGTTTCAACCATATATATGCTGTGAAGTGGGTTATATATCAGGCATTCTTCAAAGTATGCTATAGACAAGTCTGCATATATGGGGGCAAAAGATGCCCCCATAGCAGTACCTTGAAGTTGCCAATAGCACTCCCATTGAAAGTAGAAAACATTTTTGTCAAGCACATGTTCTACCATGCATACAAGCAAAGTGTTGAGTCCTGGTGGATATAACTTGGAATGTTCCACCCAATATTGGAGCACCTGTAGGCCCGCCCAATGGGGTATCCTGGTATATAACGACTTCACATCCAAGATGCACATAAGCCAATGTGGTTCAAGTTGTGTGTCTTGTATGATCTGAAGAAACTGGGTAGTATCCTGGAGTCTGGCCCTGACTACTGTCAGTAATGCTTTAAGATGTTGGGTCAGGAACATGGATAATGGTTCTGTAAGGGAGCCAATACCTGACACAATAGGTCTACCAGGAGGTTTAGAAATAGATTTGTGCATTTTAGGAAGCAGATACAAAATTTGTTTTGGGGGGTCCATCACCGTTAAATGTTTGACCGTATTTTGAGTAATGATTCCTTCTTCCTCCGCCCAGTTCAAAAATAAATCAATTTCTTTTTTAAAATTGGGGGTAGGATCAATAGACATATGCATATAACATTTAGTATCTGATAGTTGTTCCAAACCTTCATTTAGATAATAACTCATGTTCATAACCACAACTGCCCCTCCTTTATCTGCTGGTAATATAGCAATATTATGATTATTTCTCAGTTCCTCCAAAGCCATTTTTTCAGTTGAGGAAATATTTTGACCCATGACTTGTGATTCAATATGTGGGAAGCGTAGATCCCTAAGGACTGATTGTTGGAAAATGGACACATGTTTATTCATTGGAGGTTGGAATTGAGATTTGCGGAATCTAAAATCATTAGATCTTTGAGACGTTTGTAAAGTTTGTTCTGAAAAGAATATCTTTAGATTAAGATTACGGCAAAAACTCATAACATCAGACACAATATTATATTCATTACAAAAAAAGCCTGGTACAAATCCAAGACCTTTATTGAGCAGTTTTTCTTGATCATTGGTCAATTTAACATTGGACAAATTCAACACATTTTTATATTCATGGTCAGTTATCTCAGTAATGTTTGTATCAATCCCTCTACAGAGTCTATTCTGCTTCCCATGTTCATGTTTGCGGCCACCCAGCTGCCCTTTTCCACTTCTAAAGGGTGAGCTGAGTTGGACCTTTTACGCATAGGTGACACCTGGAGCTGGGCACTTCACTATCTGTGTAGGAGGATTCCTCCCCCGATGTACTAGCAAAATATTTATCATTAGATTTGAGGATGGACCTAGGTCTCTTCCTGGTTCTACCCCTTGCCATCCCCTGGCCAGTATTCATGAATCTAACAGATCTATGTGATTCAAAAGGGCGCCCCTTTGGTAATTAGTGATATCCCTGTTAAACTTTTTAATTTTCCTCTCCCTTGTTTGTTTCTCATAGTTTGCCAGTTCTTTAGACAGTCGGGACACTGAGCCTTCATATATAGATAGTGATTCAAATTTTTTACATTCCTCACAGATTGATTTCACTTCTGATAAATTTATATCAATCATTCTTTCATAGTATGAGGCAAGTATTTTTACAAACATCATGGATGCTTGTTGTAATGCCATGTTCCTTTCTGTGGTTAGTCTCTCTTCAGATCTACTAACCAACGGCTGTAGCCGTATTCTGAGACCCCTAGGGGCCATATCCTTGTTGATGTACACATGGAATAATCTAAGATGCCAGATGTTGGCTCTGAGGTTTTTTAACCCTTTATTAAGATTTTGAAAAGCCACATCACATTCATCTGATGGATTAATAATGGAATCATTTTGATTATTGCCTGAGATGTGGTCTATTCCAAAGACCCCTATGTCATCCCGATCGGCACATAATCCTTGAAGAATTGTATCCAAATCCATAACTATTAAAGGTATGTCAAAAACCAAAAATGGTGACCATGTGTGTACAGGGCAAAAAATAAGCTAATTGGGTTGTCCAAGGACTGAGCAAACTACGATGTTCTTTCTGTATTCCGAAACAGATAATAAACAGGTGACTACCCTGATGCCAGGTGCAATTATATCAATTTACAAATTTGCAAGACTAGTCTATGAGTGACAATGAGGCAGAACCAGAAAGAGAGTAGACCCACACTAAAGGTACATAGATATAATACTGTTTCCTATAAACCATTGTATGTAGCATTGATTGGGACATAAGTGTTACAGTGATTTAAAATAACCACATTGCTTTAGGACCTAGTCTGTTAACTTGAAACAATTATATTCACATTACTATTTTTTTCAAACCTGGATATCACAAGGTGTTCATACATAAAAAAATGATTTTATCTAATTATGAGTACTACCGTATAGATGCACAATATGTGAAAATAACAATGTGGCAGGACCCAAAAGGAAAGCGGGCTCAAGCAAAATATAAATAGATGTAACAGTAATTCCTATTTGCGATGATATCTAAACACTATTCAAATATCAATATTGCTGTAATAGTCATTCTATGTAATTCTATTGCATATTCAGCACCTTAAAATAAAGTATGTTGAATGTGATCTAACATGGGATGTTAAGCTGAAAGTGATTATGGTACCATTTCAATAATATAACTACATAATGTCCTATGGATACAGTTCTGTCTACTAACAATGCAATTTCAAAGGTGAATAAATCAACATATAATGTTTAAACCACAATTCTTATAGTATAATTTCTACACAATAGTATATTTATGCCACGCATCACTTTAGAATATTCCTGGACAATAGAGATATGTCACTAAATTTTGATATAATATGCAAATAGGTATTGACCATATCAAGGTATTAGTGAGATAACTACAGCAGTATTATATCCAATTGACAAGGTTCAGATAGTTATAAGTACATGTGCCATATTATATCATAGTAGAAAACCATTGAAACTAGTGTATGCACATATAAAGGAGTCCCATTGGAATCTTGTGATTCATGATGTAGAATTATAATAAAATAAAATTACATCCATGAGCCCGAAGGCTTACCACTCTATAAAATGAGAATGAATTAGTGTATTCCCATGTAATAGGCCCCAAAGAATTGGCCCATAAAACTACTGTATTAAACTCGTCCTACAACACTTAATGATATTAGCCACATGTACACGATATAATGAAGTACCATACCTTTTCAAGTTGTATGCCCTGGATACCTAAACCTGACAGACCATAAACATACCAACTAAATAAATTACACTAGAGCCGTTCCTAGTGTTGGGTATACATAGAGTATACATTTTGATAATGACCCTTTCGCGGTTCACCAATCCCAATCAGAACCATAGAATGGAAAATAATATACGAAAATTACAATATAATTGAAAAATAGTCCAAAATGGTTTGTTTTGCACGACTGTGTTCTTGAAGTATAATGCCGAAAAGCATAAATCTCCTCGTTGTTAATCGGCCCCAAAGTAAAAAGTATTTAGTAAACACAGTACGTGATATAAGGAAAGCCCAAGGTCATAATGGTCAAGGCTGAATAGTGTCTTGCTGCCATATTTTACATGAAAGTAGTCCATAAATACCTAAAACTATAATTGAATACTTACAAAATTCAAAGTATATAATTCACTGAAAAAAACACATCACCCAAGCAAAATGGCACCCAATGTCCTCATAAACCAAGCAAAGAGATAATCCGTTGATTCCTGAAACTGTAATTCGAAAAACAGATAGCCCAGAAAAAGGCCGCCCAGCGGCTTCATAAAATCATGCCATTACTGTTGAAACACTGTTTATTCCGACCAAATGGTTCCAATCACGACACACTAAAAATGAAACCCAGTGAAAGAAAGTCACAGAAACAGATCTTGGATAGTCAGTTAGTCAGTTGAACCAAAAACGATCCCTGATATTATTCCTTTTAAACCGCAAAACGCCAACACCACATATAAAGCAACATTAGTTTAGATCCAATTCGGAGCAATACAGTAGACAGCTTAACCCAAATATTATGTCCTTTATGGTGATATATCACCAAAAATCCGTTCCAGTGATTGGTTACGTTGAAGAAAATGGGGAAAAAATCCTCATACCCAAACAGAAGTAAAAAGCTGCAGCCCAACAGCGAGGTCCAAACTCAACAATGAAAACTAGACGCCTCGCAGGTATGGTATGCACGGCCCAAATTATTAATCCATATAACACAAGAGGCCAGCATATGCAGCATATAGATACTTTATTCAAATATATATATTAATTAAGGCATGTAATGCTACAAAAAGCATGATAAACAATTCAATAGTCCAACCCTAAAGCTTAACATCATATATATTTATATAGGCTCATTGGGGACTTTGTGGTTTGTTCATAGGATGTTATTAGATCAGGATACAGTTGACAGTATTTTCCAATTTTGTTTATTATTTTCTATGTTAAATATCAAGATTATTAGTCATTTTGTTAGAACATATATTTTTATAGAGTTTTTATTGTTTCAGATATGCTCCTATTTCTTTATGGTGATGATATTACTAGCTAAACATTATTATATTAACAGCTTTGTTAAACCAGCTTTAGGGTTGGATTCCCCACTCTGGAATCATAAATAAACTTACTAAGCTGGGCATAAATCCCTACGTCACTCGATGGGTTGCCAACTGGCTTACTGACAGAACCCAGACTGTAAAAGTAGCCAACTCCAAATCCAGCTCTAGACAAGTGACAAGTGGAGTACCTCAGGGTTCAGTTCTGGGACCACTCTTGCTTAGCATCTACTTCTCTGAAGTACAGGCCAACACTAAGGGACTCTGGCTAACAAAGTTCGCAGATGACTGCAAACTGAGAGCCATTATTGAATCCCCAAATGATGTGGATATTCTACAAAAGGGCCTTACAGAAACAGATGCCTGGTGCCAGAGCCATGGGCTCAAGCTTAATGCTAAGAAATGTATAGTTATCCCCTTTGGAAAAAAAAACATGTACCCATGAATGACCACATAGGTGGCACTACACTAAACATCGAAAGTGTGATGAGAGACTTAGGGACACAGGTGGACAGTGGTCTCACTTTCGATAACCACATCGTCACAACAGTCAGGAAATCCTTCTATGTGGCACACCTCATCACTAAGGGCTTTTCATCCAGAAAAAAGGAGGTCATTGTCCCACTGTACTCATCCCTCATTAGACCCATTATAGAGTATAATTCCCCATTTGGTATGTACCTCACAAGACATCTGCAACAGCTGGAAAGGCCACAGAAATACCTCACTAAAAGAATCACTGGCCTAAAGCAGATGTCATATGCTGACCATCTAAAAAAACTCCAGCTATATTCTCTGGCATATCATCTACTCAGAAGCGATCTCTGCTTAACATACAAGGCCATGTCAAACCCTGAGCTGTTGGACATGCTCCACTTAAAGAAATCCCAATCCCTCAGAGCCACATGCTCCAGGCATCTAAACCTTGTCATCACAATGAACAAAACATGCTGGAGGGATAGGTTCCTGACCCAGAGACTCCCCATACTCTGGAATAGACTGCCCATACATGTCAAGCAGAATGCCTCCTTGGCCCTCTTCAAAATGAACCTTGATGATTGGTGGGTGATAGGAAATTCACCCCGGAGATCATGTCAGTCGCCTTGCTAGACAGAGGTCCAGAGAAGTAAATATTGTGGGAAGAAATATCCAGGGAATTGTTATGGCTAGGCTTGTATAGGCCCTAGGCCCGATAGCCTAGTACCAACCTATGAACCTATGGTGCATGCATGATGAAGGCACAGCTAGCAAGTATTAAAAACAGTTGTCCAAATTAAACACTGTTCTATAGGTATGAAATGTAACTCCTGGTTTTGGGCTGGACCTAGGTATAATATTTCACTTAAATAGATTTATAATAAATATGATATAATATCAGCTTCAACCACCGGGATATTATAAAAATGCACCATGCATGAAGACTGCACTATATGTCAACTGCATAAAATGCACATTAACAAAAGGGTGTTTTGGTTAAAAAAAACATGCTAAAATATTTCTGAAATTGATAAATTACCAAATGGTAGTCTCACAAATCTATACTTACCTAAGTCTATACTGAAGTTATTAAGCTTAGAGCAGGTTTCAGCAAATTTAATTTGTCAAGATCCCTAATTAGCTTCCAGCACTGAAGAGAACTTTGCCTTAGACATATTAGCAACTATGACCTCTATTGCCTTCAAGGAGGAAAGGGAGGAATTTCAAGGGGTAGGTCATAATGAAAAAAATTTAAAAAATTCGCCTGTGGAAGCAGTCAGCATCATGAACACAACTATACCACATTAAATATAATAAATGGGCCAGCAAGTGTTCCCTGAATGCCCTCTGCAGAAAGAACAGAAAAATCCTGCTTTCCTAAGCACACCATGATGAAGCCCTTTGTTCCACCGAGCTTGATGATGCCATACAACCCTTCAATACCACCTTCGTAAAAATAATTGATAGCCTTGCCCTGTACAAACAAAAAGAATAAAGAAAATAAAAACCCCATGGTTAACCACTAACTGCATTGATCTTATGAAACAAAGAGATGGAAACATAACAGAACCCAGCAAAATCTCCAAGCCTTTAAAACACTACACAACAAAGTTACCAAACTAGTGGAAAAATATAAGGAACATACTACTTGAATCTCCAGCTAAAACACAAACACAACCCCCAAAAATGTTGACATTCTATAACTACCCTCCTCGACCCAGGAAATAATGAGAATTGTTCCCCTTCACCCAATGCCCCACCCCCCCCCAGCACAAATAGCAAAGGAATTCAGTAATACTTCATAAAATCCATATCAGACCTATTCACCTCCAAAACTAACTCAGGACACCCCTCCCCCACCCAAACCTACATACTAACCAGAATAATGCAACACCACCTACAACAGACTAAGCCCAAAACTACACCAACCAACAAAACAACCCCAACACTACTTTCTTCTTTCAGCCCATACCCACTTCTACAATAAAAAAATCTACTGCTCAAGTTGAAATCCTGCTTCATATCAGCTCACAACCCCCCACCCCAATACCTAAAACTTGCAACTGACTCAGTTGCGTATCCTGTCAGCTTCCTGATAAACAGATTACTCTCAGAAGGCATAGTCCCTACAATATAGAAAATGTCACAAATAAGTACAATCCACAACTCTTCTATAGGCCCACTGCCTGCCTGGCTCTAGTTAACCTGCTCCAACATTATCAAACAGAATACTCAGATCTGAGGACAACAACCTTCTCGAAACTTACAGTTCTAGCCCCATTATCCAAAATCATGGAAAGGTGTCTTCATCAACAATTAATGAAATGTCTACTCCAAAACAACCTACTCACTCAAACTCAGCACAGCTTCAGGCCAGATCATAGCACATCCACTGCACTATTATCCTTCACAAAAACAGTTAACAAGGCCAGGGACAAAGAATACCTAGTATCTGCAGTATTCCTGGACCTCTCAAAAGACTTTGACACAGTTTCAAACACTTTACTGCTAAACACACTGTCCAGACTAGGATGCTCCACTGCCACACTTCACTGGTTACAAAGCTACCTACATGATTGGAAGCAACAGTTAAATGGTCAAACCAATTTTCCCCCTTCCTACAAAATGCTACAGGAGTCCCCCAAGGGTCCATCTTAAGACCCCTACTGTTTAACATATTCACTAATAATCTATATACCTTCTCTTTCCCAAGAACATTAATTTAGTATGCAGAAGACTCAACCTTAATCTGTACCTCTCGTACCCTCCCAGAACTGCTAATCAAAACCCAACAATCATTCACAGCAACTGAATCATGGCTCACAAAGTCCCAACTCTTTCTAAATCCCAAAAAAACAAAAGTACATTTCACCTCAAAAATACTACCCTCAGTCCAGACCAACTTAATATTCTAGCAGCTGACAAACCCATCATAGAAAATGTACAAGAAACTAAATTGCTAAGGGTTATTATTGATAACAAACTCAACTTTGATCTTCATATCCAGCAAAAACATCAAGACACATATAAAACCAGGACTCCTCTACAGAAAGACAATTTCTTACCACTTCCACTAAGACCACCCTGGCTAAAACCTTCCTGCTCCCCTCCCTATTCTATGGTTCCTGTATACTAACCAATCTACAAATCTCCACCAAGACCAAAATGGAACAATGTTACAACAAAGCAGCAAAGCTTGCAGCAAACCCCAACTACCATACACATCACTGTATACTACTAAAAGAACTAAATTGGCTGGAACTAGTAAACCAGCTTACTTACACACACTTGACTACAATCCACAAACTCTTATATAGGCCCACTGCTTGCCCTGCCCTAGTTAACCTACTCCAATATTACAAACCAAACAGAACACTTAGATCCAAAGACAAAAACCTTCTTGACACCTACAAACCTTCCAAGAACCAAGGAAAAGCACTTTACTCATACTCTATCGCCAAGTTATGGAACACCCTCCCACCTAATATTAGGCTAACTCCTAGCCTACCTCCCTTTAAAGCCTCCCTAAAAGAACACATAAGCAAATCATGGTTATGCACATGCCTTACTCCAGGCTAATCTACTTCTATCCCTCCTTACACCTTCTCTTACTACACTAACCCCCCCCCCAAACGAATCTACTGTCACTTTAAACTTTGGAAAGTATGCATCATTTTGTCTCTAGCATTCTACTCATTTATCAGAGGACTAATATTCTGTTTGACCCACTCCAATCTGTGTCATGAGAATTAAACACACTCTAAGCAAATGCTATTTACCCTAAGAAGCTTATTTCAAGTTGTGTATAACTGTGAACTGCAAATATTGTACTATTACTACTAAAGTAACCCTACGTGCCTGCCTATAATGCATGCATTAGTGTATTCCTACATATGTAACCTATTGTATAATATGTGTAACAAAGTTATATATGTGGAGCTGTTACATAATAAGTGTAAAAATGTCTTATATGAGGAGCTTTTCTCCCCGGTTCTCTGCTGAAAACGGGTTATGTAACCCAGTCGGACTATCCTGGTAAACAAATGTCAAATAAAATAAATAAATAGCTACTCATTCAGGTCCATTTCAGGAACAAAATAGTAGCCCCATGCACAGGGACACACACTTTGAGTCATGTGTCACACAATGTAGCACTGCAACAAGGCACTAATACATATCCCTAGTAGAGCACCATGACCATAAAGCTACACCACATTATTAGGAGTCTACTTATGCCATATGCTTGAGCAAATGTGATTTCTGTCAACTGTGTCATGTATGGCCATTATTGCCATGTTTGAGAAATGCTTTGTGCAGTAGCGGCCATTCACAGTGGCACTAACTACCTGCAGCTCATACCCACAATGCTAACTGGCTTTATAGGCACAATATAAGGCATCAGTGCCATTTTCCACAATACCACTCACTATTATGCAGGCGTGAAGTAAAGGAATTTCAGGAAAGGTTCAGTAGATTTGGAGAGTTACAAAATTAAGTAAAGTGTATTGCCTGGTAAAGTATCTCAGCAAAGACAAAAAACCCAGCAGTGGATGTTGACAGGTTCATAAGTTCATATGTATATACTAGGCTAACAACCACAAAAGTCTTTTTAAGCTTAGCAATGCATCCCAAATGTATCCAACAAGTTTGCTGTCCTAAACTTTTTTTTAGGGGTATGTGTAAGCTAGGGCATAGGTGGTCAAACATTTATGAGTTGCCTCTATCCATTACAGACAGAGGTGACAGACCACAGGAATTTCTGATTTCCTATTCACTGCTCCAGGTTACACTTGAATAGGGTCAGGGAAGCTCTCTGCTTCACATGGATAGGAAGCCTGTTCCAGAGAAGGGATATTCTCTGAGACATATGCCTGTTCCTCCAACATGTTCTATTTATGTCGCAAGCAAGGTTTAAGTCCCTGGATCGGGTAGTTTGGATGCTATTTATTTTGCAGATAGCCAAGAGGTCTATTAGAGTGGGATCCTGGAATGCCTTGTATGTCAGACATTGCTCACTCCTCAACAGTCTGTAGGAGACAGAGTAAAAGGATAGGGCTTTGAGGTGATTCGCATAGGACATGTTGTTAAAGCTCTGTATTCTTTTAGTGAAAGACCACCTTTGTGGATGAAAGGCAGGTGTTGTTTTGTATGTGTGATGAGGAACCCATAACTCTGGCATGGTACTACACTTTCTGTCTGTGGTTGCATGAGAGCAAACTGTGTACACTTAAAAAATGGGAAGGACATTTCACAACAGGGAAAGGACTCTGCATAGCACTGACTGCAGCTCCTAATCAGGTGCATCAAGGAGGTATGCTGTGACCATGGACCCAGTAACTGTATGGGGGAAAGCTGTACACAGCATTAACCTCAGCTGCTAACTAGCTGTATAAAGGGGTGGTGCAACTATGATCATGGTTACAGTAAATAACTGGGGAGAGGTCACTGTGCACTGCACTATCTGCAGCTGTTAACCAGAAGCATGAGAGGGGGAGTGACTATCGCCATAGGTATGTGCATCCCACAGTGTATCATGCACACCTAATGACTGATAATTTTTTCTTACAGGTTTGCACATACTTGCATGGCCACTTGAGGTACCAATGCCTGGAAAAGTTCACTTTGTAGGAAAATGAGGTGCTAACGCAGTCCATCTGCATACTTATCAAGCACCTCCTATGTAAATATACATTAGACAAACATCGTCATGACTGAGTTTTGTAGGGACCAGTATAAGATTTAAATACTGTGGGTGGCCATAGTGGGTCTCAACAACAGGTGTGATGAAGGTTACTGATATGATACTCCATGCAAGACATAAGAGATTGTGACACACAAATCCACCATAGGGTTCAGACCTCCAGAATGAAGTGGCACACTGAGGCTGTGGGGTTTTACTCACCTGCAAGGGGGGGAGTGGACCCTTATACCAGACGACAACTTGGATGTATGTTGTGGGCTGGCACCAATCACCCGTGTGTCAGTAGCAGAAGAACTAGATTAATAATATCCATTAAAGTACTGTATATCCCACTATACTGCACATTTGAAAGAAGGATTGGCCAAGGGTGACGTGCATATCTGTCCTTCCAGGCACCTTTGAGGTGCAGCTAGAACAACCTGCATGAGATGGCATGTCTGCCAATGCATGCTATAGCTGTATTTTAATGTGTAGTAGTATGCATGCCACAAGGGATGATAGGAGTATATATGTGTGGGCAGGAATGTTATCATGTGTGATCTGGCTTGCATCAGGACCCCTTTGGCTGATGATGATTAACCATGCATGTGGCATGCTCTTATGACACAGTGGCACAGTCTGCAATACTACTGAGGGAGGAGTCATCTAGATCCACTATTACAGAGTCCCTCCCCCAACGGTTGAGCACACAGCCTCAAGCAACACAAGATGGACATTGTTTTCCTGACAGTCACTCACAGGATCTACTTATGTTCCCGGCACACACAGTATTTAAAATACACACTAACACTGAAATGCATATACCCACCATAAAGGGTAGATGCAGAGAGGTTGTTAGGCACTGCCATAACTTCAGAACCATCCCTGATATGCTTACAACATTCAGGTATTATGCAGCAGATGTCCTTATTACTGATTCAAGCAGAACAGCTGCTACCTACAGCACAGTGGAGATGGTAACTGTGCTCACTGGCTTGTGAAATAACATGCACCAACAATGCAGTGACACAGACTATACAGAGGGGGGGAGCACACAAGGCTGCTGAGTTTGCTGGTAGTAAATGTTGCTTCCACATTGCCTCCTTGAGACACAATGCAACTACCATCTGGTCTGTCTCCACAGACCATGCCTTCTGTGGCCATGGAAGGATCCTGATTACAGGAAGTGGGCCACAAACTGTCCCAAATTAGACTACACAGACCATTATTCAGATGGCATCACTGTCTCCTTTGAGCATGCAGCCTGCCACCCTCGGTTGTGGGTGTCATCCTAGTCATAAACAATTGCACTCCTCTGTCTCAACACTTGAAATACCTCAAAAGGCTGCATGCACATAATCTTATAGCATTATCCCTTCCTCGTCACCAGTGAGCACCCAGCATTCCATCCCTAGTCATGGTCACCAACAGGGCTGTTGGCTATTGTGTTAATCAGAATCAACATACAGCACACCCTCTCATGGTGCAGCTGTACTATCCAGGCATTTTACATCTTCCCTGCCACTGGCTACATTGAGCCCTGATACCACAAGCCAACAGCATAGATTCAGTCACTGGTCATAACATGATAGCTTGACTCCACTACTAGAAGATGTGATGCCTGACTCCCCACTACCTCCCAGAGTACATAGGTACTGTGTTCCCCTCTCATTACCATACCCGTATTATAGTTTTACACTCGCCTTTCACTGTGTCCCCCAACCTGTGCAAATGATGATGGCTGTGCCCTGTTCATCTCCTAACCCCTGTAGGTATGATGATGTCTGATGATACATTGAGTAGCCAGTCCTTGCACTGCCCTACATAATCTAAATGTGATAACACATGCATCATTGTATTCTGTGTTCTCTGCATCATAGCCCATAATTATGCACCAGATCCTGCCTCCTTGCCTGTGTTGCAATGTATTACACCCACCTCTGCCTTGGTCGTGGCACTTCTACTACATGTTACTCCTCTGACTCTCTACCCTGTTATTCTGCAACTACTACAACTGGTATGGAAGGCCCTACCAAAATGTTCAGATGCTGCTCTATTTTTTTAATAAATTAATGTATTTTTTTTTGTTTTGTATTACAGAGTATAAACAACAAAAACCTTGCTGCAGAAATCTGTACTGTATTAAAGTGACCTTTCTGAAGTGTCTAAAGAGTGTAAGCCTCCCTTCTGTGCTCTGAGCAAATGCTTCAACATGATTTGCATTTCTGCATGGTCTGTATTATCAGTCAGTTCCACCATGGTCTGGGGGTTGTATATGGGGATCATTAACCAGGGCTCTATGGCATAAGTGTCATCTTCTGAAGCACAAACCAAACAAAATATTATATGTATTCTGTTCCCTGCTTGCATTGTACCTATGTATGTAGCAGGCACGTGTGTGTGTGTGTGTGTGTGTATGTGTGTGTGTGTGTGTGTGTGTGTGTGTGTGTGTGTGTGTGTGTGTGTGTGTGTGTGTGTGTGTGTGTGCGCATGTGTGCATGTGTGTGTGTGTGTGTGTGTGTGTGTGTACCTATCAACTAGGTGACTCCATGGTAAGTTCTCTCACTGGAACCTTTGTCATTGATTGAATGAGTGCCAGCTGGTAAATCATATAAGCTGCCCAGGTGGTACATGGCATATTATAAATAATGCCCTGGACATTACGCACAACCTAAAAGATCCAGAAGTAGAAGTCCTTCCTGTTGATGTGTCACAGCCCTTTGAACTAGGTGGAGCCTTAAAGGCAAAACTTTTACAATGTATGGCTCCAAGGACCTCTTGAAAATGGCTTATGTTGTAAAAGAAATGCATGTTGTTGGTTTTGTTCTCTGCCATCCTGGGGAATCAGATATTCTCCTTGCACAACAATACTGTCTCCATCTTAGAAACCCCTACACCCTGAGCAAAACTTCTATTGCCTGAGCTAATTCCCACTGCACAATGTGCTAAACATCTATGAATTATTGTCGCTATCATTTTAAATTTATTTTTGTAGATCTAATGTTTTATGGTAATAAAGGTATGCTGAATAACATTATAGAAAAGCAGGAGCTAATATTAAATATTCAGATTAAGTTACAGTCCCTGGTGTATTTCATTAATAGTAATACAAACTAATTAAGAACATCAATAACAAATTCAGCAAACATACTGTGCTCTTTATAACTCAGTCTAGAGTCAGTGCTTTCTCCTCCCTGCCAGTGCCCCCATCCATTGACAGGTCTACTAGCTCCACCTTCCAGTTCCAGACTTTCTCCAATTCAGATCTCAAGAGCATCCTGTGTGTGTGTGTGTGTGTGGGGGGGGGGGGTCATGCTGGTGAATGCATCCATGAGAAGTCTGTTCATATCATGACCTATTCTTGTTTTTCCCCACCCTGCTTACCTGTTTTTGTCTATTCTGTCTGAGGGCCTCTCTTCACAGAGCACCTAGATGGATGCCCTCCCCCTTTGATAGGCATGGCCATATGTACCTGCTAGCACCTTAGATGCCCTAGCCACTAATCAAACCCAAATCACCTGAGCCATACTTCGAGCCTTCTCTCTCTCAACACCCTGGTGCTGAATAGGGTCAGCGCTTACTTGAACAAAGGCTGGGAGCCCTTGCAAAACAGTTATATAACTTTTTTTAACCCCAACAAGTCTTACTTTCTGTGGGTGTTTCTAGTGGCAGCACCCGAGACAGTTTGTCCTGAAAATGCAGTAGTGCCTTACTGTATTGTACTTTGAACAATATAAATGGCTAACAATGTCTAAAACTATTTTATCTTGTCAAGAATTTAAAAATAATTAGACCTTTACAAGTTTTTTTTTTACTTACAGCAAAAGTCTTAGAATCATCACCACCACCATCATCCACATCTAAAGATATTAGTTTGTCTGCTTCATGACTATTGGCACAGTTGTAAGTCCTTGTATTCATTGCAGGGGACTATTTCAGACATAGCACAAATGTATACTTATCCTATGAAAGAAAACATCCATGAATAACAAAAGAACATACAACTTGTTCATGATTAATAAAGTTTATGTTTGGCTTCTATGAGGTAATGTTACCTTCTTTTAACTATATATATATATATATATATATGTATGTATATATATATATATATATATATATATATATATATATATATATATATGTATATATATATATATATATGTATATATATATATATATATATATATATATATATATATATAAATAAAATACTTATAGATACATTCATATATAGCTTTCACAAGTCATCAAGTTACGGTACATTGACAGCATGAAGTATGATGAAAACACATGTAATCATATATGGTAGCATTTAGGATGTCAAGCTGGCTCTGGTTGAGTATAGTGAAGTAGATCACTAATCATTAAATTATGGTGCATCAGCCTCTAGTAGTAAGTTAGAGGAGCTTGCCCCCAGCAGTACCCCTGTTAAAATCCATGCCAAGATCCAGTGAAATGAGTATTGCTCACTATTTTTTCAATACATTGTGATTCAGTTGTTAGCAGAGTAATGAAAACACATGTAATCATTAATA